>NC_142474.1:36400378-36703409 GCF_049115385.1 Moschus berezovskii | reverse complement strand
TTACCATAATTTCCAAGTGATTACGAAGACCCCTTTCTGATGCTGGGTCTCTTCACAAGCGACTGTGTAATTTTAAGGTCATACATATTTTAGTGTTTTTACTTTAATAATTCTGATTCATTTCATATATTTCTTCAATCACTTAACAAATATTTACTGAGTACTGACTATGTACCTTACACTGTTCTAGACCCCCAAAGAACAGTTTTGAAAAGGCAGATGAAGTCCCTGTCTCCTGGAACTTCCATTTTAAGAGGAATGAGTAAACAGCAATAAATATAGTGACAGTGGGTGGTGAACATTGCTATGACTAAAACATTTCAGTCATATCCAACTCTTTTCAACTTCAACCTGTGGGTCGCCAGGCTCCTCTGTCCATGGAGTTCTCCAGGCAAGAATTCTGGAGTGGGTTGCCATTTCCTTCTCCAGGGATCTTCCCAACCAAACGGATTGAAACTGAATCTCTCATATCTCCTGCATTGGCAGGTGAGTTCTTTACCACTAGTGACACATGGGAAGCTTAAAAAACATTTTGATAAAGGAGGAAGTGGAGACTTATTTTTATGACTAGCCTACCTGTTACTGTCAGCTGGATGAAAAATGAAGGGTTAATTTTAATGCAAAAATTCATGTATTTGCTGGGAAGTAGAATAGAAGGAATTCATTTACACTGGATCCGGTACTGATCTCAGAGAAGCAGCAGTGAGCAGTCCTGAAGAGAGATCTTAATTTCCTGCCCAGGAATTAAACCTGTGTAGCCTGGATGAAAACCAGGAATCTTAGCCATCAAACAACCAGGGATTAGAGGCTGGCTCTTTCCCCTGTTTGAAAGCAAGGATATTTCAAGGAGGCAAAAACTATAAAAATAGGTACAAGGTTTATTGTTAGAGACACAGCATAACATGTGGGGAGAGCACATAGAGAAACAGTTCATTCAGTGAAGACAGAAACAAGGCAGAAATACACAATCAGGAGTGTGGGCATCCTGAATGAGGAGCATGGTGAAGAGGTGATTTAAATCACTTACATAGGACAGTCCTTCCAGGTCTTTGTTTACATTTGGCCAATTATCCTGTTTCTTTTTTCACACTTGATTTGTTCTCAGACCCTCCCCAAAGATGCATGTACAACTTTTTGCTAAGATGGATTCCACTGCAGAGGCCTGTGGGGATATATCCACACTTGTTATATAGTGGGGGCCCCTCCCTTTTCCACCTCCAAGAAGCTTGCCTGTGTATATGCAGACAGGGAAACTTTCCTTAATCTCTAGAGTGGGCACCTTATCTCTCTACTTTAGCAGAACTCAGTTTTTACTGCCAGCTTTGTCCTTGGAGTGCCTAGATAAGAACAAAGCTTCAATTTTACTCCACGACAAACACCAGCTGTCCAGTCCAGTGGCCCATCTATCTTCTACCTCAATACAACCACTTTGGAAAAGAGTTTGGCTTTTTATCCAATAAAGTTGAATGTGAACTTTGGACCTACAGTTCCACGACTAGATAAAATTTGGCATGTGTGTCCCAGAAGACAAGTAAATCTTGTTCAAAGAAGCAAAAAGGAAAACAATCCAAGTGTACATTAACATAATGGAGAAATAAATTATGGTAGAGACATTGCATGTGGTAGAGGCATTGCATACATGAAATACTTCACAGAGCAGAAATGTACAAATCACCTGTCTATAACACTAGATGCAGGAAAGTCACACACATGGTGAGTTAGAAGACCAAGCAAAGAACTGAGATCAAACTACCAAGAAAGGCAATCAATTGAGAACCATAAAATTCCAGATAGTGGTTTCCAAGGATGTGACTCATGGTGGATGCATGGAGCCTGCAGAATTAACGTGAAGTCTGTTGAAGAGCTCAATTTGAAATCTGAGCTATTTCAAATCCAAAAAGATGCTGTGAAAGTGCTGCACTCAATATGTCAGCAAATTTGGAAAACTCAACAGTGGCCACAGGACTGGAAAGGTCAGTCTTCATTCCAATCCCAAGAAAGGCAATGCCAAAGAATGCTCAAACTACTGCACAATTGCACTCATCTCACACGCTAGTAAAGTCATGCTCAAAATTCTCCAAGCCAGGCTTCAGCAGTATGTGAACCGTGAACTCCCAGATGTTCAAGCAGGTTTTAGAAAAGGCAGAGGCACCAGAGATCAAATTGCCAACATCCCCTGGATCATGGAGAAAGCAAGAGAGTTCCAGAAAAACATCTATTTCTGCTTCATTGACCATGCCAAAGCCTTTGACTGTGTGGATCACAATAAACTGTGGAACATTCTGAAAGGGATGGGAATACCAGACCACCTGACCTGCCTCTTGAGAAACCTGTATGCAAGTCAGGAAGCAAGAGTTAGAACTGGACATGGAACAACAGACTGGCTCCAAATAGGAAAAGGAGTACGTCAAGGTTAAATATTGTCACCCTGCTTGTTTAACTTATATGCAGAGTACATCATGAGGAACGCTGGGCTGGAAGAAGCACAAGCTGGAATCAAGATTGCCAGGAGAAATATCAATAGCCTCAGATACGCAGGTGACACCACCCTTATGGCAGAAAGCAAAGAACTAACAAGCCTCTTGATAAAAGTGAAAGAGAGGAGAGTGAAAAAGTGGCTTAAAGCTCAACATTCAGACAACTAAGATCATGGCATCCAATCCCATCACTTCATGGCAAATAGATGGGGAAACAGTGAAAACAGTGGCAGACTTTAATATTTTGGGTTCCAAAATCACTGCAGATGGTGACTGCAGCCATGAAATTAATAGACACTTACTCCTTGGAAAGAAAGTTATGACCAACCTAGATAGCATATTAAAAAGCAAAGACATTACTTTGCCAACAAAGATCTGTCTAGTCAAGGCTATGGTTTTTCCAGTAGTCATGTATGGATGTGAGAGTTGGACTGTGAAGAAAGCTGAGTGCTGAATAATTGATGCTTTTGAACTGTGGTGTTGGAGAAGATTCTTGAGAGTCCCTTGGACTGCAAGGAGATCCAACCAGTCCATCCTAAGGGAGATCAGTCCTGGGTGTTCATTGGAAGGACTGATGTTGAAGCTGAAACTCCAATAATTTGGCCACCTGATGCGAAGAATTGACTCATTTGAAAAGACCCTGGTGTTGGCAAAGATTGAAGGTGGGTCGACAGAGAAGAAGGGATGACAGAGAATGAGATAGTTGGATGGCATTGCTGACTCAATGGACATGAGTTTGAGTAAACTCTGGGAGTTGGTGATGGACAGGGAGGCCTGGTGTGCTTCAGTCCACGGGGTCACAAAGAATTAGACATGACTGAGGAACTGGACTGAACTAAAGTGTTCGAGAGCTGAGAGATAGCTACACTGGGAATGCTTCCATGATTAGTTCTCTTTCTGCCTCACATATGCAATTATTTTTTCCTGTTGTTGTTGTTGCTTAGTTGCTAAGTCATGTCCAATTCTTGCGACCCCATAGACTGTAGCCCGCCAGGCTCCTCTGTCCATGGAATTCCCCAGGCAAGAATATAGGAGTGGGTATCCATTTCCTTTTCCAGGGGATCTTCCTGACCGAGGGACCAAACCCACATCTCCTGCATTGGCAGGTGGATTATTTACCACTAGGTCACTAGAGAAGCCCTTTTTCATGTTAGCTACTGTGTTTCATTTCTTAAAATAGAGAAAAATTCACACCCACAAAAACCTCAGCTTCCAGAAATTCTGAGAACCTGGGCCACAGCACTCAGTGCTCCACTGGATGAACTTCCTGCTAAAAACTGATTTGGGAAAAACTTAACCTCATACAAAAATAAGAAAGAGCTGGGGAGAAATATAAAAAACTGCAAAAAGACTTGGGGGGAAAAAGCAAACCAAAAGCTCACTGAAAACACTCACCAGAAAAAATAAACACTGCCTTAGGGCAAGGACCTCCATCCAGAGTTCATCAGGCACTCTATCTATCAGATCTAGTCCCTTAAATCTATTTCTCACTTCCACTGTGTAATCATAAGGGATTTGATTTAGGTCATATCTGAACAGTCTAGTGGTTCTCCCTACTTTCTTCAGTTTAAGTCTGAATTTGGCAATAAGGAGTTCATGATCTGAGCCACAGTCAGCTCCTGGTCTTGTTTTCGCTAACTGTATACAGCTTCTCCATCTTTGGTTGCAAAGAATATAATCAATCTGATTTCGGTGTTGACCATCTGGTGATGTCCACGTGTAGAGTCTTCTCTTGTGTTGTTGGAAGAGGGTGTTTGCTATGACCAGTGCGTTCTCTTGGCAAAACTCTATTAGCCTTTGCCCTGCTTCATTCCGTGCTCCAAGGCCAAATTTGCCTGTTACTCCAGGTGTTTCTTGACTTCCTACTTTTGGATTCCAGTCCCCTATAAAGAAAAGGACATCTTTTTTGGGTGTTAGTTCTAAAAGGTCTTGTAGGTCTTCATAGAACCGTTCAACTTCGGCTTCTTCAGCGTTACTGGTTGGGGCATAGGCCTGGATTACTGTAATATTGAATGGTTTGCCTTGGAAATGAACAGAAATCATTCTGTAGTTTTTAAGATTGCATCCAAGTACTGCATTTCGGACTCTCTTGCTGACCATGATGGCTACTCCATTTCTTCTAAGGGATTCCTGCCCACAGTAGTAGATATAATGTTCATCTGAGTTAAATTCACCCATTTCAGTCCATTTTAATTCACTGATTCCTAGAATGTCTATGTTCACTCTTGCCATCTCCTGTTTGACCACTTCCAATTTGCCTTGATTCATGGACCTAACATTCCAGGTTCCTATGAAATATTGCTCTTTACAGCACTGGACCTTGCTTCTATCACTGGTCACATCCACAACTGGGTATTGGTTTTGCTTTTGCTCCATCCCTTTATTCCTTCTAGAGTTATTTCTCCACTGATCTCCAGTAGCATACTGGGCACCTACCGACCTGGGGTATTGGAGAAGGAAATGGCAACCCACTCCAGTGTTCTTGCCTGGAGAATCCCAGGGACGGGGGACCCTGGTGGGCTTTTGTCTATGGGGTCACACAGAGTCGGACACGACTGAAGTGACGCAGCAGCAACTGACCTGGGGAATTCCTCATTCAGTATCCTATCATTTTGCCCTTTGATACTGTTCATGGGGCTCTCAAGGCAAGTATACTGAAGTGGTTTGCCATTCCCTTCTCCAGTGGACCACATTCGGCTGTGGTCCATGTGATCAGATCGACTAGTTTCCTGTGATTATGATTTCAGTGTGTCTGCCCTCTGATGCCCCCTCGCAATACCTACCATCTTAGGTGGGTTTCTCTTACCTTGGGCGTAGGGTATCTCTTCACAGATGCTCCAAGAAAGCGCAGCCGCTGCACCTTACCTTGGACGAGAGGTATCTCCTCAAGGCTGCCCCTCCTGACCTTGAAGGTGGAGTAGCTCCTTTCGGCCCTCCTGCGCTCGCTCTGTCACCGCCTATTGGACGTGGGGTAGCTCCTCTCGGCCGCCGGCCCTGGCCTCAGGCGTGGGGTAGCTCCTCACGGCCGTGCCTCTTTGCGTGGCCGGCGTCTCTCGCGTCTGCGCCGCCAGGGCCGGTGTCTCTCTGGACGGAGGTTCGTGACATTGTACAGGAGACAGGGACCAAGACCATCCCCATGGAAAAGAAATGCAAAAAAGCAAAATGGCTGTCTGAGGAGGCCTTACAAATAGCTGTGAAAAGAAGAGAAGCGATAAGCAAAGGAGAAAAGGAAAGATATAAGCATCTGAATGCAGAGTTCCAAAGAATAGCAAGGAAAGATAAGAAAGCCTTCCTCAGTGATCAATGCAAAGAAATAGAGGAAAACAACAGAATAGGATAAACAAGAGATCTCTTCAAGAAAACTAGAGCTTCCAAGGGAACATTTCATGCAAAGATGGGCTCGATAAAGGACAGAAATGGTATGGACCTAACAGAAGCAGAAGATATTAAGAAGAGGTGGCAAGAATACACAGAAGAACTGTACAAAAATAATCTTCACGATCACGATCACGATAACGTGATCACTGACCTAGAGCCAGACATCTTGGAATGTGAAGTCAAGTGGGCCTTAGAAAGCATCACTACGAACAAAGCTAGTGGAGGTGATGGAATTCCAGTTGAGCTATTTCAAATCCTGAAAGATGATGCTGTGAAAGTGCTGCACTCAATATGCCAGCAAATTTGGAAAACTCAGCAGTGGCCACAGGACTGGAAAAGGTCAGTCTTCATTCCGATCCCAAAGAAAGGCAATGCCAAAGAATGCTCAAACTACTGCACAATTGCACTCATCTCACATACTAGTTAAGTCATGCTCAAAATTCTCCAAGCCAGGCTTCAGCAGTATGTGAACCGTGAACTCCCAGATGTTCAAGCAGGTTTTAGAAAAGGCAGAGGCACCAGAGATCAAATTGCCAACATCCGCTGGATCAGCAAAAAAGCAAGAGAGTTCCAGAAAAACATCTATTTCTGCTTCATTGACTATGCCAAGGCTTTTGACTGTGTGGATCACAATAAACTGTGGAACATTCTGAAAGAGATGGGAATACCAGACCACCTGACCTGCCTCTTGAGAAACCTGTATGCAGGTCAGGAAGCAACAGTCAGAACTGGACATGGAACAACAGACTGGTTCCAAATAGGAAAAGGAGTACGTCAAGGCTGTATATTGTCACCCTGCTTGTTTAACTTATATGCAGAGTACATCATGAGGAACGCTGGGCTGGAAGAAGCACAAGGTGGAATCAAGATTGCTGGCAGAAATATCAATAGCCTCAGATATGCATATGACACTACCCTTATGGCAGAAAGTGAAGAGGAACTCAAAAGCCTCTTGATGAAAGTGAAAGAGGAGAGTGAAAAGGTTGGCTTGAAGCTCAACATTCAGAAAGCAAAGATCATGGCATCTGGTCCCATCACTTCATGGGAAATAGATGGAAAAACAGTGGAAACAGTGTCAGACTTTATTTTTGGGGGCTCCAAAATCACTGTGGATGCTGATTGCAGCCATAAAATTAAAAGACGCTTATTCCTTGGAAGGAAAGTTATGACCAACCTTGATAGTATATTGAAAAGCAGAGACATTACTTTGCCAACCAAGGTCCGTCTAGTCAAGGCTATGGTTTTTCCCGTGGTCATGTATGGATGTGAGAGTTGGACTGTGAAGAAAGCTGATCACCAAAGAATTGATGCTTTTGAACTGTGGTGCTGAAGAAGACTCTTGAGAGTCCCTTGGACTGCAAGGAGATCCAACCAGTCCATTCTAAAGGAGATCAATCCTGGGTGTTCATTGGAAGGACTTATGCTAAAGCTGAAACTGCAATACTTTGGCCTACCTGATGCGACGAGTTGACTCATTGGAAAAGACTCTGATGCTGGGAAAGGCTGGGGGCGGGAGGAGAAGGGGATGACAGAGAATGAGATGGCTGGATGGCATCACCGACTCGATGGACATGAGTTTGAGTGAACTCCAGGAGTTGGTGATGGACAGGGAGGCCTGGCGTGCTGTGATTCATGGGGTCGCGGAGAGTCAGACATGACTGAGCGACTGAACTGAACTAGGACAAGGACACTATGACCCAAAATATTGCAACAAATGGCAATGTGGCAGTTGTGAGATCTAAGTGCTCACACAGCAGATGGGAGACAGCAGGATACCTTGGACTAAAGCTGGCAGAGCTGGGGCATGGAGAGAGGGAGGGAATATTAGAGAAGATCTTTGTGGCTCAGTTCAAATAGGAAAAATGGGTTTCTAAAAGGGGCAGACAATGGGGACAGGCCAGGGGAGGAGGTGGCTGCTTCCTGAAATAAAACCTGTTAGAAGGTATTTGTTTAATCTATGCTGAATTAACAAATTTTATTTTAAAAATAGAAAATATTAAAAGGAGACTTTGGGAATTCCTTGGCTGTCCCGTGTTTAGGACTCTGCCCTTTCACTGCCAAGGGCTCAGGTTCAATCCCTGGTGAGGGGACTAAGGTCCTACAAACCAGACAGCATGGCCAAAGAAAAAAGAAAAGAAATGAGCCTCTTTCCTGGCCATCACCCAGGGTTGATTCACAGATGGTGTTCCCTGCAGGAGGAATCTCAGACCTCTATTCACACAGCCAGAATGCCCACTGCCCCACCTGCCCAGTCCCTTCCAGGATAACCCCATCAGCACCAAGATCTTCCAAAGACAGAGTTATCCCCCACCTCTCCCAGTGTATCTTCTTCAGGCTTGTCCTAGCACTGGCCACCCAGGACTCAGGAATATCTGGGTATATCAGCCAAACCTCACTTATGTTCCCCAGAGCTGCTGAGACCCTGAATTGCTATGCTTCCCGTGGCTGCCACTCTGTTTCCCAGGTCCAGAGCCCTGGAATTCAGTGCCTCACCCTTCCTTGTCTGAGACCCTAAGGTTTGGCACTCTCCTTGAGGCTTCATTTCTCTGTATTTCTGCTCATTTCACTTGCACATCTGGGCTACCAGCCTGTGGCAATATTATTCTCTTTACACCTCAGTTATTTTTGTGTTATGCAAATACATAATCACCTTTACTCTGGATGATGGGGGTAGGATGAGGTGAGATGGAGATGGAAACAGGAGCTAGAAAAATGGAAGCACAGATTGGGAGTTGGGCTGGGCAGGATAAGAGGCAATTCCTTGAATAAAGTAACTGGGGAAGGGGCAGTGATGTCACAGGAGTTCCACTGTGACACCTATCACACCTACCCAGGAGAGGAGCTATGACTGGCTGGGAGGGCACAGAAAGGAATAAAAGACCATTTGCCCAGTAATCAAACTAGAAATCTGTAACAAATAATAAGAAAACCTCCAATACACTTGGAAACTAAACCACACATTCTAAATAATCCATGGATAAAAAAAAGGAAGTCCCAAGGAAAACTTTTAATAGAGTGAAATAAACAAAAATGATAACAAAACATATCAAGATTTATGGGGCACAGTTAAAGCAGCACTAAAAGGGGAATTTATAGCAATAAATGCACACAGAGAAAAGGATGTATCTCAGATTACCCAGTTGCTCCCTCACGAAGCTAGGAAAACAAGAGCAAAATAAACCCAAAGCTAGCACAAGGAAGGAAATAATGAAAAACAGAAATCAATGAAATTTCAAAATAAAAAGAGAAAATCAATAGAGCAAAGGGTTTATTCTTTGACAAGACTGGTAAAATTGACAGACCACAAGAGTGACAAAGGGAAACAAAGACAAAGGGGGAAAAAAAGTGTTAATCGCTCAGTTGTGTCCAATTCTGCAACCCCTTGGACTATAGCCCATCTGGCTCCTCTGTCCTTGGGATTCTCCAGGCAAGAATAATGGAGTGGGTTGCCATTCTCTTCTCCAGGGCATCTTCCCAACCCAGGGATTGAACCCGGGTCTCCTGCGCTGCAGGGTGACTTTTTACTGTCTGAGCTACCAGAGAAGCCCAAGACTACCTTTTCAATAATAGGTCTTAGAAACTGTAATACATAAATTACTAATATTGGAGTGAAACAGGGAATATCACTGTCACCAAATTTGCTCTGCTGTTTGCACAACAGGTCAATAAATGAGAAGTTGTTGGGGCAAAGAATAATGACTTCAACTGGAAGGCTAGCTGACCTAGAAGATGGACTATTGTCTCAAAAAAATTATCTGCCCTCAGTGGAAATTTGGACTTCTCCGATACATATGAAGGGGAGGGGGAGGAGTCCACTGTGATTCCAACCAATGCCTGAGACAGACTGATAACAGCCGTGCACCTGCCCTGACCATATCACAATTCCCCACTGTCAATGTCCATTCCACAATCACGTGGGAAAAGGAGCAACGATGTTTCTGGCTACATCCTACTAAACAGGAGTAATAAAGAGGTGACTGTGAAATAGAATTGGTCAGTTTTGTGTCCAGAATTCAAAATTTTTAGTAAGTAATCCAATTCTTTTTCTTTATCTACAACTATTTGAATCTGACAAAATTCCTTGTACAATGAAATTTTATTTATACTCAATACTTATACTTTTTGAAGAGCAAACTTAACCCTTCTAAGGGTTCACAAACCACTGTCCTCTCAGGAGTTGGGTCATTTTCTGATGACATTGGGGCTGCTTTAACCCGAGTGTGATGAATCCATGGCTTTACTCCGGCTAACTTCACGGGTAAGTGCATGGTAAGTAGGATCACATGTGTTCCTTTCACTTTGCAATCAGCGATGCTCAGGCGCTTGTTCTCTCCAGGTTTTAAGAAGGACTTGGTCTCTAGGCTGGACAGAATGTAAGTCTATCTCATGTGATTAACCAGGCCTGTTGAAGGAAAACTCATGAACAGAGGTTAGTATAGTGCCCAGAGTTGTAACATAATTGGCAACTGCTAGATATTTCAGAGCATTTATAGATTCTCCCACCTTGGCAGACACCTAGAATGGCATACCATACAATAGTTCAAAGGGGCTTAATTTACGTCTACTTCTGGGAACCACTCTGATCTATAGCAGGGCAACTGGCGACGCCTTATCCCAAGTTAAATTAGTCTCTTGACAAATTTTGTCAATGCTTCTCTTTAATATACAATTCATTTTCTCAGTTTTTACTACCTGTGTTTCTGGGTCTTGCCATTCACAAGCTGCTGTGACTTTTATGCAGCAGGAATGCAGAAAAAAGCATTTTGAAGTCCAAAACTGAGAACTAGTTGTATTCTCCTGTAATAGTTGTGAGAACGATGTATAGATTAGGTACCACAGGGTGCAAATCTTGTACCTGCAAGGGGGTCCTCTCATTAATAGTCTCAGACAAAGCAATACTCTACTGAGTTTGGCTTTTTGACTGGGAGGATAAGGTGGTTATATGGGGACCCTGAAAGGTTTAATCAGTCCTGTTTTCAAAACTTTTTGAGAATTGCCTGAATTCCCTTCTGAGCCTCTGGCCTCAGAGGATATTATTTTAGATTAGGTGTCCCAGTGTCTCTTTTAAATGGGATTTATATTGGTCATGTGTTTTACCCTGGATGCCATCAGCCCACCCTTCCAGCTTTACCTTTTTGTAGACCTCAGGGGAAAGAGCTCTGTCTGAGTGTGCATGAATGCAACCTTCAGGCTTACAGCATGCTCTCTTGGGACCTTGATGTTAAGCTGTCCTGGCAAAAAAGTTACCTGCATGTTTAATTTACAAAGGAGATCTCAGACCAACACTGGTATATATAAAACACTGAGTTTCAGGGTGAGGTCCCTTATTGGGATTCTAGAGGTTGTAAGAAAGAACAATTTTGTACTTCTCCAGAAATTCCCATAACCAGGATGGACTGAGAAGTTTTCTGTGCCATCTTGGTATTTACCACAGAGTATGCGTGTGTGCTAAGTCTCTTCAGTTGCATCCAACTCTTTGGGACCCTATGGACTGTAGCCTGCCAGGTTCTACTGTCCATGGGATTCTTCAGGCAAGAATGCTAGAGTTGGGGAGATAGGAGGTAGATTCAAAATGGAGGTGTTATATGTATTCCTATGGCTGGTTCATGTTGAGGTCTGACAGAAAACAGAAAAAATCTGTAAAGTAATTATCCTTCAATTGAAAAAAAAAAAAAGAATACTAGAGTGGGTTGCCATTCCCTCCTCCAGGGGATCTTCCCAATCCAGGAACTGAACCCATGTCTCTTATATCTTCTGCATTGGAAGACAGATTCTTTCCTATTAGCGCCACCTGGGAAGCCCCCACCACAGAGTATGTTGCACCCATATCTATCAGAAACTCAATCAACATTTCCCTCACTATCAGAGTTTCCTGGGGCTTCTGTTGGGGCCCCATCAGAGGGTTCGTCTCTTTCTACCATATGAGAGGCTCCTTTTATTGTGTTCTTTCTTATTCCTTCAGTTCAGTTCAGTTCAGTCACTCAGTCATGTCCGACTCTTTGCAACCCCGTGGACTGCAGCACGCCAGGCCCCCTGTCCATCACCAACTCCCGGAGTTTACCCAAAATAATGTACATTGAGTCGGTGATGCCATCCAACCATCTCATCCTCTGTCATCCCCTTCTCCTCCTGCCCCCAATCCCTCCCAGCATCAGGGTCTTTTCAAATGAGTCAGTTCTTCGCATCAGGTAGCCAAAGTATTGGAGTTTCAGCTTCAACATCAGCCCTTCGAATGAACACTCAGGACTGATCTCCTTTAAAATGGACTGGTTGGATCTCCTTGCAGTCCAAGGGATTCTCAAGAGTCTTCTCCAACACCACAGTTCAAAAGCATCAATTCTTTGGTGATCAGCTTTCTTTATAGTCCAACACTCACATTCATACATGAGTACTGGAAAAACTATAGCTTTGACTAGATGGACCTCTGTTGGCAAAGTAATGTCTCTGCTTTTTAATATACTGTCTAGGCTGGTCATAACTTTTCTTCCAAGGAGTAAGGGTCTTTTAATTTCACAGCCGCAGTCACCATCTGCAGTGATTTTGGAACCCAAAAAAATAAAGTCAGCCACTGTTTCCACTGTCGCCCCGTCTGTTTGCCATGAAGTGATGGGACTGGATGCCATGAATGTTGAGCTTTAAGCCAACTTTTTCACTCTCCTCTTTCATCAAGAGGCTCTTTAGTTCTTCTTCGCTTTCTCCCATAAGGGTGGTGTCATCTGTGTATCTGAGGTTATTGGTATTCCTCCCAGCAATCTTGAGTCCAGCTTGTGCTTCTTCCAGCCCAGTGTTTCTCATGATGTACTCTGTATATAAGCTAAATAAGCAGGGTGACAATATACAGCCTTGATGTATTCCTTTTCCTATTTGGAACCAGTCTGTTGTTTCATGTCCAGTTCTAATTGTTGCTTCCTGACCTGCATTCATGTTTCTCAAGAGGCAGGTCAGGTGGTCTGGTATTCCCATATCTTTCAGAATTTTCCACAGTTTATTATGATCCACACAGTAGCCTAGGGAAATCTCTTTTCCAAAGCCCTTCCTCCTTGCAGTAAGCACATTGTTCCTCCCCCAGTGGTATGGCTAACCTCTCTTCAGGTTACTTCAGTTCAGTTCAGTTCAGTCGCTCAGTCGTGTCCGACTCTCCGCGACCCCATGAATCACAGCACGCCAGGCCTCCCTGTCCATCACCAACTCCCGGAGTTCACTCAAACTCATGTCCACAGAGTCGGTGATGCCATCCAGCCATCTCATTCTCCGTCGTCCCCTTCTCCTCCCGCCCCCAACCTTTCCCAGCATCAGAGTCTTTTCCAGTGAGTCAACTCGTCGCATGAGGTGGCCAAAGTATTGCAGTTTCAGCTTTAGCATCAGTCCTTCCAATGAACATCCAGGATTGATCTCCTTTAGAATGGACTGGTTGGATCTCCTTGCAGTCCAAGGGACTCTCAAGAGTCTTCTCCAACACCACACTTCAAAAGCATCGATTCTTCGGCGATCAGCTTTCTTCACAGTCCAACTCTCACATCCATACATGACCACGGGAAAAACCATTGCCTTGACTAGACGGACCTTTGTTGGCAAAGTAATGTCTCTGCTTTTAAATATGCTATCTAGGTTGGTCATAACTTTCCTTCCAAGGAGCAAGCGTCTTTTAATTTCATGGCTGCAGTCAGCATCTGCAGTGATTTTGGAGCCCAAAAAAATAAAGTCTGACACTGTTTCCACTGTTTTTCCATCTATTTCCCATGAAGTGATGGGACCAGATGCCATGATTTTTGTTTTCTGAATGTTGAGCTTCAAGCCAACCTTTTCACTCTCCTCTTTCACTTTCATCAAGAGGCTTTTGAGTTCCTCTTCACTTTCTGCCATAAGGGTAGTGTCATATGCATATCTGAGGTTATTGATATTTCTCCCAGCAATCTTGATTCCAGCTTGTGCTTCTTCCAGCCCAGCGTTCCTCATGATGTACTCTGCATATAAGTTAAATAAGCAAGGTGACAATATACAGCCTGACGTACACCTTTTCCTATTTGGAACCAGTCTGTTGTTCCATGTCCAGTTCTAACTGTTGCTTCCTGACCTGCATACAGGTTTCTCAAGAGGCAGGTCAGGTGGTCTGGTATTCCCATCCCTTTCAGAATGTTCCACAGTTTATTGTGATCCACACAGTCAAAGGCTTTGGCATAGTCAATGAAGCAGAAATAGATGTTTTTCTGGAACTCTCTTGCTTTCTCCATGATCCAGCGGATGTTGGCAATTTGATCTCTGGTGCCTCTGCCTTTTCTAAAACCTGCTTGAACATCTGGGAGTTCACGGTTCACATACTGCTGAAGCCTGGCTTGGAGAATTTTGAGCATGACTTTACTAGCGTGTGACATGAGTGCAATTGTGCGGTAGTTTGAGCATTCTTTGGCATTGCCTTTCTTTGGGATTGGAATGAAGACTGACCTCTTCCAGTCCTGTGGCCACTGCTGAGTTTTCCAAATCTGCTGGCATATTGAGTGCAGCACTTTCACAGAATCATCTTTCAAGACTTGAAATAGCTCAACTGGAATTCCATCACCTCCACTAGCTTTGTTAGTAGCGATGCTTTCTAAGGCCCACTTGACTTCACATTCCAAGATGTCTGGCTCTAGGTCAGTGATCACGTTATCGTGACTATCTTGGTCGTGAAGATCTTTTTTGTACAGTTCTTCTGTGTATTCCTGCCACCTCTTCTTAATATCTTCTGCTTCTGTTAGGTCCATACCATTTCTGTCCTTTATCGAGCCCATCTTTGCATGAAATGTTCCCTTGGAATCTCTAATTTTCTTGAAGAGGTCTCTTGTTTTTCCTATTCTGTTGTTTTCCTCTATTTCTTTGCATTGATCACTGGGGAAGTCTTTCTTATCTCTCCTTGCTATTCTTTGGAACTCTGCATTCAGATGCTTATATCTTTCCTTTTCTCCTTTGCTTTTCACCTCTCTTCTTTTCCCAGCTATTTGTAAGGCCTCCTCAGACAGCCATTTCACTCTTTTGCATTTCTTTTCCATGGGGATGGTCTTGGTCCCTGTCTCCTGTACAAGAGTCCAGAGTTCATCAGGCACTCTATCAATCAGATCTAGTCCCTTAAATCTATTTCTCACTTCCACTGTATAATCATAAGGGATTTGATTAGCCGAGAGGAGCTACCCCACGTCCAACAGGCGGTGGCTGCACGGGCGCAGAGGGCCGAGAGGAGCTACTCCACGTTCAAGGTCAGGAGGGGAGGCCTTGAGGAGATACCCCTCGTCGAAGGTAAGGTACAGCGGCTGCACTTTGCTGGAGCGGCTGTGAAGAGATTTTCCACGACCAAGGTAAGAGAAACCCAAATAAGACGGTAGGTATTGCTAGGGGGCATCAGAGGGCAGACAAACTGAAATCATAATCACAGGGAACTAGCCGATCTGATCACATGGACCACAGCCGAATGTGGTCCACTGGAGAAGGGAATGGCAAACCACTTCAGTATACTTGCCTTGAGAGCCCCATGAACAGTAACAAAGGGCAAAATGATAGGCTACTGAATGAGGAATTCCCCAGGTCGGTAGGTGCCCAGTATGCTACTGGAGCTCAGTGGAGAAATAACTCTAGAAGGAATAAAGGGATGGAGCAAAAGCAAAACCAATACCCAGCTGTAGATGTGACCAGTGATAGAAGCAAGGTCCGGTGCTATAAAGAGCAATATTGCATAGGAACCTGGAATGTTAGGTCCATGAATCAAGGCAAATTGGAAGTGGTCAAACAGGAGATGGCAAGAGTGAACATAGACATTCTAGGAATCAGTGAATTAAAATGGACTGGAATGGGTGAATTTAACTCAGATGACCATTATATCTACTACTGTGGGCAGGAATCCCTTAGAAGAAATGGAGTAGCCAATATGGTCAACAAAAGAGTCCGAAATGCAGTACTTGGATGCAATCTTAAAAACTACAGAATGATTTCTGTTCATTTCCAAGGCAAACCATTCAATGTTACAGTAATCCAGGCCTATGCCCCAACCAGTAATACTGAAGAAGCCGAAGTTAATCGGTTCTATGAAGACCTACAAGATCTTTTAGAACTAACACCCAAAAAAGATGTCCTTTTCATTATAGGGGACTGGAATGCAAAAGGAGGAAGTCAAGAAACACCTGGAGTAACTGGCAAATTTGGCCTTGGAGCACGGAATGAAGCAGGGCAAAGGCTAATAGAATTTTGTCAAGAGAATGCACTGGTCATAGCAAACACCCTCTTCCAACAACACAAGAGAAGACTCTACACATGGACATCACCAGATGGTCAACACCGAAATCAGATTGATTATATTCTTTGCAACCAAAGATGAAGAAGCTGTATACAGTTAGCGAAAACAAGACCAGGAGCTGACTGTGGCTCAGATCATGAACTCCTTATTGCGAAATTCAGACTTAAATAGAAGAAAGTAGGGAAAACCACTAAACCATTCAGGTTACTTACCTTCTTGGAATTCAATGCTTCTCCCAGGCAAGTGGTGTTACTTCTTGGTCATCTTAGTTCTGTCTTTGTTCCCTGCTGTTCAGCACCTTAAAAACAACATATACCAATTGAGAAAAGTTCATTCCAAATACAACATATAACTTTTGTAATTTTCTTCTTATATCTGGGATGCTTTCGCCAATGAAGGTCATATTTAATATACTTGTATTTTGAGGGGCCTCAGAGTCTGCATCCATGTAGCTCCTTGGAAGGAAAGTTATGAACAACCTAGACAGCATATTAAAAAGCAGAGACATTACATTGTCCACAAAGGTCAATCTAGTCAAGGCTATAGTTTTTCCAGTAGTAATGTATGGATGTGAGTTGGACTATAAAGAAAGCTGGGTTCTGAAGAACTGATGCTTTTGAACTGTGGTGTTGGAGAAGACTCTTGAGAATCTCTTGGACTGCAAGGAGATCCAACCAGTCCATTCTAAAGGAGATCAGTCCTGGGTGTTCATTGGTAGGACTGATGTTGAAGCTGAAACTCCAATACTTTGGCCACCTGATGCGAAGAGCTGACTCATTTGAAAAGACCCTGATGCTGGGAAAGATTGAGGGCAGGAGAAGTGGATGACAGAGGACGAGATGGTTGGATGTCATCACCAACTCAATGGACATGGGTTTGGATGGAATACAGGAGTTGGTGATGGATAGGGAGTCCTGGCGTGCTGTGGTTCATGGGGTCACAAAGAGTAAGACACGACTGAGTGACTGAACTGAACTGAGTGCCTATAAGCTTGGCAAATTCTTTCTAGAAACCCTAAAAATTTGGTTTTTTTTTTTACTCTTTGGCCTAGGTAATGCCAAAGAATGCTCAAACTACTGCTCATTGCACTCATCTCACATGCTAGTAAAGTAACACTCAAAATTCTCCAAACCAGGCTTCAGCAATACCTGAAGTGAACTGTGAACTTCCAGATGTTCAAGCTGGTTTTAGAAAGGGCAGAGGAACCAGAGATCAAATTGCCAACATCTGCTGGATCATCAAAAAAGCAAGAGAGTTCCAGAAAAACATCTATTTCTGCTTTATTTCTCAAAGCCTTTGACTGTGTGGATCACAATAAACTGTGGAAAATTCTAAAAGAAATGGAAATACCAGACCACCTGACCTGCCTCTTGAGAAATCTCTATGAAGGTCAGGAAGCAATAGTTAGAACTGGACATGGAACAACAGACTGGTTCCTAATAGGAAAAGGAGTACGTCAAGGCTGTATATTGTCACCCTGCTTATTTAACTTATATGTGAAATGCATCATGAGAAACACTGGGCTGGATGAAGCACAAACTGGAATCAAAATTGCTGGGAGAAATATCAATAACCTCAGATATGCAGATGACATCACCCTTATGGCAGAAAGCAAAGAACTAAAGAGCCTCTTGATGAAAATGAAAGAGGAGAGTGAAAAAGTTGGCTTAAAGCTCAACATTTAGAAAACTAAGATCATGGCATCTGATCCCATCACTTCATGGCAAGTAGATGGGGAAACAATGGAAACAGTGGCTGATTTTGTTTTTTTAGGCTCCAAAATCACTGCAGATGGTGACTGCAGCCATGAAATTAAAAGACGCTTGCTCCTTGGAAGAAAAGTTATGACCAACCTGGACAGCATATTAAAAAGCAGAAACATTACTTTGCCAACAAAGGTCCATCTAGTCAAGGCTATGGTTTTTCCAGTAGTCATGTATGGACTATAAAGAAAGATGAGTGCTGAAGAATTGATGCTTTTGAACTGTGGTGTTGGAGCAAACTCTTGAGAGTCCCTTGGACTGCAAGGAGATCCAACCAGTTCACCCTAAAGGTGAACATCCACTGTTCCAATCCTGGATGTTTATTGGAAGGACTGATGTTGAAGCTGAAACTCCAATACTTTGGCCACCTGTTGCAAAGAGATGACTCATTTGTAAACCCCCTGATGCTGGGAAAGATTGAGGGCAGGAGGGGAAGGGGATAACAGAGGATGAGATGGCTGGATGGCACTACATTAGTTTGGGTAAACTCGGGGAGTTGGTGATGGACAGGGAGCCCTGGCGTGCTGCAGTTTATGAGGTCGCAAAGAGTCGGACAGGACTGAGCAACTGAACTGAACTGAACTCCCTTTCAAAGACCTACTAAGATACACTTCCTATAATGCTTTAGTAGTGGCATATCTCCATTATTAGAATCCCAGCCAGGCTCATCAAAGGGAATTGCCAGGGTTTTTTTTTGTATATGGTTTTTATTTATTTAGTGGCTATGCTGAGTGTTCGTTGCTGTACACGGTTGTTACTGCTCTCTACTCGCAGTGAGTTAGGTTTACTCTCTAGTTGTGGTATGCAGGCTTCTCATTGCAATGACTTCTCTTGTGGTGGAGCATGGGCTCTAGGGTGTGTGGGCTTCAGTAGTTGCAGCACACAGGCTCAATAGCTGTGCCACACAGGCTTAGTTGCTGCACAGCACGTGGATCTTCCTGGACCAGTGATTGAACCTGTGTCGTCTGCACTGGCAAGTGGGTTCTTAACCACTGGACCACCAGGGAAGTCCAGAACTTCCAGATTTACTTCTGGAGTCCCATCTGAATCTGCTAGATGAAGCTGGTACTCTTTCTCTCTAGCCTTGTCAATGACCACCCTCCTTTCAGTAAACATTATGCTCATGAGAGTGTGAATGTCTGCCCAAGAGGGATGGTGAGTAACAAAGACAGAAGTGAAAAGTTCAGTCATGTAGAGGGGGTCCTCTCAGTAAGCACAGTTTTTCCAAAAAGCAAATGTTGAAGTTCAGAATGTGCTTCCCAGGTGGTGCTAGTGGTAAAGAACATGTCTGTCAGTGCAGGAGATGGAAGAGACACAGGTTTGATCCTTGGGTTGTGAAAATCCCCTGGAGAACAGCATGGCAACCAACTCCAGTATTCTTGCCTGGAGAATTCCATGGACAGAAGAGCCTGGCAGGCTAGTCTATAGGATTGCAAAGACTGAAGCATGCACACACAAAGTTGAGAATGGCTTGTGCATCCATGGAAACTCAGCTGATTGGCCATCTGTATTAATTTAAGGCCTCCTGAAAGGAGATCCAACCAGTTCATTCTAAAGGAGATCAATCCTGGGTGTTCATTGGAGGGACTGATGCTAAAGCTGAAACTCCAATACTTTGGCCACCTCATGCGATGAGTTGACTCACTGGAAAAGACTCTGATGCTGGGAAAGATTGGGGGTGGGAGGAGAAGGGGACGACAGAGTGAGATGGCTGGATGGCATCACCGACTCGATGGACATGAGTTTGAGTGAACTCCGGGAGTTGGTGATAGACAGGGAGGCCTGGCGTGCTGTGATTCATGGGGTCGCAAAGAGTCAGACATGACTGAGCGACTGAACTGACTGACTGATGAGATATCAGCACAAGGGAAATTTCCCTGCTGCCAAAGTGACTCCCAGTCCAAATTGGGTGCCCTGTTGGATCTTAGATAATAACACTAGACCAGGCCCCAGGCCCCTGTGCCCTGAGGGTTAATGTGTGTGTGTACTAAGTCACTTCAGTCCTGTGCCTCCTGTGGCTCCTGCATTACAGGTGGGTTCTTTACTGATGAGCCTCTGGGGAAGCCAGAGGATTAACATAGAAAGTTCTAACTGAGGTTCAATGCAATCCCTATCAAGCTACCAATGGTATTTTTCACAGAGCTAGAACAAATAATTTCATAATTTTTATGGAAATACATAAAACCTCGAATAGCCAAAGCAATCTTGAAGAAGAATGGAACTGGGGGAATCAACCTGTCGGACTTCAGGCTCTACTACAAAGCCACAGTCATTAAGACAGTATGGTACTGGCATAAAGACAGAAATATAGATCAATGGAACAAAATAGAAAGCCCAGAGATAAATCCATACACCTATGGACACCTTATCTTTGACAAAGGAGGCAAGAATATTCAATGGAGAAAAAACAATCTCTTTAACAAGTGGTGCTGGGAAAACTGGTCAACCACTTGTAAAAGAATGAAACTAGAACAATCCGTAACACCATACACAAAAATAAACTCAAAATGGATTAAAAATCTAAATTTAAGACCAAAAACTATAAAACTCCTAGAGGAGAACATAGGCAAAACACTCTCTGACATAAATCACAGCAGGATCCTCCATGACCCACCTCCCAGAATATTGGAAATAAAAGCAAAAATAAACAAATGGGACCTAATTAAACTTAAAACCTTCTGCACAGTAAAGGAAACTATAAGCAAGGTGAAAAGACAGTCTTCAGAATGGGAGAAAATAATAGCAAATGAAGCAACTGACAAATAATTAATCTCAAAAATATACAAGCAACTCCTGCAGCTCAATTCCAGAAAAATAAACGACCCAATCAAAAAATGGGCCAAAGAACTAAACAGACATGTCTCCAAAGAAGACATACAGATGGCTAACAAACACATGAAAAGGTGCTCAACATCACTCATAATCAGAGAAATGCAAATCAAAACCACAATGAAGTACAATTTCACACCAGTCAGAATGGCTGCTATCCAAAACTCTATATGCAATAAATGCTGGAGAGGGTGTGGAGAAAAGGGAACCCTCTTACACTGTTGGTGGGAATGCAAACTAGTACAGCCACTATGGAGAACAGTGTGGAGATTCCTCAAAAAAACTGGAAATAGAACTGCCATATGATCCAGCAATTGCACTCTTGGGCATACACACCGAGGAAACCAGAATTGAAAGAGACACATGTACTCCAACGTTCACTGCAGCACTGTTTATAATAGCGAGGACATGGAAGCAACCTAGATGTCCATCTGCAGATGAATGGATAAGAAAGCTGTGGTACATATACACAATGGAGTATTACTCAGCCATTAAAAAGAATACATTTGAATCAGTTCTAATGAGGTGGATGAAACTGGAGCCTATTATACAGAGTGAAGTAAGCCAGAAAGAAAAATACCAATACAGTATACTAACGCATATATATGGAATTTAGAAAGAGGTAATGATAACCCTGTATACGAGACAGCAAAAGAGACACAGATGTATAGAACAGTCTCTTAGACGCTGTTGAAGAGGGCGAGGGTGGGATGATTTGGGAGAATGGCATTGAAACATGTATATTATCATATGTGAAATGAATCGCCAGTCCAGGTTCGTTGCGTGATACAGAATGCTCGTGGCTGGTGGTGCACTGGGATGAACCAGAGGGATGGTGTCAGGAGGGAGTTGAGAGGGGGGTTCAAGATGGGGAACACATGTACACCCGGGGCGGATTCATGTCAATGTATGGCAAAACCAATACAATATTGTAAAGAAATTAGCCTCCAATTAAAATATATAAATTCTTTTAAAAAGTTCTAATTGATCCCCATAAGTAGGGGAAACAGGAGGCCGTGAAAGGAATGAATATGTTGGTGGCATGAGGATTGTCAGAACAACTGTGGGTGTAGCCTGCTTGGCCAGTGGGGGAGTGGGGTTGGCTGGACGGTGTTAAATTTTGAAATAACATGTCTTCAATCTCATTTTCTCCCTCTCCCTCTTGTAGAACAGTTTTCCCTTTAGACTGCTCTACCATAAGGCAGCTTTAGCATCAGTCCTTCCAATGAACACCCAGGATCGATCTCCCTTAGAATGGACTGGTTGGATCTCCTTGCGGTGGAGGCCTGACGTGCTGTGATTCATGGGGTCGCGGAGAGTCGGACACGACTGAGCGACTGAACTGAACTGAACTGAACTGAACCATAAGGCAGCAACCATCTGACTTTTTTCTTCTGATGCAGTAGCACAAATGTTTCTACATATGGACTCATCATGTTACCTGCTCTTTCACGAAACAATTCTAATTGCACTTCTAAATGATAATAATAATAAGTGAGCCATTCAAAGGCCATTACTCTTCTGATCTTAACATATATTGGGACAACACACTATTACAATAGAAAATCATCTCTTTCTTAGTCACAAGCCCACAGCTATATTTTGCTCTTTTATTTAAGATATGCCCCCAAGGACTTTCCTTAAGGACAGATGGAGCATTTTCTATATTTAAATTCAAAAGCAACAAAACAGAAAAATCATAAGTATATACCAATATCAAAAGCACAAACAGAGTCCATCATGAATAAATACAAAATGAAAGCAATGAAACAGTTCACAAATCAGGTAGAGTCCAACAACAATTCCCCTTTCCAACAAGGTACCCCCAAACAAATGCAAAATAAATTGGTTTTTCCCCCTAAGGAAAAGCCCAAACACCCTGCTATATAGAGCCTGTCAACTCCCAAATGTCAATTCTTTTTTCCAACTGCCAAGTGCTGAGGCAGCTAGTTCCACTTCAGGGAATTTTGAAGGGAAGATCCTCAGGAAAAGTGGTCTTAGCAGTTGCTAGGGCCTGACCCCAAAATTCCCCAATCAGAGCAGTAGGCCACAAGCAGCAAGGCTCCTGGCTGACTTTGCTAAAATTGTTACTAAGTCCAAGCTTGCTCTGCTCACCACATCAGTTCAGTTCAGTTCAGTTGCTCAGTCGTGTCCGACTCCTTGCGACCCCATGAATCACAGCACGCCAGGCCTCCCTGTCCATCACTAACTCCCGGAGTTCACTCAAACTCATGTCCATCGAGTCAGTGATGCCATCCAGCCATCTCATTCTCTGTCGTCCCCTTCTCCTCCCGCCCCCAATCCCTCCCAGCATCAGAATCTTTTCCAGTGAGTCAACTCGTCACATGAGGTGACCATAGTATTGGAGTTTCAGCTTGAGCATAAGTCCTTCCAATGAACACCCAGGAGTGATCTCCTTTAGAATGGACTGGTTGGATCTCCTTGCAGTCCAAGGGACTCTCAAGAGTCTTCCCTAACACCACAGTTCAAAAGCATCAATTCTTCAGTGATCAGCTTTCTTCACAGTCCAACTCTCACATCCATACATGACCACTGGAAAAACCATTGCCTTGACTGGACGGACCTTGGCTGGCAAAGTAATGTCTCTGCTTTTTAATATGCTGTCTATGTTGGTCATAACTTTCCTTCCAAGAAGGAAGTGTCTTTTAATTTCATGGCTGCAATCAGCATCTGCAGTGATTTTGGAGCCCAAAAAAATAAAGTCTGACACTGTTTCCACTGTTTCCCCATTTATTTCCCATGAAGTGATGAGACCAGATGCCATGATCTTAGTTTTCTGAATCTTGAGCTTCAAGCCAGCTTTTTCACTCTCCTTTTTCACTTTCATCAGGCCGATAAGTCAAGAGACAAGCTGTTGAGGCAAAGGAATAGTGACTTTAACCTGAAAGTTAGCAGGCTGAAAAGACGGTAGACTAATGTCTCAAAAAAATCTGTAATAGGGGTGGGGCAGGCATGACTTATATAGCAGGCCTGCTCAGTCATTGGTCAGTGCTGACGTGCCCCACCCACTCCCCCTCCTCTGTATAAAAAAAGCCTGAATTTGACCTGGGACAAGATGGTTTTGGGGACAAGAACAAGCTTGGGCTTGGTAATACATCTTCACTCAGTCTGAATTCAGGCTCCTTTTATACAGAGGATTGGGAGGAGTAGGAAGCCCACTGTGATTCCAACCAATGGCTGAGTGGGACTGCTAATGGTTGCTTGATAACAGCCTCTCCAAACAGTTGCTCACTAATGGTCGCCCACTTGAGGGAGGGGCCAACTTCAATGCCAACCAATGGCTGAGCAGGACTGCTACTGTTCACTCACTAACAGCTATGTGCCTGCTCTGCCCCTATTACATCACTGAAGACCATGCAGACATCAAAAGATAGTCATGGCATACTACAAACAACTCTAAACACAGATTTAGCAGCAACTGCAGTAAGTCCCCTACACGAAAACAAGTTCCATTTGGAGAGCAGGTTTGTAGGTCCAACGTGTTAATAAGCCCAACAAATTTAGCCTGTGTAACCTAACTAACACAATAGGCTATATAGTACTCTACTGTAATAGGTTTATAATCCTCTTCATACAAGTAATACATGAACAACAAACACAAAAAATAAACATTTTTAATCTTACTGTATAATCTTACTGTACCTTGAAAAGTACAGTAGTACAATACAACAGCTGGAACTTCTTAGCAGTGCCAGCTTCTCACCATTGCTTTTACACTTGCTTCTGGACATCCTGGGCTTGAAATAAAGATGTTTTGCTACTGTATTCTATACAGTACTGTACAGTAAAGTACACAAAAGCCCGATTCCTTGTAGAGGATGCGTGCAGGTGACAATGTACACCAGAAACATCAACTAACTTACATGTTTGGACATGCAAATGCCATTTGCATCTTTGAAAGCTCACAACTTGAAGTTTCATATGTAGGGGAGGACTCACTGTACTATAAAAGCACAAACTTACCACAACTCACACAATTGAAGTAGATAATTTGAATAGTCAAATAGCTATTAAGGACTTTGAATTTATAATTAATCTTCAGACAGTTTCACTGGAGAATTCCAGCAAACATTTAAGAAATAATTAAAATCGACTCTACAAAATCTTTTCCAAAATAGAATAAGAAGAATGACTACTTCCCAACTCATTCTAGGAAGCTAGTATTACTTTTGTACCAAAACCAGTTAAAGACAGTACAAAAAAAAGAAAGAAAACTATGGACCAATATTTCTCATGAATATAGATGCAAAAATTCTTAACAAAACAATGACAATAGTATTCAGCAATATGTTGGAAGAAATATATATCATAAACAAGTAGGGCTAGTTCCAGAAATGTAAGACTAATTCA
Organism: Moschus berezovskii; assembly: GCF_049115385.1. Lineage (NCBI taxonomy): Eukaryota > Metazoa > Chordata > Mammalia > Artiodactyla > Moschidae > Moschus > Moschus berezovskii. Next base: position 36,678,330 of record NC_142474.1, on the reverse strand, counting down.
ATATTTGAAAACCAATTTAACAACATAATATACAAATTAACAGGCTATTGAAAAAAAAGTCACATACATATATTAGAAATTTCCTAGCAAAATAAATAGGTCCTCTTTGTGGATGACATGATCTTCTACTTAGAAAATCCCAAATAATATTAAAAAAACAATAATACCCCCCCAGAACTAATAAGTTCAGCATACAAAATCAACCTACACTATCAACAAATATATGGACACTAAATTTGAAAATATAAAACCGTTTACAGTTACTTAAAAAGATATGCTTACTTACATGCAAATGTAACATAACTTATACAAAACTTATATGCTGAAAACTACAAAACACAAATGAAAGAAATCTAAAGAGATCTTAAAAATGGAGGGACATACTATGTTCATGGATTGAAAACCCAATAAGGAAAAGAGGTCAATTATTCCCAAATTGGAATACAGGTTTAGCAAATCATTGCAAAATATCAGCAGGGCTTTTTTTGTAGGTTTAGAAAATATTATTACAAAATGTATAAGGAAAGGATTTATGACAGTTAAAACAATGAAAAATAAGAATAAAGCAGGGAGGAATCAGTCTGATTATAGGGCTTATTATATAGTTATCATTAAGACTGTGTGGTTTTGGCAGAGGGATAAAGATACATATCAAAGGAACAGAATAGAAAACCTAGAAATCACCCAAGTAAAGTGAATGCGTTTTTTACAAAGGCACACAGGCAATTTAATATCTGAAGGATAGCCTCCTCAAGAAATGGTGATGGAGCAATGGCAAAGAATGAACCTTGATCCAATTCTCACACCTTATACAACAATTAACTTGAAATGGATTATGACTTTAATGTAAAATGCAAAACTATAAACCTTTCAAGAAAAAACATACAAGAGAAAATGTTTATGTTCTAGGGCAAGAAAAGAGTTGCTAAATTTTATACCAAAATCCTGAGAAATAAAAGGCAAAAATAATAAATTTATTTTCACCATAACAAAAAACTTTTTCAGTGTAAGAGATCTTTTAAAGAGGATGAGCATCTCCAGATAGGGAGAACATATTTGCAAACTACATATCTGAAAAAAAAATGATATAAATGGAGTATATAAAGAATATTTAAATCTCAATAGTTTGAAAAAACCCAAATCAGTTACAAAATGGGCAGAAGAGACTTCTGCTGAAGGGGATGTACAGATAGCAAATTGACACATGAGAAGTTCAACATTATGAAACATTCAGTTCAGTTCAGTCGCTCAGTCGTGTCCGACTCTCTGCGACCCCATGAATCACAGCACGCCAGGCCTCCCTGTCTATCACCAACTCCCGGAGTTCACTCAAACTCATGTCCATAGAGTCGGTGATGCCATCCAGCCATCTCATTCTCTGTCGTCCCCTTCTCCTCCCACCCCCAACCTTTCCCAGCATCAGAGTCTTTTCCAGTGAGTCAACTCGTTGCATGAGGTGGCCAAAGTATTGCAGTTTCAGCTTTAGGTAAATGAAAATTAAGACCACAGTGAGATATCACTATATAACTATGATGATAGTGATTAAAACAAAAATAGTGGTAAGAAGAGATCAAGATGATGGAGTAGGGGAAAACTGAGCTCACCTCCCCATGAACATATAAAGAATATCTCTACAATTCTCACTGAAAACAAACTAGAGACTGTCAGAAAGACTCTTCTACAACCAAGGCTTCCACATGGAGTTGCACAGGAAGGCAGTAGAAGGGATCAGGTTGGGACTTGAGCCCCAAGCAGCAGACACAGAAGAGGAGGGGGATCACATGGGCTTGGAGAGCCTCCCTGCAGAGTCAGTAGTTAGAACCACATATTGGGAACTTCAGGCCTGAGGGCCAACAGCCAGAAGATAATTCTCCTTAGCTGGTAAGAAAACCAATGGGGCTTAGAGGAAAGCTGTAAGAAATCTAGACTTTGCTCATGAAGTTCATGCAACTGCTTGATTCAGTTTAGGTCAGTTCAGTTCAGTCGCTTAGTCATGTCCGACTCTTTGCAACCCCATGAACTGCAGCACACCAGGCCTCCCTGTCCATCACCAACTCCCGGAGTCCACATAAACCCATGTCCATTGAGTCGGTGATGCCATCCAACCATCTTATCCTCTGTTGTCCCCTTCTCCTCCTGTCCTCAATCTTTCCCAACATCAGGGTCTTTTCAAATGAGTCAGCTCTTCGCATCAGGTGGCCAAAGTATTGGAATTTCAGCTTCAACATCAGTTCTTCCAATGAACCCCCAGGACTGATCTCCTTTGGGATGGACTGGTTGGATCTCCTTGCAGTCCAAGGGACTCTCAAGAGTCTTCTCCAACACCACAGTTCAAAAGCATCAATTCTTCAGCACTCAGCTTTCTTTATAGTCCAACTCTCACATCCATACATGACTACTGGAAAAACAATAGCCTTGACTAGACGGACCTTTGTTGACAAAGTGATGTCTCTGCTTTTTAATATGCTGTCTAGGTTCATCATAACTTTCCTTCCCAGGAGTAAGTGTCTTTTAATTTCACGGCTGCAATCACCATCTGCAGTGTAACCCTGATTGATTACTCCCAGGAAAAAGATTGAAACTGCCCAGGGAATTAGAAAATATAAAAAGAATCAGTCAGAGCTGAAGAATACAATGACTAAGATGAAAAGCAATAGAAAGAATTAATAGTCAACTAGGTGATACAGAAAATGCAAAAGTGACCTGGAATATAGAATAGCGGAAAACATCCAATCAGAACAACAAGGTAAAAAAAGAAATGTTCAAAATGAGAATAGGGTCTCCCTGATGGTCCAGTGATTAAGAATCTGCCTTGCAATACAGGGGACACTGGCTCAATTCCTGGTCTGGGAAGATTCCACTTGCCACGGGGCAACTAATTTGTTGCACTGCAACTACTAAGCCAGCATTCGAGAGACTTCTAGCCACAACTACTGAACCCACACACTGCAACTACTGAAGCCCAGGCACCCTAGAGCCTGTGTTCTGCAACAAGAGAAGCCACCACAATGAGAAGCCCTTGCACTGCAGCTGGAGAATAGTTTCCACTCACCACAACTAGAGAAAGAGCAACAGATAATTTTTTTTTTAATGAGAACAGCTTAAGAGGCTTCTAGGACATTACAGAGGTCCCAGAAGGAAATTAGAGGAAGCGGTCAAAAATGTATTTGATGAAATTATTGTTGAAAATTAACTGAACCTGAAAAAAAAAAACCAGATACCCAGGCCTATGAAGCACAAAGAATCTCAAACAAGTTGAAACCAAGATAAAATATAATTAAAACAGCAAAAGTGAAAGATAGACAATTAAGGCAACAAGAGAAAAACAATGAGTCACATACAAGGGAACTCCCATAAGCTAATCAGCTGATTTTTCTGCAGAAACTTTGCAGCAAGAAGGGAGTGGTATATTTTAAGTGCTGAAAGGGAAAAACCTACAGCCTAGGATACTCTACTGAGAAAGATTATAATTCAGAATCGACAGGCTCATTAAGAAAAAAAGAAAAGAGTGCTGGCTTCAGCAGCACATATACTAAAATTGGAATGATACGGAGAAGATTAGCATGGCCCCTGTGCAAAATGATATGCATATTTGGATGCATTCCAAACTTTAAAAAAGAGAAAGACATGAAAAAAAGGGAAGGGGACACAAATAAACAAATAAGAAATGAAAGAGGAGAAATTACAATCAACATCACAGGGAACAAAAAAATGATAAAAGGTCCAATGGTTAAGAATCCACCTTGTAGTGCAGGAGAAATGAGTTCAACCCCTGGTCAAGGAACAAAGATCGCACATGCCACAAAGCAACTAAACCCATGTACCTCAATGACTGAGTCCACATGCTCCAGAGCCCATGTGCTGCAACTAGAGAGCCTGCATGCTGCGACCACTGAAGCTCATGGACCACTACTAAAAAGTCCACAAGCCACAGTGAAAGATCCTGCATGATGAAATAAAGACCCTGTGTGCAGCAACCAAGACCCAATGCAGCCAACAGATTAAATAAATAAAAAGGATACTATAAACAATTATATGCCAACAAATTCAACAAGCTAGGAGAAACGGATAAATTTCCAGTAACATACGGTCTTCCAAAACTGAATTGGAAGAAATAGACAATCTGAACAGATCAATCATTAGTAGTGAAACTGAATTAGCAAAAAACAAAAAGTTTAGTCTCTCAGTCGTGTCTGACTCTTTGTGACCCCATGGACTATAGCCCACCAGGCTCCTCCATCCATGGGATTTTCCAGGCAAGAGTACCGGAGTGGGTTGCCATTTCTTTCTCCAAACAAAGCAAAATAAAACAAAAAAATTCCCAGCAAACAAAAATCCAGGACCAAAAGCCTTCACAGGATAAGTCTAACAAGCATAATAAAAGCTAAAGCTTATCCTTCTCAAACTACTACAAAAAATAACTGAAGAGAACGGAACACTCCCAAATTCATTGTATGATGCCACCATTCAGTTCAGTTCAGTTCAGTCGCTCAGTCGTGTCCGACTCTTTGGAACCCCATGAATCACAGCACGCCAGGCCTCCCTGTCCATCACCAATTCCCGGAGTTCACTCAAACTCATGTCCACAGAGTCGGTGATGCCATCCAGCCATCTCATTCTCTGTCGTCCCCTTCTCCTCCCACCCCCAACCTTACCCAGCATCAGAGTCTTTTCCAGTGAGTCAACTTGTCGCATGAGCCACCATTACCCTGATACAAAAACCAGAAAAAGATACTACCAAAAAGAAAAAAAAAGGAAATTACAGGCCAATATCTCTGATGTCTATAGACACAAGAATTCTCATCAAAATATTAACAAACCAAATTCAATAATATATTAAAAGGATCATACACCACAATCAGTGAAATTTATTCCAGGGATGCAAGAATAGTTTGGTATCTGCAAATCAAGCAAAGTCACACTAATAATAAAAGGAGAGATTAAATTACGTGATCATCTCAACAGATTTAAAGAGCATTTCAAAAACTAATAATAAAAGGAGAGATTAAATCACATGATCATTTCAACAGATTTTAAGAGCATTTCAAAAACTTCAACATCCATTCATGATTTTAAAAAACCTCCCATCAAAGAGGGAGATTATATATGACACAACCATAGGTAACATCATACTTGATGTGAAAAGCTGAAAGCTTTTCCTTCAAGGTTGGGAACAAGACAAAGAAACCCACTCTTGCCACTTCTATTTGACACAATGTTAAAATTCCTAGCCAGCAATTAGCCAAGAAAAAGAAATAGAAGGCATTCAGATTGGAAGAGAAGTGACAGTAAAACTGTCACTATTTGAAGTAACATACTATATATAGAGAAGACTCTTGAGAGTCCCTTGTACCACAAGGAGATCCAACCAGTTCATTCTAAGGGAGATCGATCCTGGGTGTTCATTGGAAGGACTGATGCTAAAGTTGAAACTGCAATACTTTGGCCACCTCATGCGACGAGTTGACTCACTGGAAAAGACTCTGATGCTGGGAAAGGTTGGGGGCGGGAGGAGAAGGGGACGACCGGGAATGAGATGGCTGGATGGCATCACCGACTCTGTGGACATGAGTTTGAGTGAACTCCAGGGGTTGGTGATGGACAGGGAGGCCTGGCGTGCTGTGATTCATGGGGTCGCGGAGAGTCGGACACGACTGAGCAACTGAACTGAACTGAACTGAACTATATATAGAAAACCCTAAAATCTGTAAGCCAAAAAACTATTAGAACTAATAAATGAATTCAGTAAAGTCTTGGGATAAAAGATTAATATATAGAAATGTTTTTCTATACACTAGTAATGAACTATCAAAAAGAGAAAGCAAGAAAACAATTTAAAATCATATCACAAAGAATAAAATACCTAGAAATAAACTTAACCAGGAAGATGAAACACCTATACTCTAAAAATTGTAAAACACTGACAAAGGAAATTGAAGATTATACTGAAAAAAAGGTAAAGATATCCTGTATTCATGGGTTGGAAGAATTAATGTTCTTGAAATAACCATACTACCCAAAGAAACCTACATATTTAATGTAATACCTATCAAAATATCCATGATATTTTTCTCAAAACTAAAATAGTCTTAAAATTTCTATGGAACCAAAAAAGAGACCAAATAGCCAAAACAACCGTGAGAAAAAAGAAAAAGCAGGAGGTATCATGCTTGCTGACTTCAGGCTTCACTACAAAACTATGTCCCCAAAAGAAATGAGAACTCAAATTTACACAAAAACCTGTACACAGATGTTGATAGTAGCCTTATTCATAATAGCTCCAACCTAGGCACAATTTAGATGCCCTTCAGTGGGTGAATGTCCACAGAATATGAGGACAGATGCTACAGTTTAGACTCAGACTGTTTGTGACTTTCCAGAGAATGAATACATGATTAGGGCAGTCAGGATATATGCTGAGAGGCTCGGAAAGAAAAGATGACACACAAGCAGAACTGAATAATTCAGTCTATAATTAGTAAATATTGAACTGAATCTGTAAGGCCTTAATGTTTCCAGATCTGCTTCAGTCCAAAACACTTAGGAAATACAGACTCAGTAGGTCAGCCTCCTAGGCTTACCGAGCAGCATGTATTTTTCCTTCTTTGGCAGAGATGAGCCTTGTCATCTGTTCTGCATTTAGAACAACCTGTGAATAACTTCATGGGCAAAGTGACCCACTTTGTGGAACACAAATTTTGTGTGTGGATTTATGGGTGTTTGTGTAAGATGTATGTGTATGTAATATGCAGTTTGCCATCCTCAGAAAGGTTGTTGTTGTCAAGTCACTAAGTTGTGTAAAACTCTTTGAAACCCCATGGTCAGCAGCACGCCAGGCTTCCCTGTCCTTCACTGTCTCCGAGTTCATTTAAATTCATGTCATTGAGTCAGTGATGCTATCAAACCATCTCATCCTCTGCCGCCCTATTCTCCTTTTGCCTTCAGTCTTCCCCAAAAACAGTGGCCACAGGACTGGAAAAGGTCAGTTTTCTTTCCAATGCCAAAGAATGCTCAAACTACTGCACAATTGCACTCATCTCACATGCTAGTAAAGTAATGCTCAAAATTCTCCAAGCCAGGCTTCAACAGTACGTGAGCTGTGAACTTCCAGCTGTTCAAGGAGGATTTAGAAAAGGCAGAGGCACCAGAGATCAAATTGCCAACATCTGCTGGATCATCAAAAAAGCAAGAGAATTCCAGAAAAACATCTACTTCTGCTTTATTGACTATGCCAAAGCCTTTGATTGTGTGGACCACAACATACTCTGGAAAATTCTTAAAGAGATGGGAATACCAGACCACCTGACCTGCCTCTTGAGAAACCTGTATGCAGGTCAGGAAGCAACAGTCAGAACTGGACATGGCACAACAGACTGGTTCCAAATTGGGAAAGGAATATATCAAGGTTGTATATTGTCACCCTGCTTATTTAACTTGTATGCAGAGTACATCATGAGGAACGCTGGGCTGGAAGAAGCACAAGCTGGAATCAAGATTGCCGGGAGAAATATCAATAACCTCAGATATGCAGATGACACCACCCTTATGGCAGAAAGCAAAGAAGAACTAAAGATTAAAGTTTTTCTTAATGAAAGTGAAAGAGGAGAGTGAAAAAGTTGGCTTAAAACTCAACATTCAGGAAGATCATGGCATCTGGTCCCATCACTTTATGGCAAATAGATGGGGAAACAGCAGAAACAGTGACAAACTTTATTTTTGGGGGCTCCAAACTCAATGCAGATGGTAACTACAACCATGAGATTAAGACGTTTGCTCCTTGGAAGAAAAGTTATGCTAGACAGCACATTAAAAAGCAGAGACATTACTTTGCCAGCAAAGGTCTGTCAAGTCAAGGCTGTGGTTTTCCCAGTAGTCATGTATGGATGTGAGAGTTGGACTATAAAGAAAGCTGAGTGTTGAAGAACTGATGCTTTTGAACTGTGGTGTTGGAAAAGACTCTTGAAAACCCCCTGGACTGCAAGGAGATCCAACCAGTGAATCCTAAAGGAAATCATCCCTAAATATTCATTGGAAGGACTGATGTTGAAGCTGAAAATTTGGTCACCTGATGTGAAAAACTGACTCATTGAGAAAGACCCTGATGCTGAGAAAGATTGAAGGTGGGAGGAGAAGGGGACGACAGAGGATGAGATGGTTGGATGGCATCACTGACTCAGTAGGCATGAGTTTGAGTCAACTCCAGAAGTTGGTATTGGACAGGGAGGCTTGGTGTGCTGAGCGACTGAACTGAACTAAACTTCCCCAGCATTAGGGTCTTTTCCAGTGAGTCGGCTGTTTGCATTAGATGGCTAAAGTATTGGAGTTTCAGTTTCAGCATCAGTTCTTCCAATGAATAGTCAGGGTTGATTTCCTTTAGGATTGACTGGTTTGATCTCCTTGCAGTCCAAGGGACTCGCAAGAGTCTTGTTTAGCACCACAATTCGAAAGCATCAATTCTTCTGCGCTCAGCCTTCTTTATGGCCCAACTCTCACATCCATACATGACTACTGGAAAAACCATAGCCTTGAACTCAAAGGCCTCTTGATGAAAGTGAAAGAGGAGAGTGAAAAGGTTGGCTTGAAGCTCAACATTCAGAAAACAAAGATCATGGCATCTGGTCCCATCACTTCTTGGGAAATAGATGGGGAAACAGTGGAAACCGTGTCAGACTTTATTTTTTGGGGCTCCAAAATCACTGTGGATGCTGACTGCAGCCATGAAATTAAAAGACACTTACTCCTTGGAAGGAAAGTTATGACCAGCCTAGATAGCATATCAAAAAGCAGAGACATTACTTTGCCAACCAAAGTCCATCTAGTCAAGGCTATGGTTTTTCCCATGGTCATGTCTGGATGTGAGAGTTGGACTGTGAAGAAAGCTGATCACCGAAGAATTGATGCTTTTGAAGTGTGGTGCTGGAGAAGACTCTTGAGAGTCCCTTGGACTGCAAGGAGATCCATCCAGTCCATTCTAGAGGTGATCAATCCTGGGTGTTCATTGGAAGGACTTATGCTAAAGCTGAAACTGCAATACTCTGGCCACCTCATGCGACGAGTTGACTCACTGGAAAAGACTCTGATGCTGGGAGCAATTGGGGGTAGGAGGAGGCGGGGACGACAGAGAATGAGGTGGCTGGATGGCATCACCGATTCGGTGGACATGAGTTTGAGTGAACTCCGGGAGTTAGTGATGGACAGGGAGGCCTGGTGTGCTGTGGTTCATGGGGTCGCTAAGAGTCAGACACGACTGAGCGACTGAACTGAACTGAACTGAACTGACTATACAGTACTTGTGTAATCAGGCTAAGTGGTGTCTCTGCTTTTTAATATGCTGTCTAGGTTTGTCATAGCTTTTCTTCCAAGGAGCAAGTGACTTTTAATTTCATGGCTGCAGTCACCATCCACAGTGATTTTGGAGCTCAAGAAAATAAAATCTGTAACTGCTTTCACTTTTCCCCGTCTATTTGCCACAAAGTGATGTTAGACCTCACCAAGTGAGCAAACAGCACCAGACTACATCAGAGACATGTTCCTCAAAATACCACAAGATGGCAGCACATGCACACAACATTTGAAGTTCCTTCATTCAGAAAAGTGAAAGTGAAAGTTTAGTCACTCAGTCAAGTCCGAGTCTTTGGGACCCCATAGTCTGTAGCCCACCAGGTTCCTCCGTCCATGGGATTTTCCAGGCAAGAATACTGGAGTGGGTTGCCATTTCCTTCTCCAGAGGATTTCCCTAGCCAGGGATTGAACCCAGGTCTCCCACATTGTAGGCAGATGCTTTACTGTCTGAGCCATCAGGGAAATCATCCAGAGAACAGTGCAATTAAACTGTCCCCTGTTAATACCTCTGCTATCCTGGAAAACTCTACACTAAAGGTTTATGATGAACCTTTATGACATCCTTTATGGTATCCTTTTATGACAATGTGTTGCAAACACAAAGAAATTTAGGTAAATACATAGATCCAAGAGATGGCCAGAGGAACTTCCTTAGTGGTCCAGTGGTTAAGAATCTGCTTTCCAATGCAGGGAATGAGGGTTCAAGCCCTGGTCTAGAAACTAAGATCTCACATGCCTTGGGGCAACGAAGCCCGCATAGGCTGATGAGGGTGTCAATACTGGACAGGACATCTTTGAGATGTGACTGTGGGAACACACAACTGAGACGACACGATCATTGATGGAGAGCCGGGAGGCCAGTGTTTTGGAAATGTTAATATTATCTTGGCAACCCACTCCAGTACTCTTGCCTGGAAAATTCCATGGATGGAGGAGCCTGGTGGGCTACAGTCCATGGGGTCACAAAGAGTCGGACACAACTGAGCAACTTCACACCGAGATATTGATCTTACCAAGGAATATGACTAGGGGGTGTTAGAGAAAGTTTCAGTGATTCAGGAAGTGAAACTTCAAGGAATAAACTCATCTGCCCAGACTTTCCCTAGAAAAGGAAATGACAACCTACTCCAGTACTCTTGCCTGGAAAATTCCATGGGCAGAGGAGTCTGGCGGGGTTCTTGGGGTTGCAAAGAGTCAGACACGACTGAGTACACACACACACATGCCCAGAATTTGGTAGATGACTGTGACCACAATGATGGTAGGAGAAACAATTCCTGGTGAGAAGGAGGGAGTATGTTCCAGGAAAGCAACAGTGAGTGAGGGAGGAAACAGCCCCTTCTCCCCGCCTTCAGGCCCACAGAGGCACAAAGAGTTCACGAAACATCCGCACCTGAGAGAGCAGAGGGGAAAGGTGATCTAGCGTGCCAGCTGCCAGTCATGTGTGGCCATGAGCACTTGAAATGTGACTGGGGTGGCTGAGGAACCGATTCTTTAAATGAATTTAATTTCAATCGGGTTAAAAGCTGAAGCCATATAAAATTTTTTTCTGTTACTCACAGATCTGTTGTTTTGGTAGGACTACATTTCACTTTAACTGTTGGAAATCCAAACTGACATATGCTCTAAGTGCAGAATACACACCATATTTCAAAGACAGTAAGATAAGTTTAAATATATCAATATTTTAAATATTTTGTTTATTAATATTTTTATAGTTTCACATATTAAGTATATTATTATTAGCATGTTACACAAATACATTTTTGCATGTTGGAATTGTTTTGTTTGAGAAGATATATTATCAAAATTAGTTTGGACTGCTTCTTTCTACTTATTTTGTGTGGTTTTTTTTGTTTGTTTGTTTGTTTATTTGGCTGCCCCAGGTTTTATTTGTAGCATATGGGATCTTTGATCTTCATTGTGGCCTGTAGGATCTAGTTCCCTGACCAGGGATCAAACCCAGGCCCCCTGAGTTGGTAGTGCAAAGTCTTAACCACTGGACAACCAGGGAAGTCCCTTTTCTTAATGTGACTATTAAAAAACTTAGAATTACATGTATGGCTTACTTTACATTTCTATTGGGCAATGCCAGCTTAGGGAAAGATGATGAAAGAAGCTCCTAGAAAAGAAATGGGCACTTAGCTGACAACTGACCAAATGTTTCAAAAGGCACAGTAGAAAGGCCAGAAAAGGTCAGAGAGGCAGAAGCACACTCATGACTGTGGGTGTCTTGACACTGAGGGATCTCCAGAAAGTCCTGGGCCTCTTGCGGTGCCTGGAGAAAACACAGACAAATATAAAGAGCTGTCTTGATTTTCTCAAAGCAAGAACCAGTGGTGAAGCCGTGACTGGAGGTAAGAAGGTGAACCTTCTAGTTGGGAACCCTAACTCACTTTGCCAAAGGAGGCAGGGAAAACAACTCTTTGGAAGGAAACCTATTCTTCAAGGTATGAAAGTAAAGGAGGAGTCAGGGGTGACTCGAAGATTTGGTAACTGAAAGGATGGAGTTGCCTTTTATCAAAAAGGGAAGACTGCAAACCGAAGATGGGGTGGTGGTGATGAACAGCATGGATTCACAGCGGGCCACACTAGGTTCAAAGATTCTCTTAGACTTCCAAGGAGAGATCCTGAAGAGGCAATTAGTTGTAGGAGTCTGCAGTTCACAGAAGAGTTGAGGCTAGAGATAATCTTCGAGTCTTCAACATCCAGATTGTATTTAAAGCTATGGAATGTGAATTCTGAGACTTCCCTAGTGATGCAGCAGTAAAGAATCCACCTGCAGTACAGGAGATGCAGGTTCCATCTCTGGGTTGGGAAGACCCCCTGGAGAAGGAAATGCCAACCCACTCCAGTTGGATTTCCAGGTGGGAAATCTCATGGACAGAGGAGCCTGGCGGACTACAGTCAATGGGGCCTCAAAGAGTCAGACATGACTTAGTAATTAAACAATGACGAAAACAACAATGTGAATTCTGAGGTCAAAAAATTCTAGATCATTACAGCTATTTCCCACTAGTTTGCTGAAAAACTATGAAATACATAACCCCTAATTCATTTTTTAGCTTATTTTTTCCTCGGATGTATCTTCCTATTGATATTTAACTCAAGCGTATATTACACTGAATACCTGCTGATAGAGGGTACAAGGGTCCAGAAGCCAGACTGGTGTTTCTACATTTCATACCAAAGAGGACCTATTACCATTGACTCATTGAGAGCTTCCTAACTGCTGCTCACCATGCTTACAAGTTGCTCCTGCCTCATTGCAAATGTTTGCCTACATGCCTGAAATTTGTTTACAAAAAATTAAATGTTGGGTGAGAGTCTTTTGAACTGAACTAGCTATATCACCTCAACTGACGGCAGTCATTCTCTTTGCATTAGGCTAACTGGTGAATAAGCAGTTATCCTGTCCAGATCCTTAGAATAGAGCTTTCTGCACAGTAATTAAACAAGAGCATATGGAAGAGAAAGAGAGACAGAGGAAGGAAGAGGAAAAAGGAGCGGGGGCAGAGAGAAGGAAATTACATCAGATAAATCTGTCTTTCCTTTTGTGGCTCCTTGGTTAGCTGAAACAAAACAAAAACTCTTAATTTTCACCATTTAACCCTGATGTGGTTTTGCACTCTACTTCCTTCTGGAAGCACCCCACCACCATCCGGCATCCCATCCCCCTTCCCACACAACTTGTACTACAGATGCCTCCCCTCATGGACATAACTGGGAAGGCATTTTAAAAGTGGTTTCCAAGTTGAAGAGAGAATAAAAAATCACAGAGGTCAGACTGCAAGCTTTTCCTTTCAATTACCAATTTGCTGAGGAAACTGAAGCTTAAAACTGGTGGTGACAGAATCAGAACCAGAGCCCTTACTCCCTTTTCTGCCTTCTCTTTTAGCTTCTTATTACAGAAAATTAAAAACACATACAAAAGTAGACAGAATAGTATAATGATTCCATACATACCCATCAAATTCCCTGGAGGCTCAGATGATAAATAATCTACCTGCAATGTGGGAGACTTGGGTTTGATGTCTGGGTGGGGAAGATACCCTGGAGAAGGGAATGGTCATCCACTCCAGTATTCTTACCTGGAGAATCCCATGGACAGAGGAGCCTCATCCATGGGGTCACAAAGAGTCCAACACGACTGAGAAACTAACACTTTCACTTTTTTTCATCAACATTTTGTCAGTATATTGCTTTATTCATCCCCTCTTCTATTTGTACTGAATTGTCGTAAAAAAAATCCAAAATACAGTGTCATTTCTCTTGTAACTACTCTAGCTTGCTTCTCTAACTGATAAAAATAGCTTAAAAAAGAAAACCACATGCCATGAAACATTCAATAAAGTTAACAATAACTCCTTTAGTATCATCTAATACCTGTCCATATTCATTTCCCTGATTATTAAAGGTGTCTTTGTAGTTTAGTCATTGGAATCAGGATTTTAAAAATTCATACATTGCATCTGGTTGCATGTCTCGTAGGTCCCTTGAAGGATGTGGCAATCTTACTGCTCTTTGTGATTTAGCGCCATTGATTTCTTCAGGAGAGTGGATCATTTAGCTTCCAGTATGTTCCTTGCTCTTAGTTTGGCTTTTGGCTTCCTGCGGTGTTGTCTGGGTCCCATGGTGCTCTCCTGTTGCTTGTACTCCCTGCACACCAGAAGTCAGGTCTAGAGGCTTACTCAGATTCAGATTCAACTTTTTAGGCAAGAAGAATGAATAGGAGGGATTGTGCACTTGCTATGACTCTCCATCAGGGGCATATCATACAGAGCTCCTGGCTGTTTCTAGTGACGCTAAAGCTGTTTACCAGGTCCAAGTGATACTGGCCTGATCCGTCCATTATGAAGTTTCCTATCAGGGCTTCTCTGATGGCTCAGTGGTGAAGAATCCACCTGCCAATGTGGATTCCATCCCCAGTCCACGAGGATCCCGCAGGCAGTGGGGCAACTAAGCCTGTGCAACACAACTCTTCAACCTGTGCTCTAGAGCCTGGGAACCTCAACTGAGGAAGCTCGGGCACTCTGGGGCCTGTGCTCAGCAACAAGAGAAGCCACTCCAATGAGAAGTCCATGCACCTCAACTAGAGAGTAGCGCACACAGCAACAAAGACCCAGCACAGCCAAAAAACAAACAAATAAAATAAACCTTCCTATCAACTTTCACACCCAGCACAGCCAAAAAACAAACAAATAAAATAAACCTTCCTATCAACTTTAACATTGTGGTTCTAGCATCACATGAAGATATACTCATTGCTTCATTAATGCTTGTTGCTGTTGTTTGTTATTGTTGCTGCTGCTAAGTCGCTTCAGTCGTGTCTGACTCTGTGCAACCCTACAGAAGGCAGCCCACCAGGCTCCCCTGTCCCTGGGATCCTCCAGGCAAGAACACTGGAGTGGGTTGCCAAATCCTTCTCCAGTGCATGAAAGTGAAAAGTGAAAGTGAAGTCGCTCAGTCGTGTCCGACTCTTAGCGACCTCATGGACTGCAGCCTACCAGGCTCCTCCATCCATGGGATTTTCCAGGCAAGAGTACTGGAGTGGGGTGCCATTGCCTTCTCTGGTTGTTTGTTATTGTTTAGTCACTAAGCCGTGTCTGATTTTGTGACCCCGTGGACTGTAGTGGATTGCCATTTCCTTCTCCATCATTAATAGTGGAGTGGGTTGCCATTTCCTTCTCCATCATTAATGCCTGCAAGATGGCAGTTTTTCTAATTCTATCATTCCTTTTGCTTCTATTAGCTGGAATTCTATAAAGGGAAATTTTTCTTTATTAACTACTTGGTTTTCCTGCTATGGGACTTCCCAGGTGACACAGTGATAAAGAACCCACCTGGCAAGGCAGATGATTCAAATGAAGGTTCCATCCCTGGGTCAGGAAGATCCCTTGGAATAGGAAATGGCAACCACTCCAGTAATCTTGCCTGGAAAATTCCATGGACAGAGGAACTTGGTGAACTGCATAATTCATGAGGTCGTAAAGAGTCAGACACAACTGTGCACACACCACCTTTCCTGCTATGTAGTTGATCTTATCAAGGATAAATGTTTGATTCTGTCCATTTATTTACCAATTGTCAAAGAACTGAATTTTGCCCTGGTAACTTCTAGTGGTGACAAATGCAGGGATTTTGTTCTTTCACTTTTTTTTTTTTTTGGTATCATTATAATGTGTTTCAGTCTATTATCTGTTTTGGGGCTAAACTGTTCAATCTTAGGTGAGTGCAAGTCCCTTCAGATTGGCTTGTGTGCTCTTTTACTTCTCTGATACCTTCCCTTTTTTAGGCATAATAAGCTATCCCATGCTCCTGTCCTTCAAGCCCTGCCCTACACCTGTTGAAATCTATTTTCTGCTGGTCCGGTGGCAATCCACAGCCTTTCTTCATACTGCCTGTTCCTTAGTGCATATCTGCGCCTTTCCTTTAGCTGACAGTTGTGGTCATGAGAATCTGCTCTTCACTTGGCAAGATACCTTGGAAATTTTACTCTGTGGGTTTATATAACCCTTTCTTTTTAAGGCCCCTGAAGCTCTTTGCATGCCCAGATCTCATGATTTGCTTTTTGTTTTGTTTTTCCTCTTAACATGACTGCTTCATAGCCACATAGGGAGATACAGAGAAAAAGCAGGAGAAAGAAGAACATTGTGGAGGGCCAGGTTGGCCCTTAAAAGAATCCAGTATTGATTCAAGCACTGCCTTCCTCCTTCCTCTCCAATCACTGTTTCCCTTGGCCAGAGTGGATGGCTTAGCTGAGGCAACTTCTTGAATGGGCATTTGACATCCAACATCCAAAGAACAAATTCCCACTTGCTATTATCCACTTCTGATTCTTCCTCCATCTCTGAGGTCAGAGGTAAAGTGGGACAGGGAGCAGTGAGTGGAGCTGCAGAAGCAGGGATGGACTGGAGCTCCAGGTGGGAGCGGAGGCCCAGGGCTCACTGCTGGGTGTGGTTCAGGGATATGGGGCATCAAGGAAGCTGGGGAAGAGGAGGGGAGGTATAGTCGGGCAGAGTGAGACTCAAGGGTGGAGTGAAATTACCTGCTGTCCATATACCAGCTGGAAGTTCTGTTGAACAACTTTTTGTTGTTGCTGTTGTTGTTGTTCAGTGCTTTGTTTATTTAGCATGATGAATTGGTTGTGAAACCATTTTGTTCTGAGGTTGCTCAGGATTCAGATTACATCCATTCTCATTTGCATATCAAAATATCCACATCTCCAAATGGCACCAGGTCTCATGGCCTCAGTTCAGTATAACCAAGGGAGCCATGACATGCCCACTAAAGGAAGGATGGCAGGCTCAGCTCAAAAAGATGGGGAGGATGTAGAGTTAGGCAGAGGCTGTAGGGCTGTGACCCATGAGAGGGCAGCAGCCAGGACTGGGATATTCCAGTGGTGACTCACCACAGGGCTGGGTGATGCCACCACACCGTCTAGGAAGTCATTGGCCCCAGACTGATACGTTCTTTCCTCACTCCCTCTCACCGCTCACCCAGCTGTGGAAAGAAGCCCAGAGTTTGTCGTGACACCATGGAGAAGTTGGCTAGTTTATGAGATCAGAACATCTCCAGTGAGTGTTTACAGCACTCATTAAATTTCAAGGTTAGCTTTGAAGGTCATCTTGTTCAAAAGGCAGCTGGGGGGCTTTCCCTGAATGTCCAGTGGTTAAGAATCCTTCTTCCAATGCAGGGGACACGGGTTCGATCCCTGGTCAGGGAAATAAGATACCATATACTGTAGGGCAACTAAGCCCACGAGCCAAAACTAAGACCTGACGCAGCCAAATAAATAACTTAAAAAAAAAAAAAGGCAGTTGGAGAAGCATCCCGTCTCATGAAGGGAAGGGCCCTCACAATCCCTGAGGCATCTCAATTTTACACTGTGATGATGGTCAAGGACCCTTAAAATATAGACGAGACGTGTTTAGTCAGTGTCACCTCCAGCATAGTAGGAACTCAGTAAAGGTTTGTGGAATAAATGAATGAATGCATAAACAGTGTCTTCTTGGCAGAAGCAGGAGCCGAAGACAGTCCTCTGAGTATAAGCAGAAAGTTTCTGGACCTTTAAGTTTGTCCTAACTATTCCACCTCCCCTTCAAGTTCAAGGAGAATCCAAACGGAAGTGTTTCCCTCACCCACATGGTTTTTAATTGGCTACAGGTTAGACACGGCCCCTCGGGGATTTCGGACAAAGTGTCCGTAGATGGAGACTCACTCAGTCAGTTGCCCGATTCCCCAGGCTGCCTCCCCAGAGTTTGCTTAGTTTCTCACCAAGTGAGAAACACACCCAGTGCTGGGAGGGGAATGAAGGGAGAGCCGCGACCTTCATACACTGAGGCAACATCCCTGCTCTCCTTGAGCAACAAAGACCAAGTACCCAGTGGCCCTTTTAAAGGATGCTGAAAAGTCTACCGGAGCAGTGCAGTTTTTCCTGAAATGTGAAATTCAGAAGGAAATGGCAACCCACTCCAGTGTTCTTGCCTGGAGAATCCCAGGGACGGGGGAGCCTGGTGGGCTGCCGTCTATGGGGTCGCACAGAGTCGGACACGACTGAAGCGATTTAGCAGCAGCAGCACAGGCAGATTACAAGCAATACATACTATGTGAGCATATATATACATGCTTCTGTTCAGAGAAAGGCCTGAAATAGCCTAACCAGATCAGTGTCACCTCTCGGGGATTATTGAGGCCTTTACTTTTATTTTGTACATTTTTGCTTATCTATATTCTAAATTTCCTTAAAGTAATAAAGTTGCAGATTAAAAAGACATTTTTAAAATTAATTTATTTTTTAATTGAAGGATAATTCCTTTACAGAATGTTCTTGTTTTGTCATTTTGAAGATAAGAAAGAAAATGAGATTGTATCTCATAATGTACCGTTCATTCAACACTAAGAGGTAGTTTTCTGAGAAGCCTGGAAAAGAGCCCTCACTCCATCACTCAGCCTTGCCAAGTTCTCTGGGGCCCACTCCAGGCATTCAGGAGCCTGTGAGCCCTGACCTGACCCCTCTGACAGGGAATAGACAGGAGGTGTTATACTTTGGTCATTTTTATTTATTTGTCCATGTATCACTTGGGGCCTAATGAGTGCTAGGCTCTGAACTACGTGTTAGGGCTAAATTCTTTCCTGGTGAAGAGAAGGGTGTTAAGTACTGAATTGTGGCCCCCAAAACCATATGTTGAAGCCCTAGCACTCAATGTGATAGCATTTGGAGATGGGACCTTTGGGGAGTAATTAAGTTTGGATGAGGTCATGAGGGTGAGATGCCCGCCATGGGATTGGTGCCCTTATAAGAAAAGTAGCTCATTCTGTCTCCAAGAGCACACACCCAGAAAAGGCTGAGGACCCAGAGAGAAGGTGGCCATTTGCAAGCCAGAAAGAGAGTCTTCACCAGGAACTGACCATGCTGGCACTTTGATCTTGAATTTCCAGCCTCCAGAACTGTGCAAAATCAATTTCTAGTATTTATGTATTTATGCCACCTCTGTTGGTGGTGTTTTGTCATGGCAGCCTGAACAGACTAAGACAAAGGGCACATAAATCAGAAGTACAAAGCAATGTCTTAAGTGCTATAGGTGGGGTGATGGCCAGAAAGTTCTAGCCTGCTCTTCTGCTAGCTACTCAGTGTCCTGGAGCAGAGACATAGCTGGCCTGGAAGATCACGCCACATAGTACAGAGAAATCTGCCCAGAAGTTGGGTGGGTTTACAGATGAAAGGGGAGGGAACTTTGTGTTCAGGATCCCAGGCTAACCCAACATACATGCATGCTGCTAAACTGTGGGCCATATTCAGTCTGGGTTTCCTGTCATGGAGGCAAGAGAGGACAGGAAGTCAAGAAACTTGTCCTTCCCTGATATGGGGCCAAAGCTAGGCAAAGTGTTACTTGTTTCTCTTCTTGTTGGCATCATCTCAATCCTCCTCTAAATCCTGTATCTATTTCCTTGGGCTCTTGTCCCCATACCATCGTGCTGTCTAGTGGGCAGGATAATACCCATGCATCCTGTATTCCAAAATTATCTGCCTGTACTCCTAGCCAATCAGAACATCCACTCCCTCAACACTTGAATCAGAAATTAATCCACACTGAGATGTAAGTCACTGATTGGATCAAAATCTTACTAGAGCATTTCCCAGAATGAATGCATAGACAAGAATTTTTTTTAAGTTAGACATATTCCTTTATTACTAATTCTCCAGAGCTTCCAATATGTTCTTGGTCAGAATTTCTGACCTAACATGTCCCTAACCTTTTATCGAGAGAACGCTTTTTTTGTGTAACACCTCTTACATCTTCCCTTTGGCTCCAGAATTCCATAGTATGCACTATCAAAACTTTGTCCTGAAGATTTTGCATTTAAAAGTAGGCCTATGATGCTAATTAACTATTGAAATTTCTGACTGTGTAACAATGAGTTAAAGAACTTTCCTGGCTTGTGTATGTGTGTAAGCAGGCAGATTTATGTGAGGATGACTCTGAATTCTCCACCTGACATCTTGCTCAGGCCCAGAACAATATATCCAGCCGCTCATGGGACTTCCCTGTTGGGTGTTGCCCAAACACTTCAGACCAGACAGTCCCAAAGGGAAAATCAGTATATGCCTTCATGTCAGCACATGGCAGGATTATTCACTCAGTCACTCAAGACAGAAACCTAGGAGTCATGACGGACACCTCCCTTTCCACCACACCATGCAGCCAAGGCCTGCACACAACAGCTGAGGCCTGCAGCTTCCTCTGCTCACTATCTTCCAGATCTGAAGCTCCCCTCTACCACTCATCACTCCTGCTAATGCTGGTGTTGAGAACTTCATTACTTTTCTCCTGATTGACCAGCAGTCTCTCCTCTGGACAACTGGAGTAATAATGGTACCTGCCTCACTGGGTGGCTGTGAAGAATAAAACACTTAATAAACATAAAGCAATAACAGGGCAGGCTTGTGCGGCACCCAGGAGCTCGTTATGTCCTCAGCAGTCAGTGTAGCCCAGGTTGTCTAATGAAGCCCCTGCTTTCACCAAGTCCCCTGCTGCACCTGCCTCAATCCCATGTATGTGCAGTGATAGAGCCACTAATGCTCCACAGTCCTCCCTGCTTATCAGGGGGCTTGTTCTGCAACCCTCCCAACTCTACCTCAAGGGAAGGAAATGGGATCCCAAGAACTCTGGAATCTCACCTGCTCACTCCTCCTCTCTTTTCCCACATGTGACTGGCTTGGAAGTACTTTCTCTAACTTTTCTTTCTTGTCAGGATGGGATGTCCCCTGCTGCTTCTATTCCAGTGTCCGTGACTTGCCCCCTTGCCTAAAGCCATGTGGCAGAACAGTTGTCAGGGAATATCATTTATGAAGCAGAGAAAAATATCTGGAATTACAATTCCAAACTGCTGTCTAATACAAAATTTATATGCTTGAATTTTCTGTCACATGTGAACATCTTTTAAAAAAAAAAAACTTCAGAAGAAAAAAGAAAATCCAGGTAAACATTCAGAAGAAAAAAGACAATCCAGGTAAACAAGCTTCTGAATTCATTGTGATGTTGTAATCGTCTATAGAAAATTCTGTATTTTAAGCCTGCTTATTTGATGCTAAGGAATTAATGCATGCTTACTTCTTTTTGATCCAGTTGTTTTTTGTGTATGTGAACCTGGGTTGCCTTAAATCTGTCAAACAAACAAAAACAGTTTTCATGGCATTGGGCATCTCTGATATCTGACCAGACTGCTACTATCAGTCATTACCACAGGTGACCCAAAGTATGTGCTGAGCAGGGACTGGGCAACATCCAACATTAGTCCTCAGCATGGCATGGGATCTGATATGGCACAGAGCTGGAAAGGTGTGTGTGGAACACTGGAGAAATGCAACCAGCTCTTTTCCGCCCTACAAAAGACAATGGTACTTGCTAAGCTGCACAGAACCTTCCTTTCCTAGAATTGGCTTCCAGGAAGACAGACAATGGCCTCCAGCTGGTTCAGTAGGAGCCCGTGGAGACAGAGACAGCTGCTCTGGACAGTGCTGACCACTCTCTCTAGCAGCAAAGACAAGAGACCTCCTCAGCTCAGAGAAGCAGGTTTGACTCTGACAGTTGGTCAGCAACCATGATGTCGGACATTAATTTAATGAATAAGAGAAGGTAAAGTGGTAAGAGACAAGAGAGAGACAAAGACAGATGTTTTCCTCCATACCTCTAGAATTACTGGTGTTTTGGTAACTGGCATCAGCAAATACTGAAAAAGAATGCATCACCAGGTAGAAGGAGGCAGTCCCCAGTTTTTACCCTTGCTAAGTCACTTCAGTCGTGTCCGACTCTGTGTGACCCCATAGACGGCAGCCCATCAGCTTCTCTGTCCCTGGGATTCTCCAGGCAAGAACACTGGAGTGGGTTGCCATTTCCTTCTCCAGGGGATCTACCTAACCCAGGAATAGAACCTAGGTCTCCCACATTGCAGGCAGATTCTTTATCATCTGAGCCACCAGGAAGGCCCAGATGGAATCATACAGTATATAACCTCTTGATACTGTTTTTTTCACTCAGCATAATGCCATCATGATCCATCCAAACTGTTGTTTCGGCCAATAGTTGGTTCTTTTTATTACTTAATAGTTTTCCATGGTATAAATGTATTACAGATTGTCTAACAATTCACCTATTGAGGAGCATTTTGATTGTTTCCAGTTTAGGGCTATTACAAATAAAGCTGCTGGAAACAATTGTGTATAGGTTTCTGTGTGGACAAAAGTTTACATTTCTCTAGGTTAAAACCTCAGGAGTGCATACCTGGGTCATATGTTAAGAATATATTTCGTTTTAAAAACACTGCCTAACTTTTTTCTAAAGTAGATGTACTATTTAATGTAAAATTAACTTTGTATTAATTTTCCCATCAGTAACAGCAATCTTTTTCCATGTTCCCACCAGCACTTGGTACTGCACAATTTTGTATTGTGGCTATTCTAATAGATTGTAGCTATTCTTAATAGATTTGTATTGTAGCTATTCTGATTCGTAACGAGAGTGTAGTGATACCTCGTTACTTTGCATTTCCTTAATGGATAGTGATGTTGAATATCTTTTCAAGTATTTATCTAATGCCCATATATACTCTTCAGTGTAAATGTCTTTTCATGTTTTTTGACTGTTTTCTAATTGAATTTTATTTACTATTGAGTTTTGAGAGTCCTTTACTAGATATACGGTTTGCAAATATCTTCTCCTAGTCTGTAGTCTCTCTTTTGATTCTCTTAACAGGGTCCTTGCAGAGCAATAGTTTTTAATTTTGATAAAATCCTGCTTAGCAATTTAAAAGACCTAAAGATTTTCTGAGAACTAAGGTGTTTTTTTTTTTTAAAGCCCCAAGACCGAAGATTTTTTCCAATGTTATCTTTCAAAAGATCTAGAATTTTGCATTTCAACCCATGATCCATCTTGAGTTACTTTTTGCATAAGATATGAAATTTCAGTTCAGTTCAGTTCAGTCGCTCAGTAGTGTCCCACTCTTGGTGAGCCTATGAACCACAGCACGCCAGGCCTCCCCGTCTGTCACTAACTCCTAGAGTTTACCCAAACTCATGTCCATTGAGTCAGTGATGCCATCCAACCATCTCCTCCTCTGTCGTCCCCTTCTCCTGCCCTCAATCTTTCCCAGCATCAGGGGCTTTTCAAATGAGTCAGCTCTTCGCCATCAGGTGGCCAAAATTTTGGAGTTTCAGCTTCAACATCAGTCCTTCCAATGAACACCCAGGACTGATCTCCTTTAGAATGGACTGGTTGGATCTTCTTGCAGTCCAAGGGACTCTCAAGAGTCTTCTCCAACACCAACCACAGTTCAAAAGCATCAATTCTTCAGCGATCAGCTTTCTTCACAGTCCAACTCTCACATCCGTACATGACCACTGGAAAAACCATAGCCTTCACTAGACGGACCTTGGTTGGCAAATTAATGTCTCTGCTTTTTAATATGCTGTCTAGGTTGGTCATAACTTTTCTTCCAAGGAGTAAGCGTCTTTTAATTTCATGACTGCAATCACCACGTGCAGTGATTTTGGAGCCCCCCAAAATAAAATAAAATCAGCCACTGTTTCCGCTGTTTCCCCATCTAGTTTCCATGAAGTGATGGGGCGGGATGCCATGATCTTAGTTTTCCGAATGTTGAGTTTTAAGCCAACTTTTTTCACTCTCTTCTTTCACTTTCATCAAGAGGCTCTTTAGTTCTTCTTCACTTTCTGCCATAAGGGTGGTGTCATCTGCATATCTGAGGTTATTGATATTTCTCCCAGCAATCTTGATTCCAGCTTGTGCTTCTTCCAGCCCAGCGTTTCTCATGAGGTACTCTGCATATAAGTTAAATAAGCAGGGTGACAATATACAGCCTTGACGTACTCCTTTTCCTATTTGGAACCAGTCTGTTGTTCCATGTCCAGTTCTAACTGTTGCTTCCTGACCTGCATACCGGTTTCTTAAGAGGCAGGTCAGGTGGTCCCATTTATTTCAGAATTTTCCACAGTTTATTGTGACCCACACAGTCAAAGGCTTTGGCATAGTCAATAAAGCAGAAATAGATGTTTTTCTGGAACTCTCTAGCTTTTCCAATGATCCAGTGGATGTTGGCAATTTAGGTGAAGGTTTTGCTTTTTTTTTTTTTTTTTACAAATGGATGTCCAATTGTTCCTGCATCATTTGTTGAAAAGACATTTATCCACTGATTTGCTTTTACGCCCAAGTCAAAAATCAGTCAGCTATATGTACTTCTGTAGATTCTCTACTGTTTCACTGATGTATCTGTCTACCCTTTCACAGTACCATTCAGAATCAATTCTTGAAACTACATTAAGTTTTGAACTCAGACAGTAATTCCTCCCACTTCATTCTTTTTTAAAACTGTTCTTAGATACTCTAGGTCCTTTGCCTTTCCATATAAATTTTAGAATAATGTGTATATCTACAAAATGTTTTGCTGAAAGAGTACAATATGAATTGCATTAAAACTGTATATCAGTGTGGGGTAAATCACCTCTTTTACTAGACTGAGCCTTCCAACCCATAAACCTGGGATACTGCCCCATTTATTTAGATCTTTGTTTCTTGTGACAATGCTGAGTAGTTTTCAGCATACAAGCCCTACATTTTGTTGTATTTGCACCTAGCAATTGTAAACGGCCTGTTGTAGTTCAGTCGCTAAGTTGTGTCTGACTCTTTGCAACTCCATGTAAATGACACAGTATTTTAAAGTTTGGTGTCCATTTGTACATTGCTAGTATACAGAAATATACAGAATATATAGTTTCTATATATTGATTAAAAAATTGCTTTTGATTTTTTATGTTGATCCTCTGACCTTGCTGAATCACTAGCTCTCACTGTAGATTCCTTGCTGAGTCACTAGCTGTCATAGTTTGTTTGTAGTTTTTCTATGTAGATTAATATCCTGTAATCTGCAAATAGGAATACTTTGATTTCTTCCTTTCCGATCTGTATGCCTTTTCCTTTTAAAATCTATTGCACTAGAAGAACTTCCAGTACTACACTAAATAGCATTGGATAGTGGACATCGTTGTCCTGTTCCCAGTGTTGGGGGAAAGTATTCAATATTTCACCATGATTTCAGATGTAGGATTTTTGTAGATATCTTTTATCAGTTTGAAGAAGTTATCCTCTATTCCTTTTGAGAGTTTTCATCAGAAATAGGTGTTGAATTCTGTCAAAAGCTTTTTCCACATCCATTGATATGTTCATGTTATTTTTCTAAGTTAGCCTGTTAATATGGTAAATTACAGTTTAACTTTCAAATATTATATCAGTTTTTCATCTCTAAAACAAATTCCACTTGTTCTTGGTATATAATATTATATATTGCTGAATTCTGTTTGCTGGCATTTCAAAAGAATTTTTGCATCTACATCCATAAGGAAAGTTGGTCTACAGTTTTCTTTTCTTGCTTTTTGTTTTAAAAACTATTATTATTTTTTTTGGTACTCGCTTCATTTGGTTTTGGTACCAGAATAATAACTAACAACTAGCTTCCAAGAATGAGATGGGAAAGATTTCCTTCTCTTCTATTTTCTAGAAGAGGTTCTGTAAAGTTAGTCCTAATTCTTATTTAAACATTTGGTAGAACTCTCCATTGGAGACATCTGAGCCTGAAGACTTCTTTTTATTTTGGCTGCTTTGGGTCTTTGTTGCCACAAGATTCTCCATTATGGTGCACAGGCTTCTCTTGTTGTGGAGTAGGGTCTCTAGTTGCCCCATGGCACATGGGGCATGCCATGTGGGATCTTAGTTCCTTGCCCAGGGACTGAACCCTGGTCCCCTGCACTGGAAGGTGAATTCTTAACCACTGGACCATCAGGGAAGTCCTGGAGATTTATTTTTCAGGTTTTAAAATTTAATTTCCTTAATAGTTACAGGGTTGTTCAATGTATGCTTCATTTTGGGTGTTTTAATAGTTTGCATCTTCCAAGAAATTGGCCTATTTCATTTAAGTTGTTGATTTTATGTGTAGTTTTTCATAATATTGCCTCATTATCCTTTTGATGTCTGTTAATAGGACCTGCTTTCTTCCTGATAATAATTTGCCATTTTTGCCAATCTTGCTAGAGGTCTGTCAGTATTCAGTTCAGTTCAGTCACTCAGTCGTGTCTGACTCTTTGCGACCCCATGAATCACAGCACGCCAGGCCTCCCTGTCCATTACCAACTCCCGGAGTTCACTCAAACTCATGTCCATCGAGTTGGTGATGCTATCCAGCCATCTCATTCTCTGTTGTCCCCGTCTCGTCCCACCCCCAATCCCTTCTAGCATCAGACTCTTTTCCAGTGAGTCAACTCATCGCACGAGGTGGCCAAAGTATTGGAGTTTCAGCTTTAGCATCAGTCCTTCCAATGAACACCAAGGATTGATCTCCTTTAGAATGGACTGGTTGGATCTCCTTGCAGTCCAAGGGACTCTCAAGAGTCTTCTCCAGCACCACAATTCAAAAGCATCAATTCTTCGGCGATCAGCTTTCTTCACAGTCCAACTCTCACATCCGTACATGACCACTGGAAAAACCATAGCCTTGACTAGACGGACCTTGGTTGGCAAAGTAATGTCTCTGCTTTTTAATATGCTATCTAGGTTGGTCATAACTTTCCTTCCAAGGAGTAAGCGTCTTTTAATTTCATGATTGCAGTCAGCATCCACAGTGATTTTGGAGCCCCCAAAAAATAAAGTCTGACACTGTTTCCACTGTTTCCCCATCTACTTCTCATGAAGTGATGGGACCAGATGCCATGATCTTCATTTTCTGAATGTTGAGCCTCAAGCCAAACTTTTCACTCTCCTCTTTCACTTTCATCAAGAGGCCTTTGAGTTCCTCTTCACTTTCTGCCATACAGGTGGTGTCATCTGCATATCTGAGGTTATTGATATTTCTCCTGGCAATCTTGATTCCAGCTTGTGTTTCTTCCATCCCAGCGTTCCTCATGATGTACTCTGCATGTAAGTTAAATAAGCAGGGTGACAATATACAACCTTGACGTACACCTTTTCCTATTTGGAACCAGTCTGTTGTTCCATGTCCAGTTCTAACTGTTGCTTTCTGACCTGCATACAGGTTTCTCAAGAGGCATTTTTCAATGAAACTGTCAGTATTATTGATCTTTAAAAATAGCCATCTTTTTATTTCATTGATTTTTCTGTTTCCAAATCTACTCATTTATAATCTTATTTTTTTCCTTCTTTCTGTTTCCTTTAGGTTTATTTTGATCTTTCCTTTCTAATTTCTTGAGATGCAAACTTAGGATATTGGTTTGAGGTATTTCTTCTTTTAAACATATGCATTTGGGTGCTATAAATTTCCTCCTTAGTCCTGCTTTAGTTGTATCCCAAAAATTTTGGAATGTCACCTACATCCTGTTGGTTGATGGTCTTGTTCTATCAGTTTTTGAGAGGATCTTGTAGTCTTCAACTATGGTTGTGTATCTTTCTTCTTTCAGTTCTAGCAGTTTTTGCTTCACATATTTTATAGTTTGTTTTTTGTTTTGGGGGGAGTTTTGGAGATATACACTTTTAAACTGCTGTCTTCTTGGTGAATTGACACTTTATTCATTATGCAATGTCCCTCTCTGTCTCTGGTAACTTTTGCTCTAATGTCTACCTTATTTGATATTAATAGCTGTACTTGTTTTTTTTGCATCCCATGTCTTTTTCCATTCTTTTACATTCAGTCTACCTTTATTATTGTACTTGAATTTCTTGTCAATAGCATGTTCACTCTATGAATCTTTTAACTGATACATTTAGACAAGTTAATTGTAATATAATTACTGATGTTAAGGCTTAAATGTGCTATTTTTTTTCTACTGGTTCTGATTTTTTATTTTCTTTTCCCTGACATCCTGTGGGTTACTTAAACGTTTTTTACAATTGCATTTTTACTTGCTTATAGTATTTTGAGTGTATTTCCTTGTGCAGCATTTTGAGTGTTTACTCAACCTTTTATATATAAAACTTATCAAAGTCTGGACTTCCCTGGTGATCCAGTGTTAAAAATCCACAAGCCAATGCAGGGACATGGGTTTGATTCTCAGTCCAGGAAGATTCCATATGCTGTTGGGCAACTGAGCCTGTGAACCGCCAGTACTGAGCCCACAAGACTAGAGCCTATATACCCAACAGGAGAAAACACTGCAACAAGAAACCTGTGCACCACAACGAAGAGTAGCCCCTGCTCACCAGAACTAGAGAAAGTCACACGAAGCATCAGACCCAGCAGAGCCAAAAACAACAAAACAAAGTCTATTGGTGCCATTCTACCAATTTGAGTATAGAAACATCTCCATTTACATGCTTTTCCCTCTCCCAAATACTCCCCCTACATACACTGAGAACCACATTAGGCAGTATTATAATTCTTGCCTTAAGCATCAAACATAATTT
Organism: Moschus berezovskii; assembly: GCF_049115385.1. Taxonomy (NCBI): domain Eukaryota; kingdom Metazoa; phylum Chordata; class Mammalia; order Artiodactyla; family Moschidae; genus Moschus; species Moschus berezovskii. Next base: position 36,650,065 of record NC_142474.1, on the reverse strand, counting down.
AGAAGACTCAATAGGATAAGGAAATTCTATTATATTTGCCTGCATTTTTGCTATTACCAAGCTTTTTACCTTCCTGATGTAACCTTTCCTCTTACCATTTTCTCTTTAGAGAACTCCATTTTAGCTATTCCTTCAGTGTAGTTTCACTGGCAACAAATTCTTAGTTTTCCTTTATCCAAGTTTCCCCCTTCACATCTAGGAGTATTATTTCTTCAGGGTATAAAACTCTGGGTTGTCAGTACTTTCCTTTCAGCACTTGAAAAATATCAAGTCCTTCTAGTCTCCATGGTTTCTGAAGAGAAATGTGCTGTTTGAATTGTTTTTCCCCAGTAGGTAATGGACCATCTCTCTAATTGTTTTCAAGTTTGTCTTTAATTTTCACAAGTTTGCTTACAATGTCTTGGTGTGGATTTCATTGGGTTTGATTGTGGTTTGTGCAGCTTAAATCTCTAGGTTTACAAGTTAGTTTTTTCCCCAAATTTGGGGAATTTACAACCATTTTTTCAGCTCCACCCTCTTTTTCTTCTTCTTCTGGGACTCTGATGATGTTAAGATTTTTAGTCCCATGTGTTTCTGAGGTCATGCTCATTTTTTTTATCAGTCTATTTTCTGTTTAGATTGGGTAATTTTTATCTCTAAGTTCTCTGATTCTATCCTCTGTCCTATTCTGCTATTGAGCCCACTTTTTAAATTTGTTCATTCTACAACTTTTGTGCTGTTCTTTGTATCTTGTTTCTTTGCTGAGACCATTTTTCCATGTTTCAATTTGTTTCCATTTGTTTCATGTTTCTAATCGCTTGTTAAAGCATCTGCTGACAATTGCTTTAAAATCCTTGTCAGATAATTATAATATGTGTCACCTGTATTGTCTTTTCTCACGTGGTTTGAGATCTTCCTGGTTCTTGGTATAAGTGGTTATTGATTGAAACCAGGACGGTTTTGGTATTATGAGACTCTTACTAAATTTTACTTAAATCTCGTTTTTTTTAACAGATCACCTCTGCCACAGCACTGCCTCATTACTGCCAGATAGAAGGTTCCTGTTGACACCTGAGGACAGGAAGGGCTGGGAGTTCAGGCTTTACACTAGGCTTCCTCTGACACCACAGGGTGAGAAACACCTGTTACTGAGGATGAAGTCTAGGCTCCTTGTGCGGTCTCCACTGACACTGTTGTGCAGGCCATCTCTTTGCCACTGTGCAGTGGTAAAAACCCTGATTCTCCGTTTCCATCCCAGAAAGCAAGGAGGTTGGAGACCAGGTTCCTCACTAGACCTTCTCTGACACCATCCTGGCAGAGGGTTGAAGTACTAAGTTTAAGCCTCCTGGGGTGGAATCTAGGCCATCCCTTGGCCTTAACTGGTGAGGGTGAGGATACGATTGCAGTCTTTCATGAGATACTTGATTAGAATAGAGAAGTTCCTGCTTAAAGGATTTCTGACTTGTTAAGCTGCCCTTTTCCTGGTCTTTTGGGTGAAGAGAGCAGGCTTTTACTGGGTTTTGGTGTTTTTTATTTCATTTTTGCCTACATCTTCTGGTATTTCCTGGTAGCCAACTTCACCAAAATTGTCTGAGATAGATAATGAAAATAAGAAAACCCAGAGAATTCACGTTTTTCCTTGAGTCCTGAAGTCCATTGCTAAATCTGTCTTCTCTCCACCTTTGTCTTCTTATGTTTGTTTTGCATATAATTGTTCATATTATGTCAGGGGTTTTAGTTGCATTGGGAAGTATATATATTCCATGTTTCCTAAGAAGTTCAATTTTTCATTACATACATTTTAGTCAAAAAATGAAAAAAAGAGTAAGAGCCAAATTCCTGTTAAAAAATAAAACATACTATGTGCCTAGAAAAAATACCAAATTAATATTTGGGTAGTAAATTTATGGGTAATATTTAAGTTTCTTTTGCTTACTTCTATTTTCCATGTTTAAAATAATGAACATGTGTCACTTTGAAAATTAGTCATTTTCCTAAGTTGATTTCTACTACTCTCTTCATGACACACCACAGGTTATGTTCACTTCTGTAAGAGGAGTATGGATCCCATCCAACTAACATCAAATAGCATTTGAATCTTCATTTGGTGTGCTTTTTAAAACTCCCAGTAAGCTGATACTTTACAGATTCATGTCCTGGCCACTACTTTCCAGGAATGGATCCTCTGCACTCTTTCTGTCCAAGAGGCAGAGAGGAGAAAAGTTGGTACCCTGGACAAAAGTGTAGGCCCTCTGTGATTGCTTTGTTGTTCAGTCACAAAGTCGTGTCCCAACTCTTTGTGTCCCCATGGACTACAGCATGCCAGGCTTCTCTGTCCTCCACTATCTCCTGGAGTTTTCTCAAATTCATGTCATTGAGTTGGTGATTTTACCTAACCATTTCAACTTCTGCTGCCCCATTCTCCTTTCATCTTCAATCTTTTCCAGCATCAGGGTCTTTTCCAATGAACCGGCTCTTACCATCATGTGACACAAGTCTGTCAAAGCATCACCTTCAGTCCTTCCAATTAATATTCAGGGTTATTTCCTTTAAAATTGACTGGTTTGATCTCCTCACAGTCCCATAAACTCTCTTAAGAGTCTTCTCCAGCAGCAGAATTCAAAGGCATCAGTTCTCCAGCACTGTCTTCTTTATGGCCCAACTCTCACACATGTACATGCTACTGGAAAAACCTTAGTTTGGACTATATGGACCTTGGTCAGCAAAAAGTATTGTCTCTGCTTAATACGCTGCGATTTGGACCATAGTGTTGGACGCTGTATGGTCCATACAGTGTTGGACAGAACACTGAAGGAGGTGAGATGGGAGCAGGTTTGGTGAAAGGAAGGAAAAATCTTTGTTGAGGTGTGTTAAATGTGAGATGCCAAGTGGAGATGCAAACTGACAACTGGATGTATGAATCTGGGGCTTACAGAGGTCTGGGCTACAGAGAAATACACTTGAAATCATGGGATAACATGGAACTTTTGCTAAGGTTCAGTTTCTTTCCCATGAAATTATATAATTTGGTTCTGCAAGTAAGTTTCAGAAGTTCATTCATCCCATATGTATTTGTATTCTGAGGAAAAAGGCAGAGGTATGTTTGGATCAATTTAGTAGAGGACTAGACAAATTATTTCATTCATTGCCAAGTCGTGTCCAACTCTTTCATAACCCCATGGACTGTTGATGGGACTTCTTAGGCAAGAATACTGGAGTCAGTTGCCATTTCCTTCTCTAGATCTTCCCAACCCAAGGGCCAAACCTGCATCTCTCCTGCATTGCCAGGTGGACTCCCTACCACTGAGCCACCAGTGATTTATTATTCCTATACTAACATTACTTTCTTCATTATTTAAAAATTCATTTCACCTTTGTGTCATTTTCCTTAAAAATCATCAATAAACTTTATCTCCTACAAGGATGCAAGGCCTCTGACATTCCTAAATCCTTTTCCATTGCTGGGATGGCTCCACGATCCTCTCTGAACATACTACTACTTTGGCCTCTGAGTTTACAAAGGTTGTGCCCCAAACTGACCACCTCCCCATTCTGCAAGGGCTTGAGAGCCTCATGAAAACTTCGTTCCAATCCATGATCTCTCCTCCAATACATACTTGTGGATCTTAATCATATGCTTACTTTTAAAACATTTCAAATCCATTTCTCAATATATACCCACTAAGAGATTATTTTAATAAATTTCCACTCATGAACACCAAATAATACATTACTTCTAGCATGTATATTCTTTCTATCCCAAACGTACATGATCCAAACCTAAAACAGAGTAAATCACTTGTATTCAAATCTAAATGAATAGAACTCCACTGTCAACCTAGAGTACCAAGCCAGTGATAATGTGTGTGTGTGTGTGTGTGCGTGGGGTGGGGGAGAGGAATGCAGCCAGGGTGTGGAGTCAAGGAACAAAGGATAATGATGGTCCCTCAAGACTCACGAACACTGGCCCCACAGGTCATGCAAGTCCTACCCAAGGCAATACCTGATTCAGCCACCCACAGCAGGATATAGGTATACTGCCCTAGAAAGGGACAGGCCTGGGAGAAAACTACCTTATCTGCCACTCATTCCCATGACTGTCCCTCATTCAGCACGGAGAAAATTAGTTATGGTAACCCATAAACTAAGTGACCCCAAGAAACTGGGGGTGTTGAGAACTCCATGTTTAAACATGCCAACATACATGCACATGCATGCACACACACTCCAGACAACACGGCTGCACACCATACAAAAACATATATACTGTGAAACAGTCTGAGTTAGGAAACTAGGATTGTAGTCTCCACCATTTATTTATCTAGTTCATATCTAAGTATAGAACACTATGGTAGTGATAGAAATGCAAAGAAGTCCTTGCCCTTAAGGGGCTTACAATCTTATAAGGGAAATAGAACAGGCACATAAAAAATGGGACAAGAAAGCATATCCTAACAAATGCCACAAAAATTCAGAGGGCAGCATTGTTCAAGAACACGGGGCTAGGAGTCAGAAAGTCCAGTTCTAGTCCCAACCCAGTAAGTCAGTTAACTTGTCTGGGTTTACTACCCCAGTTGCAAAATTGTAAGATTTAGAGGCTGTCTGTACTTGTTTGCATCATGATTCTGATCAAAAGCAGAGGAATGGTTTTTGAGGAGGTGGCACCTGAGCTGAACGCAGAAGGAAGTCAAGGAAAGCGGTGCTGAGGTAGGCCTAAAAATGGGCTTCGGAGGGGAGAAGAAAGACAAATGTCACAAGGAGCAATGGGAGTGAGGTAAACAGGTGGTGGTGGCAGCCCTCAGGCACCACTGACACAGGAATGAACTGTGTTCCTCATATTTACAGTCAGTTACAGTACATAATTCCAGATAATGGAAAAAATCAAAGAATGGCAGCATTTTATCAAACATTTCACTCGATTTCCAAAAAATATAATTTAACATTATACTTCTACATTTAAAAGTGACATTAATAAACTATTCCAACTGCCAAAATGTAAACCAACTCACTGCCAAAATGTAAACCATCTCAAAGTTTACATTCTTAGTAAATTAAATCTCTTAACTCAAAAGTACATTTGATACAAATTGTATTATCCTCAAAATTCTAACACTTCTTTTCTACTATGTCCCCATGTACTATGGAAATAAAAATTTGTAAAACAAGGTCCCTACCCTTGAAGAGCCTGCAGCGTGGTGAGGCAAACATTAACTGTGTCTACCAAGAATGTACCATGATGCATGACATGACCAAGGAATGAACATTCGGCCATGGAGTAAAAAAAGGTGGATTCATCCCTTCCTAAGTTTTGGCAAGGGTGCTGCAGAGAGGTCGATGAAGGGCTAAAGGAGAAATGAGTGTGAGCAGGGAGAAAGTATCAGGGGCAGAAAAGGCTTCCAGGCAAGGCACATGGCTACAGACAGGGAGCAGTGTAGGAATACGGCATGGCAAGGGCCTAACACAGGCACAGTATAGCTAGAGCAGAGTGTATGGGGCAAAAGCTAGTGATATGGAAGCCAGGACTTAGTCCTATAAAAAGGGAAGCTACCGCTAGCTATGAGTTAATCATCTACTAACCCTGGTGTTTATAAGGTCAGGAGGAGACAGGATAAAGTGAGCAGTGAGGTTCTGTCCTTGTCATAAGCAGTGGCTGTAAGCTCTACTCAGCAAATCACACTGTTGAGGAAACTGACCCCTACATCACTTCCCTTCCTGTTCCTCTTCTTTCCATTCATGATCTGCAAGTCTTCAAAATGGAGCTGGAACTAAAAATGCACAAGGGAGGAGCAAACAAACAGGACTAGAAATACACGTATGGCTAATCAAGTTATCATAAAGTAATGGTAACTGTATTATACCAGGTCTGTAGATCAAAAAAAGTAATTCTTTTTCAGAGGTTTTCTAAAAGTGCCTAATTCACACCAAGTTAATTTCCACACAAAGTGTTGCAAAATCTCTTTCAACATGAGAAAAGTATATAAAATCCCTGAAGAAAACTCCATTTCCTAAACTATTTTCCATTAAATATCAGTGTTACAAACACAGTACCATAGGATTTTAAAGCCTATCTTAAGATCTGACCAAAACTGCATTACTCAGCTTAAAAAAGTAAAGATACAACATACAACCCAAGTTTTAGGTTCTCAGCTACTACCAGATCATATCAGTAATGAATAAACTGCCTACATGAAGTAAAAGCTATATGCAAATAAGCCATCCTTTCAGGGTGGACACTAAATTCCAATATCTCATAATAATAATAAAGGACCAATTCTACAAAAGTTACATCTTGAAATTTCATTTTATAATGAAGAAAATAAATCTGTGTATTTTATTTAACATTCACTCATAAATTAGTTATGCCAAAACAATCTGCTTCTAATGAAAGAAACCTTTATATATAATCCTAATAATACGCATATACATTTAGTAGAATCTTCTACATTTCTAAATAAGTTACATGCATGATATTCATTAACCAATAAAGAATACCAATGAGAATTCAGGACATTTATTTTTTGCACAGGGTTTTATCTACTGTACAACACACACATACATAAAACAAATCCACAAAGCAATGGTGTGTAATAGGTAGTGAGAGACACACTTAAGCATATTTAACATGCCTATAGACAACTGTTTTTCCTTTTTTTTTAGGCAACAAAATATTTTTTCAGTCCTTGACACCTTCTCACACTCACCTAGCACCACAGATGCAAGGACTTACAGTAAACATGTACAGTCTCATGCTTAAAACAGAAAGCATGCAATCAATAGAATTTATACATTATCATCTATTGTATGAAGTCCGCAATCCATACTTGTAATATTTTCTACATTAAGTTACCCTGCAGCTTTTTGGAATTTTAATATTTATGCAAAATAACTTCTGAAAGATTTATGAAATAAGTTTTCAAGGATCACCTTTAGGCTATTTACACAGGTATTGGTTTGGTTAAATGGGAAAATGGCAGCAGCCTCAAGGTTCATACTGAATGAAAATGGTGTGCATGTCAATTCATGTGAAAAATACATATACACACAGATGGCACAAAGGTTTGTGCAGTTGGAATCACCAGTGCAAATACATGCATTTGAGGTACTTATTTTTCCCATGGTCAGGTATAATTATGCATAGTCATGTTCTTCTGAGTGCTAAGTATTTCCGACCTGATCAAATAAAAAGCTGTAGTAAGTGTAAATATGAGATATTTATATAGTTAATTCCAAAATCCTATGTTTAACATTATACATTTACATATTTAGCTTAAAATATTTACCAACCAATAAATATTCTCATTGTAAAGAGATTGACTGGTAATTATACCTGGCCAAGTGATTTAAATAGCATACTTGAAATTCTAGCAAGAACTGTAATGAAATAGAAAATAACTTCATTATTGCTTCATTGGACTGAAAACCTAAAAGGCATAGATAAACCGTGCTTAGTGATGAAAAGTGAATACCCAGAATAGCGGTGCATGCCCCAAATGGTCTCCACCCAGTAAACGCTAAGCACTCTCCACATTATCAATGCCATTGGCATCCACATGAATGTCAGGCTCCCCACACAAAGATGAGGGAACAAAGCGGCTAACAGTGGGACACAAACAGCTCTTAAGCTCTGGTAATTCTTGCTTCAGGCGTTCCAACTGCTCCACTTGGAATATATTTGGCTGTTCAGGCATCCAATCATATATCCTATGATGAGACAAACACAAAACATAAAATAGGTAATTTTATGGCTTACTTAGGATCTGACAACGTACAGAATGCCTAGAACACCTATACTATGAAGTCTTTTCTTTAAAAGATATAAGCATCAGTTCTACTTAAAAATATTTCTCTTCTTCCAGTCTACTCACTGCCTTTTTGAAACCCTGAAGCAAAAGAGCTGATTATAAAATTGAATCAGAAAATGAAATCTGCAGCTTACTAGTGATTCTTCAAGTATCTTCTCTCCAAGTTTATCAATCAGCAATGCCTTATCTGACAGATGAGAAGTTACTACAAGGTAGAGTTGGAATTCATACCCAGTTCTGACTTCAAAGTACTAAAGATAAAGATGAAAAGGACTGCTTGGGACTTCCCTGGCAGTTCTGTAGTTAAGAACCCACATTTCCACTGCAGGGTACATGGGTTCCAGCCCTGGTTGGGGAACTAAGATCCCACATGCCACACGATGCAGCCTAAACATTAAGATTAAATTAATATTTAAAAAAAATAGGACTACTCACCAGTGTGAAAATTATGCTAAAGCTATGTAGTACTAACAGATGTATCTAAGCTGAGAGCCCCAAGTGCCAATGACAGTATTAGCTTTGTCCACCAGCACAGCAAGGAAGGCCTTTCACTGTTCAAATGTAGAAAACCAGACAATTTACATGAGGCACTAACTCTTTATGACATCAAGCCATTCAGCAGTGCTCACTCTTTGCAACACCACTGACTGTAGCCTGACAGGCTCCTCTGTCCATGGGATTTTCCAGGCAATAATACTGTCCTCCGGGTGATCTTCCCAACCCAGGGACCGAACCCAAATCTCCTGCGTCTCTCCTATTAGCAAGTGGATTCTCTACCACTGAGCCACCTGGGAAGCTGCTATGATATCAGAATAGGGAAAATTTTCTTAAACAAGATTTTTCAAGTATTGATTTTATGAAATGTTTCACTATTCCAACACAAAGACTTAATTAAAGGCATATATAAAATAATGAAAAGTGACCTCTGGATCAAGGTATCAGACTGAATAGAAGCATCTAAGTTCACTCCCTATATCCTGTTAGAAATAAAATAAGGGTATTGAGATAAAATTCACTAAATATGAGAAAAACCAAGAGACACAGCAACAAAATTTTGGAAGCTGGCAAACAGATGGGTAAGTAATAAAGTACTTCAGTTAGCAGAACAGAAAAGTCCAAACCACAAGCTAGTAGTTGAAAAATTGAAAAGGGTGAGTTAAAAGTAACCCAAACTCCTCCAGAACTGGGTGAAGGGAGGAAGGGGCTCAAAGATGGAGGATGGGGTGAAGGTTCCCTTCTATTTAAATCCCTGCTGTGGAGGCTGCCCCTGCCCTACTTGGTCCAGGTTGAATGAAGGAAAAGACTAGGTGAGAGAGTTTGAGGCATTTTATAAAATAGCCATCAGCATCAGGGAAATTAGAGATGGTACAAATCCAACAAATTCTAAATACAGAAACATGCCCTTCTTCACCCATCTCTCTTTCCTCACTTGACTCCAAGAAACTGAGAAGCCAGACTTGTATCCTCCAAGTACAATATATCAGAGAGTCTTCTACGAGGAACCTGATCAATCAAAAAGCAAAGTTTTTAATCTAATGACAGATGTATGACCAAAGGGGTCACACAGTGAGATTTCACAAGCCGTATTCATACACGCAAGAGTTTCCAACAAGCTTTTTAGATTCCAATTCCTTAACCAAGGATTTCTAACATGTAAGAATAGTAAGCAAAAGAGAAGAAAAAAAAATTTTGTAAGTGATCCTTAATGACTTCAGAGAAATAGTAATTTCATCAAATGAGAACAGAATTTTTAAAATACATATAGAAAAAAGAGCATTCAGAGGAAAAAAGACAGTTCTTGAAAATTAAAAGCACCAACAGCAGATACAAAAAACTCAACAGGATCAGTGAACACAAGGTTGGGGAAATCTTTGAAAGTAGAACAAAAAGACAAAGATATAAAATAGGAAAAAAGCTAAGAATTTAAATCTGGTCGAAGAGTATATAATATAAAAATGAAAGGATTTCTATAAAGAAAAATAAAAGGGATACCAAGGGTCTAGCACATGGGTAAAACCAGACCCACAAGACCATCTTTATGAAAATTCAGAACACCAGAGACAAAAGCGAAGATTCTCCACACTTCTGGAAAACAAACAAATCACATGTGAGGGAGTAGGAATCAACATGGTTTCACATTTCTTAAGAGCATAATGGAATTGTGAAGATAATGGAGAAATGCTTTTAAAAGTCTAAAGAAAAATGCTTTCTAACATGAATTTTATGCCCCAGCACTTCCAGACATGCAAGACTTCAGACTTTCCATCCTCCTTTCTCAAGAAGATGCTGAACTATGTGTTCGATAAAAATGACAGTAAAGCAAGAGGGAAAAAGATCTGGACTACAGGAAACAGGAGCTCTGACCTAAGAACTGTTGGTCAGCATGGCAGTTGTACCCAAAGAAGGCAAGCAATGTTACTGAAGAAGACTGAGTGGATGGACAGGCTTGCTGTGGGCTAGGACTCCCAAGAAAGCCCCTGACTATCCTACCAGCTTTGAAACCTACAGAATGCCCTGAACCATTTAACATTTGTTGATTCAGTTTCCACTCTACTTGACAGGTTTATTTTGGGCTGGCCTACTCCTGAGAACTCTTAGGAGGCTCCAGTGAGCACAGAACAAGCACAGAACAGCCCGCTCCATGTCCCCATATTCCTATTATACTTCCAATGCCTAATCCACAGACAAATGCCTTATGCTGAGCTAGAGACCCAGCGGGTCACAAAATTAGTCCAGAAAGTTAAGACTAGCATAGAAAAAGTGCAAGACAATAGCACAATCATTTAAAAAGCACACACACATAAATACTCAGAGACCATTATCTTTTTAACTTATTTAATAGTTTCAGGTACACTTGTAGATTACGTATCTACATGTGCACTAGGTTGCTATGTAAAATTCATTTGTAACTGGGTTTGGGGTCAACAGGTTTAAGTCATTGCCCTAAAGAAACTTATACACATACTGTAGACAACCTGGTCAACAATGTTTACAACAAACACTGTAACGCCAAACTTTGGCAACCACCTCAACATTCTCCAATAGTAGAATAAACTGTGGTAGAATCATAGAGCCATGAAAAGAAACAAAGCATAACATGCAACAAATGGGTTGACTTTAAGAATGTAACAAGTAGGGAAAGAGTACAAATAAAGTTTAAAGCCATGATAAACTAAATGTTATCATATTGTCTAGCAATAAAAATAAGAATTTAAAATTTTTTAAGAGAATAATCTGATAATCAGTTATATCTGAGGGAGGGGGTAAGGGAATAGAATTAGAGAGGGGCACACAAGGGCGTTCATGTCTAATAATAATGTTCTTTAAATGTGGGTTCTGTTACTGAATTCTTTTAAATCATTTGAGCAGGCACAGTATACAAAGAGGAGAAACACTGCTCAATTTACTGCATGAGGCGAGTATTATCCTCATGTCAAAATTAGACAATCATCTGATAAAGGTAAATTAAAGGCCATCTCAGTCATTACTACAAATGTAGAAATTCCAAGTATCAGCAAATTAAGCATAGCAGCTTGTATAATAAATCAGAAAACCATGATTAAATCTAAAATCTGTGTTAATGCCTTTGTAAAAACAGAACTGGTTTTTGATAAATTAAAACATCACAATTATCCCCCATGTAAAACGAAACAAAGGCTCTGAATCATTTAAATCTTCAATATATCTAAATTTGATAATGAAAAAAATAATAGCAATAAGCACCTTAAATACCATAAGAAACAGTTTAAAAAAAAATTTACACAGGAACTCAGGGACAATGAAAGAGAAAGGAAAGATTGCTAGGGTTTTCTTGGTTGCACCTCATTGCTTGCAGGATCTTAGCTGCCCAACCAGGAACTGAACCTAAGCCACTGGCAATGAAAGCACTAACTCCTAACAACAGAGTGTGAGGGAATTCCCAGGACTCTTAAGTTTTTATTATTAGTCTTGAACTATTTGAAGTACGTTCACACACACACACACAGAAGACACATATATATGTAGTTCATATATATAAGCATGGTTGATTATATATACATACACGTTAATACTTTGACTAAAATTTTTTTAAAAAGAAGAAAAAACTTCCAAGAATAATAAAAATTGACTCTAACCCAGTCCATATCTCACCTCTCATTGGGCCCAAGCAGAAGCCCAGTGCTGGGCTGCCTCAACATCCTCCACACACACCCTCAACACAGTCCTGCCCTGGTGCCTGCTCCCACCTCTGCCTAAAATGCAAAATCTGTCAGAGCAAATTTAACCACCACTACCCACGCTCAAATCTATCTCTTGCTTCCTCTTTAAAATTACTTTTGTTGCCCCTGTGCCAGGAAGCACTCACTTTCTTTTGGCCTTTTATATATATCACACAGTATCTTCCTGTTTTCCTTGCAAGGTCAGTGTTTGCTACAACCAAGTAGGGCCCTTTAGATGAAGGACCTGACTAAAATTTCTATACTCTATAACAGTTGTACATGGTATAATCTCACAATGTAATTTTCTTACCTGAAAATGTTTGCAATCATTCCTTCCTCCTCCTCAAAGAAATATTCCCTCAAAATTTGCTAAATAAAGCACTTCCATCATATTGCAATTTAAAAAACTTAACTTTCCTTTAATTAGATGGACATATCTAATAAAAAGAATCATTAATTATCAACTTAAAGAAATATTAACCAAATACTTTAAAAGGCAGGCATTATCCAGGTTGTAGTTTTAAGACAAGATTAATTCAGATAAAATAGTGGGGGTGGGGAAAGCTTTATTAAGCAAGTGATAAAAATTTATAGAATAAACAGTAATATGAACTAAATCCAAGGACTGTATTTTTTTTAAAGCAGGTCTGGTAACAAATTTTATCACTTACTTGATGTTGCTCAAGTATTAGTAAGCCCATTAAACCCCCTCAGCAAACCTTCTAACCCCAGATTTCTTGGCTGGATGGCATCACCGACTCGATGGACATGAGTTTGAGTGAACTCCAGGAGTTAGTGATGGAAGGGAGGCCTGGCGTGCTGGGATTCATGGGGTCGCAAAGAGTCGGTCACGAATGAGGGACTGAACTGAACTGAAGCAACCTTTTCATCTCTCAGAGGTCTTAGACTTACATTTTAAACAAACAGCTAATTTATTTAAAAGCAAATTATTTAAGCTATTGTATTGTTCAAAAATTTGGCAATACCAAAGTGAACAAAAACAGGCAAAGCCTTGCCTTCATGGAGGGAAAGGACTGACTTAGAGAAAAACATTTGGGGATGTACAAAGTATGAAAAGCCACAGAACTGGATGAGACCACCAAGAAAGTTGGTGCAGACAGAGAAGAGGGTTAGGGCAAACAGCCACCCCCACCTGCAAGATTAGTCAATATATCTAGGTTAGTGCCCAATCATCTGAATTTTTAACAAACTTCCCAAGTGACTGTAGTATACTCCAAAGTTTGAAAAAATTTCACTAACAAATAAATGTTAAGATATAATATTACTTTTCCTCTTCTAACAATCCATGAAAATTCTTCATAAAAAACAAATACCTATCATAAATTAGACCATTAACTCCAAATTCCTTTAATTTCTTTCTGTTTTCAGGATCGTTGGTATCATCGCCCCAGCAGAATATAACCAGTCCCTTAGCTTTTGCCTCTTGAATATAGGACGGATTTCTGAGCAGGTCTTCAGTATGCGCATTTATCCCCTAAAAGATGAAAAATAAGTTACTTACGAAAAAGTAACTTAGTAACTACAAACTCTAAATGGTCAAACTCTATATTAGTATTCTATAAAGTAGAATGAACAGGGAAAGAAAACGTTATAATTTTTTCTTACAATTTAATAAATCAAACCAGTTTACAATGTAACCATTTTAGATGATTCATAAAACCCACTCAGAACACTAAACTACAAAACATACTTAACCTAGGCTTGCAAGAAAATTTTTGTCAGTGGTGGTCATTTAACTGCTTTTCAGTCTGTAATTTAATATTCTCATTTTACGTAGAGCTATCTGCTCATTATACATAGGTCAAAATGAACCACTCAGATATTAAATTAATGTATAATTTTACTATGACCAACCTAGATAGCATATTAAAAAGCAGAGACATTACTTTGCCAACCAAGGTCCGACTAGTCAAGGCTATGGTTTTTCCAGTGGTCATGTATGGATGTGAGAGTTGGACTGTGAGGAAAGCTGATTGCTGAAGAATTCATGCTTTGAACTGTGGTGTTGGAGAAGACTCTTGAGAGTCCCCTCGACTGCAAGGAGATCCAACCAGTCCATTCTAAAGGAGATCAGTCCTGGGTATTCATTGGAAGGATTGATGCTAAAGCTGAAACTCCAATACTTTGGCCACCTCATCTGAAGAGTTGACTCACTGGAAAAGACTCTGATGCTGGGAGGGATTGGGGGTGGGAGGAGAAGGGGACAACAGAGAATGAGATGGCTGGGTGGCATCTCTGACTCAATGGACATGAGTTTGAGTGAACTCCGGGAGTTGGTGATAGACAGGGACGCCTGGCGTGCTGTGATTCATGGGGTCACAAAAAGTCGGACACGACTGAGCAACTGAAGTAAAATGAATTATTACTCTAAAACATTTTTCAAAAAACTAATATTAAAAAATTCAAGCATAACTTACCAGTAGATTTTCAAATTGTGCAAAGCTCATTGCAATGGGGGTTGTCCGAGATCTGAGGTCCATGAGTTCAGGGTAAATATCAGATTTCCCCTGAGTCAAAAATAATATGGGATATTTGTTCTGCTTTTGTCGAACCCTAAAACAAAGACAATTTAAAAAATATTTTTCACTGGGCAGATAACTGTAACATATTGCTTTGAAATTTGAGAAAATTCCAAAAATATAAAGAAAAAAAATTAAAGGCATACTCATTACAGAGGTATAACAAACACTAACACATACTGTCTTTAAGTTAAAAAAAAAAAGAAAAATTCAATTATTCTAGATAAGAGTTAAAATGCTCTCAGAAATGGGCAAAAAGAAAGCCCCCGAGGGATTACAATTCAGTAAGGAGGATTTTATATGTCTGTAAAATGAAACACAGGGTCTGAGGTGCTCCAACCCAGTGGTGTACAAGGCATCTCAGTAGAGAATATATAAAATGCAATACAGGAGACAAATCAAGGGTGAAGGCTGACAACTTCCTTACCTCCTACTGCAGTAATCCTACTCTAAATCCTAGCTATAGTCTAAGTATATAGGAGAAAAAACCTGAACTACTTACATTGTGCAAATATCTGCATCAAATGAAGAAAATACTATTCTCCTCTTTCCAGAATTTTCTAAGACAGTTTTCAAAATTATATCCAAAAACAGATTCATGTCAAAATATGTTGATAAGTTACCATCCCACATTCCATCCTATGGAAGAATAAGAAAACAAGTCATTAAATACCCTAGAATCACAGTACTAAGAAAAATTCTTGAGAATAGTCCAACTAGTATTTTACAGATAAGGAAAGCAAAGGCCTATGTGAATTATTATAATTAACTATAGACACTTACATACAAAGTGATTATAACATCAATTGACTTTTGCTTTAATAAAGTTTAACAAAATAAAAGCTAAAATTCTGGAAATGTTAAATCTACTGTGACTTTAAAATATTTTTATATAATCTTCATAAACTGTAAGTGGACAAAAAGACTCCACTTTATTTGTTAACTCACTAGCCAAAAATCCCTGGTATTTAAGAATTACCAGTTTAAAATCTCATTCTTGAGTCTTAGGCATATTAAGTACCCTCAAAAAATAATTTTCTAAATACAGCTAAAATACTAAGAGCCCTATTAATACCCAAATACTAAAAATTTAAAATATTAGTCATTACAGTTAATCTAAAAGCTCTGAAAACTAAAAATCAAGTACTAAGAAAAACATGTTAGCCAGGACCAGCTTATCATAAATAGCGATGTAAAAGACATGCTTTGAGGACAGTTTTGATCATTCTGACCAAAACAAATACCAGGATTGCCTGGATTAACTACTTCCAATGTCCCCCACCCCAACCAGCACTCTTAGCATGCAGTCCCATCTGATACATCCAAGAGTTAGTTGTTTTCCTGGAGTAGAACATTACTAGGCTCCACAAAGTCTAGGCTTTTTTTCACCATTTAAGCACAGAAAATGTCTGGCCCATAGCAGCTTTTCAATAAATAATTCTTTATTGAACAAAAGAATGACTAAATTTTAGATACGTGTGCAGAAATTTCTTGTCCTAATTAATTACTACTAGCTATTGCCACTTAACAGAAAACTGCTTTGACAATTATTTAAGGTATATATTGAGATGGGGTAAAAAAAAAAAACAAAACTAATCAGTTACAAAGTTCTGACTGGTTAGATTTCTCACTGTTCCTTTTACAAGTCCCAGAAATTGTCCATATTACTGTGCCCATGAGAGGCATGTAAATTGGAATTTCTACTATAATGTAATCATAACTGGGCTTCATCATAACTGATAGCTCAGTTGATAAAGAATCTGCCTCCAATGCAGAAGATCCCGGTTCAATTCCTGGGTCGGGAAGATCCACTGGAGAAGGGACAGGCTACCCACTCCAGTATTCTTAGGCTTCCCTGGTAGCTCAGCTGGTAAAGAATCTGCCTGCAATCCGGGAGACCGGGTTCAGTCCTGGGGTTGGGAAGATTCCCTGGAGATGGGAAAGGCTATCCACTTCATAACTACTTTTAAGAACTCAAATCAGTGTAAATTATGCTTTATTTAAAAGGTCTAACAAGCACTGTGCCTGTGGAAGAAGCCATAAAATTTCAGTTTCACTTATTCCACTAAAACAAAGAGATAAGAATCAATGCATTTAAAGAAACAAGAGGGAGGAAAGAATGGGTCACATGGAGAATGGCTTACCCTTTGTTGGCAGATCCATTTAATTTCTATGTTAAACCCTACATCTTCTGGCAAAGATTCTAAAACCTAGAGTTGAGTTTGTTGGTGGTAAATTTTGTTTCATTTTTGGTGAGATGAATGGTAGAAGAAGAAGGAAAAAAAGAAAAACAAATTTATCACAATAAGCAATCTGTAAGAAAACATATCACTAGTAAGGATAAAGCGCTCTGTGCCGTTGGTAAAAAACCACTACCTTTGTTATACTCAAACTGACAACCTGGATAACGATTAAACTGAATAAGAAAATCAAAACAAATTAAATAGCAAAGACGGTGGTCTTCAGCATGTGATAACTGATTACTACTAACCATTGAGATGATCCTAACCTAAAATCCTTTTCACCATTACTACTGAACAACTAAAGTGAGCAGTAATAACAGACAAGCAGCCTCATAAATTTTAAAAGACATCTGTCATAGTTTCTGAATCGCATCCAGGCATGTCAATCTACTAAGATATAGTTATACAAAAAAACACAATTTCTAGCTTGTTTTGAAGGTGGTGATACTTAATTTGTACCATAGTGATAACTCCCTGGAAAGATGTTATCTCCAAAGTTAAAGAGGCTCATAAATAAAAAAATCTTTATTTACATACATAACAGAGTATCAATTTATCTAAATTATCTAGACACTATGCAGTAATACCACTTGGCCAGCATAACTAGAAAATATAATCTAAAATATGAAGCATGAGACTTCCCTGGTGGTCCAGTGGTTAAGAATCTGCCTTACAATGCAGGGGATTTGAGTTCAATTGCTGGTCAAGAAACTAACTTCCCACATGCCATGGAGCAACTGGAGAACTACTGAGCCTCCATACTCTACAGTTATTAGAGAAGCCTGCACACCTCAATAAAATGCCCCTGTGGTGCAATTTGAGAAAGCCCATGGGATGCAATGAAAACCCAGCACAGCCAAATTTTTTTTTTTAAATAAAATAAAATATGTAGCTTTTTTATTAACCTACAAGCAGCTGGTTTGTTTATTCAAACACCAATTTGCTTTGTCAAATGCTCAAGCATGCTAAAGCAGAAAATGAATTTAGAACAATTTATTTCAAAGTTTAGAAATCACTTAACATGGATAGTACATACGGTATTTAATTTTATAACAGCAAGTAAAAGAATACTAACAGAATAAGAATATAGCCTGGAATTCTGGTGTCCTTGGATATAGCCCCGGTCTACATTAACCAGCTGCATGAAAAGTACAATACCTAAAACAAGCTGTACTCAATCTCCTGTGGGGTTTTTTTACTTTGTTCTCTGGGGTTTTTCACTTTGTTTAGCCTTACTTAATATATCTGCCATATTTTTACTGGACTAATGCACAATCAGAAAAGGACAACCCTTTGAAACACAGTTTTTTAAAAATCTGTTTTTCTGTTCTATGAAATCATGTCCAGAAATCATGAAATTTCTAAGAAACAAATGACTTCATAATTTTGTACTACAAGGAATGACTTAGCTAGACTTCATAAATATCTGAAAAATTATTCAAACCATGACCTAAAGGCACTAGGACAATGACTATTATAAGGATTCTCTTATAGCATCCCTTTTAGAGGGTAAATAATCATGATAAACTGGTATTACCTATTTTTTGCCTAAGAAAACTACTGTAGCTGACACATCACCAGAAAGACAGTGGAGAAAAGGAAAATTAGGAAATGGAGCCAACAAGAACAAAAGGAGATTCAGCATGATCAAAGAGGGTATTTGACCTGCCTGTCAAAGGAACTCCTCTATGAACTGTGTCTAGTTTTAAATCTTCATGCCAGTTTTTGTTACACTTTTTCAAAGTGAATCCTTGAAATCTGTATCTCATTTTAAGTAACCAGGGTACCTAAATTCTTTGGTTGGAGAATTTCCCTCTAAAAGCCAAAGACCAGCCTTAAACTTTGTAAAAATGTCTCTCCCATCATCACACTTCCCCCTGTATCCGCTTTTCTATGCCCTTTCCTCTCCGTTTATATACAGGAATATGTGAATTTCCTGTTCTTACCAAATTAATCCATTGAGGTAGGAAATTTATTCATCTGAGCAAATCAGTTTCTCATTTAAAAAAAGGTACACAAATACACAAGAATGTATCTTCTCTAAAAAGCATCAAACATTAGTTTACATTACACAGCCTTTTTAGTGCCCATTTAAAAGATGAAAATAAATTATTCAGATACAGAAGAATTAATGATAGCATTACCCTAAGTTTATCTAAAGAACTTACCATCTTAAGAGAAGGAAATGGCTGATTTTCAGAAAAAGAATTTTCTTCTTCAACCATAGATTCTGAAATTTTAAATTATAAAAACTCAGTAGATTAATGCCACTTTATCACTAAGACCTTCCCCTAAATTCTTAAGGAAGTAGTTATGAGATCCTTTCACATATAGCATTTTTGAGGGCTCTTGTATTTAGCAATTTTAACTAATAAAACCCCCATTTTCAAAATAAGCATCCTTTATGAAGACCACTTTACAACATTTAATAGGAACATCTAAGTTTATGACCTCAACTGTGATTATTTTCTTATAAATATTATACTTTATAAACAGAAGTTATAAGCAATTATTTTTTATAGCTCATTGAGATTAAGGGCTATGTAATCTTGCTAAGATACCAAGGGAACATTTCATGCAAAGATGGGCTCGATAAAGGACAGAAATGGTACGGACCTAACAGAAGCAGAAGATATTAAGAGGTGGCAAGAATACACAGAAGAACTGTACAAAAAAGATCTTCACGACCAAGATAATCACGATGGTGTGATCACTCACCTAGAGCCAGACATCTTGAAATGTGAAGTCAAGTGGGCCTTAGAGAGCATCACTATGAACAAAGCTAGAGGAGGTGATGGAATTCCAGTGGAGCTATTTCAAATCCTGAAAGATGATGCTGTGAAAGTGCTGCACTCGACATGCCAGCAAATCTGGAAAACTCAGCAGTGGCCACAGGACTGGAAAAGGTCAGTTTTGATTCCAATCCCAAAGAAAGGCAATGCCAAAGAATGCTCAAACTACCGCACAATCACACTCATCTCACACGCTAGTAAAGTCATGCTCAAAATTCTCCAAGCCAGGCTTCAGAAATACGTGAACCGTGAACTTCCAGATGTTCAAGCTGGTTTCATAAGAGGCAGAGGAACCAGAGATCAAATTGCCAACATCCACTGGATCATGGAAAGAGCAAGAGAGTTCCAGAAAAACATCTATTTCTGCTTCATTGATTATGCCAAAGCCTTTGACTGTGTGGATCACAATAAACTGTGGAAAATTCTTAAAGAGATGGGATTACCAGACCACCTGACCCGCCTCTTGAGAAACCGGTATGCAGGTCAGGAAGCAACAGTTAGAACTGGACATGGAACAACAGACTGGTTCCGAATAGGAAAAGGAGTACGTCAAGGTTGTATATTGTCACTTTGCTTATTTAACTTATATGCAGAGTACATCATGAGGAACGTTGGGCTGGAAGAAGCACAAGCTGGAATCAAGACTGCCAGGAGAAATATCAATAACCTCAGATATGCAGATGACACCACCGTTATGGCAGAAAGTGAAGAGGAACTCAAAAGCCTCTTGATGAAAGTGAAAGAGAAGAGTGAAAAAGTTGGCTTAAAGCTCAACATTCAGAAAACTAAGATCATGGTATCTGGTCCCATCACTTCATGGGAAATAGATGGGGAAACAGTGGAAGCAGTGTCAGACTTTATCTTGGGGGGCTCCAAAATCACTGCGGAAGCTGACTGCAGCCATGAAATTAAAAGATGCTTACTCCTTGGAAGGAAAGTTATGACCAACCTAGATAGCATATTAAAAAGCAGAGACATTACTTTGCCAACAAAGGTCCGTATAGTCAAGGCTATGGTTTTTCCAGTGGTCATGTCTGGATGTGAGAGTTGGACTGTGAAGAAAGCTGATCGCCGAAGAATTGATGCTTTTGAACTGTGGTGCTGGAGAAGACTCTTGAGAGTCCCTTGGACTGCAAGGAGATCCAACCAGTCCATTCTAAAGGAGATCAGTCCTGGGTGTTCATTGGAAGAACTGATGCTAAAGCTGAAACTGCAATACTCTGGCCACCTCATGCGAAGAGGTGACTCACTGGAAAAGACTCTGATGCTGGGAGGGATTGGGGGCAGGAGGAGAAGGGGATGATAGAGAATGAGATGGCTGGATGGCATCACCGACTCGATGGACATGAGTTTGAGTGAACTCTGGGAGTTGGTGATGGACAAGGAAGACTGCGTGCTGTGATTCATGGGGTTCCAAAGAGTCGGACACGACTGAGCGACTGAACTGAACTGAATCTTCTAATACTTCTACTTGAAATAGCAACTTAAAAATTAAGAGACTCTACAAGTACCATTGTGTCTTTGTTAGCATTATCATTTAATCCAAAATCAATTATGTCAAGGTACACAGAATTCTTTCCTAGAGAAAAAATTTTATATCAAGATTTAAACCTCCCCAACAAACAAAAAGCAAAAGAAAGCCAACAACAAGTAAGTAATCCTGTGCAATACAAATTCAAAAACTAACTCATATAAAATTTTCCAGTAAAATAAGTTAAAAGTAAATTCATTTTCTATTAATAGTTATGAATCATTTATAAGCTTGCAAAGTCATATTTATGCTCCAGGGATATCTCTGGAGTTTTTGGCAACTCACAATGTCTTTATAAAAGCATTACAACTATCCTGTTATTCTAACTGCAGATAAACATTTAATGAATACCTACTATAACCACTTAATTATAAATTTTTCAGGGAATACAAAAATATTTTCACATCCTTGAGAGGTTTACATTCTGGTGGAAGAGACAGACATGTGCAAAAATAAAGGGTTAAAAAAGGACATATTGAGGCTAAGATGAATGCCATACACTGTTAAGTTCTATGGGGGCAGAAAGCAAAGTGGGATTACAAAGGTATTTTATAACCCATTGAGGAGGTGAAGCACAGAATGGTTAAACACAAAGATGGAGAACATAGCTGATAAATGCTAGAGCTAGTTTCAAACACCTATATAGGGCTAGATTCTATATTTGATACACTCTTGTACTCTGTAATGCTTAAGAATGTGTGGAAAGATTGGTAGGTACAAAATAATAAAGATTTTTGATCATCAAGCTAAGGAAACTCATAAAAGTAAAAAATCATGCTTTCTGTACACGACACATATGCATTTGACAAGTATTATATGTAAAGCCTTTGCATTTATAACATTACATTTATATAACTGAATGTTATATTAAGGTCACAGTACATTAAAATGGATAAGAAGATTCATTATGCTAATCGTGAAATGAAAACAATGTTTTCATATTGGTACATACCTTTCAGATCTTTAGATTTCAGTGCAGTCACATGAGTGAGCTGAAAAACACACACAAACACATACAAAATGCAATCATTAAAAGAAGGCCTTAGTTTATGAAGATATGGCTAACAGAACTATAGCTTGAAAAGCTAGCAAGTTAGAAAAAACTTATAAAAATGTAGAATTATTATTTTAGTAAGAATAAGCACTTATCAGTGTATATATTTTATATTTACCCACATACACAAAAGATCATGATCAAATAACCAAGGAGAGGGGAATATATAAATCAATAGGTAAACTGCTCACACTCAAGCAAGCATTTATTTTATTTGGAAAGGGTTTTTGAAAACAGGAAGGATCACCATGTAAAATTATATGGTATCAATAAAATAAAGAAGGATCTTAGTAGCATAAGTATAAAAATCAACAATAGCATAGAAGGTCAAGTATGAAATAAAAAGAACTAAAGCAGACCAGAGACAACCTAAGATTATAGCTAGTCCCCATGGCCTATAAAGACTGATAGCCCAGTCTCCTTCATGAAAGCAAAAACTGATGGGATCCATGGAAACTGTTAAAGGTGACAGATGGATGAGCACAAACTCATTGTTCCTAATAGAACAAAAAACCATGGACTCTACACATGCTGTATATATAGTCATCCTCATGGGCAAAGAGAACATTAGCATATACAGACAAGAACCAATAGTACTAAAACTAAATGATAAATGTAAAACCAAAAAGATTAACATTTCACACTATTATTACCTTTAACAACTGGAGTTGGTCAAATGTTAATTCTTTCACTGGAATTTCAAATAATTCAACTGGATCAGCATCAAATTTCTAAAAAGAAGAAAACTGGGCCGTAAATTTTTACTATTTACTCTAGACAGTCCCTATGTCTCAATTTACTGATAAGAATAATTGTTTGGTGGCCACAGAGAGCCCATGAAGAGGAGATCTTTCTACCTAACATCACCTTCCAGCTCTTAAATTCTGGCTTTTCTGTTTTTAATGTAGATAAAAACATTTTTTTTTAGTGAAGAAAAAAACAGCTGGGAAGAAGCTGTAGCACTGAAGACACTGAGAACCAAGCCATACATTCAGGTAATTTCTCCTGTTTCCTGCCAGGCTATATACATTTATTTGACATATATCCATGCTACATGACTAGGAAATCAACAGGCAAGCATGATCCAAGTATGGATTAGTTTTTGTCAAGTTTCTAAACATTTCAAAACCTTTTATACTCAAGTTTGGTTAAAAACAGTCACAGAAATCAACTTTCAAGAAAAAACTGACTATCTCTAAGTAGTAATATTTAATAAGAACTGTATTATAGATGCTTTCACAATAAGCAAATTCATTTTATTAGATTTTAATAAATCAAAAGTCACACTATTCAGGCACTTCTATCTGAGATGAATTAATGTACCACCAGTAAATCATCAATCCAACAAATAAATTAAAATCCAGTGTATGTCTATTCATTTTCACACCAAGTACATACAGGATGAGACTACGTAAGTTTTTCTGGAAGGATTCACAAGAAACTACTAAGTAAAGGAGAGAGTACAACCAAGGAGAAAAAGGAAGATTTACTTCTCATTTCATATTCTTTTTACTTTTTAAAATTTTATTTGTTTACTATTTTTGGCTGCACTGGGTCCTCATTGTTATGCCCAGGCTTTCTCTAGTTGTGGTGAGTGCAGGCTTCCTTGCGGTGCTCAGGCTTCTCTCACTGCTGTGGCTTCTCTTATGGCAGAGCACAGGCTCTAGGAGCACCAGCTTCATAGTTGTGGCCAGTGGGCTCAGTAGCTGTGGCAAATGGGTTTAGTAGACCCCATAGCATGTGGAATCTTCCCGGACCAGGGATTGAACACTAATCCCCTGCACTGGCAGGCAGAAATTCTTAACCACTGGACCACCACTGAAGATCCATTTCATAATCTTCTGAACTACTGGTAATTTTATAAATGAACATAAATTGGTTTTATAAGGAAAATACCAACTTAAAAATGAATGCTGAAAAAATAATTCATTGTTTTCATTCTGCAATTAACTCAATCAGGTTCAATCAAAGAACAATCAAAGTCTGGTAAAAACGAGGGGTCAGTTATACTCTTCAATTAACTCTCACGGATTTGAAGAAATTACAGCTAGAGTCACTAATCTCAGTCTTGGTTAGTGAGTTCCTTCACCATTCCATCCGTTTTTGTTTCACTTTGCATTAACATTTCCCCTACAGCAAAAACAACCTGTCCCAAGTCTAAGTAATTCTACTTCTTTCATCTAAATAGATGCATCTTGGGAATTCCCTGGAGATTCAGTGGTTAGTACTCAGCACTCTCACTGCTGAGGGACTGGGTTCAATCCTTAGGGAAGCAAGAGTCCCCAAGCCATGCAGCATGGTGCTCCCCCGCAAATGATTTAAATAAATAAATAGGTGCATCTCCTTCCTTCTCCTAATACCATTTCACAAAAAGGAAAGGATCCTTTTCTATAAATAAAAATAATCCAAACCCATATGACTGATTATAAAAGAATCCACTAGCAGGCAGAGTCAGGTGCCTTGTCAGAGATTTACAGTACATTATGCAGCGTCTGGTACATGTCAGCAAAGCAAACTTTATTTTTCTTAAAGTATAGTTAATTTACAATGCTGTATCAGTTTCAGGTGTACAGCAGAGTGATTCAGTTACACTTACATATATATATATATATATATATATACACACACACACAAATATATATATAAATAAATAAATAGGTATATCTAGTCTTTTCCATTACAGGTTATTATAAAATATTGAATTAAGATACTGTTCCCTGTGATATACAGTAGGACCATGTTGTTTATCTATTTTATATATTGCAGTTTGTATCTGCTAATCTCAAACTCCAAATTTATATGAAACAATCCCTTTTCCCCTTTGGTAACCATAATTTTGCTTTCTAAGTCTCTATTTTGTAAGTTCATCTATATTATATTTTAGATTCCACATAAGTGATATCATATGGTGTTTGTCTTTCATTTTCTGAGTTACTTCACTTAGTATGATAATCTCTAGGTCCATTCATGTCACTCTAAGTGCCATTATTTTATTCTGTTTTATGGTTGAGTAGTATTCCATTGTACATGTATATATCTCAACATATTCATCTGTATCCATTCATCTGTCGATGGACATTCAGGATGCTGCCAAGTATGAGATACTCTAAATAGTGCTGCAATCAACATTAAGGTGCATGTGTTTTTTCAAATTATAATTTTCTCTGGAAATTCCAAGAGTGGTATTGCAAGATCATACAGGCTCACTTCATTTTTTAAGGAATCTCCATACTGTTCTCCATTGTGGCTGCACCAATTTATTCTCACCAACAGTGTAGGAGGGTTCCTTTTTCTCCATACCCTCTCTCCAGCATTTATTATTTCTCAACTTTCTGATAATGGCCATTCTGAGCAGTAAGAGGTGGCAACTCACTATAGATTGGATCTCTAACAGTAATATTGAGTATCTTTTCACGTGCCCATTAGCCACCCATATGTCTTCTTTGGAGAAATGTATATTCAGGCATTCAGCCCATTTTTTGACTGTTTTTTTTTTTTTAAATATTGAATTATAGGAACTGTTTGTACATTTTAGAAATTAATCCATTGTCAGTAGCATCATTTGCAAATATTTTCTCTCAGTCAGTAGGTTGCCTTTGTGCTGTCTGTGGTTTTCTTTGTTGTGCAAAAGCTTCAGAGTTTAATTAGATCCCCTTTGTTTTTTATTTGCATTACTCTAGGAGATAGATCCAAAAAAATATTGCTGCAATTTATATCAGAGTGTTCTGCCTCTTTCCTCTAAGCTTTATACTGCCTGGTCTTACATTTAGGTTTTTAATCCACTTTGAGGGTTTTGGGGTTTTTTAAAATAATTTTATTTATTTTGGGCTCTGCTGGGTCTTTGTTGCTGCATGGGCTTTTCTCTAGTTGCGGTAAGAGATGGCTTCTCTTGATGCAGAGTGTGAAACAAGGGCACGAAGACTTCAGTTCAGTAGTTGTGGCTTCCAGGCTCTAGAGCACAGGTTCAATAGTTGGTAGCACATGGGCTTAGCTGCTCCGCAGCAAGTGGTATCTTCCTGGATCAGGGATCAAACCTGTGTCTCCCACACTGGCAGATGGATTCTTCACCACCACAGGGAAGCCCTGAGTTTATTCTTCTATGTGGTGTTAGAGAATGTTCTAACTATTTTCCATGTAGTTGTCCAGTTTTCTCAGTCTTAACTTCAGATCAACTCAACTGAAAACGATACCCATCACAGTTTTAAAGAAAATGCCAGGAGACGTGGGTTCCATCCTGGATCAGGAAGATCCCCTGGAGGAGGGCAGGGCCACCCAGTCCAGTATTCTTGCCTGGAGAATCCCATGGACAGAGGAGCCTGGCAGGCTACAGTCCACAGGGTTGTAAAGAGTCAGACATGACTAAAGCAACTGTGCACACACACATCAGTATCTGCTGGAGACTGGTTCCAGGACCCCTCATGGATACCAAATCCACAGACACTCAAGTCTCTTATGTATAATGGCATGTGTATATAAAACTTGCTAGTTTTTAAACTTTTGTCTAACTGTAAGAGTTAAAGGAATTTCTACATACCTTTTTCATAGTCAAACAACAAGTCAGATCATGATACACCACAGGCACAAAATCTTTTGAAAGATGTACATCAAATTCTACAAAGGCTGCACCCTGAGAGGAAAAAAAAAGAAAAATATTATCTAGCCCACAATACATCTAAAACTCTAAGAACATAACAAATTTATTGTTCACTGTAAATGTATAGTCCTATACACACAAAAACTTCCTCATGAATTATTTAATGCTATACTTCAAGCTTTTTCTAAAAGGTAATCTTTTAAAACAATTATAACTTCTTTTTTGTTAACAGCACAATTTTTCCTGGCAAAAAATCGGGTACCAATCCCACTCAAACACACTCCAGGACCATTCTGTGGCAGTGGACAGCCTCCACCAGTGTCACCTCTGCTACTGCTATTACTCTGCTACAGTTATTAACAGAAATGGAGCCTACGAGGAGTCTGGGGCATGGCTACCTCCCATTGTGCTGCCCCCTGCACACCTCAGTTCGACAGTCAAACCTTGGTGCATTTGAACAACACACTTTACACAGCCTTTCTTAATAAAACCTCAATAATCAAATTAAAGATGAAATTACAACTTCTGCTGAAGAGAAAACAGAAATGGATAACAAGAACGATGCATACACCAAATTTCCTAATAGAAGCCTAAACAGAAGAAATATGGACATCAATCAGATTTAAGTCAGATCCATCATGACTTATTAATTAATCCAAATAAAGGCTAAAAACATAAACTGACAAATTTGTGAATTCACTAAAAGAAAACCAATTGAATCAAAGGATACAAGGTCTGATGGTGTCTATGGCCCAAAGAAGTGCTGTGTAAGAATGGATGGACATGCTTCCATCCCTTACCCTAGCTTTAGTCAAGAAAGACGCTTAACTTGTCAGTATATATAGATCATAGGCTAGCACCAAAGGAGCCTGCTTCCTCTGTAACTTCTGAAGCAGGAAATAAGCTTAACTGCTTCCACTGTCAACAAGAAAAAAACACAAATAATTTTTACCAAAAAGGGAAAAAAAACCCTATACCCCCTAAAGAGCTAAAACAATTATACATAAAGTATAGCTTCCCAGTTTTAAAGTTTAATTTTACATGATCACCATCCTTTAGGAAGATAAAATTACTAAGGGATAAAATCTGATCTCAAAATTCATGTGTGAGGGACTTTCCTGGTGGTCCAGTTATTAAGACTCCACATTTCACTGCAGGGGGCCCGGGTTCAAGCCCTAGCCAAGAAACTAAGATATCACATGCAGTGTTCAGTTCAGTTCAGTTCAGTCGCTCAGTCGTGTCCGACTCTTTGCGACCTCATGAATCACAGCACGCTAGCGTGGCCAAAAATTAAAAAGAAAAGAAAAATTCATGTGTGAGAAAGTTTTAAGAAATAAGCCAATAATAACCAAAACCTCTTCAAGGATGTCTTTAACATGAAACCAAACCAGCCTTTCATAACTAACATAAGACATTCGATAAAGTGATCCCTGGAGATCCAACCAGTCCATTCTAAAGGAGATCAATCCTGGGTTTTCATTGGAAGGACTGATGCTCAAGCTGAAACTCCAATACTTTGGCCACCTCATGCGAAGAGTTGACTCACTGGAAAAGATTCTGATGCTGGGGGGGATTGGGGGTGGGAGGAGACGGGGACGACAGAGAATGAGATGGCTGGATGGCATCACCAACTCGATGGACATGAGTTTGAGTGAACTCCAGGAGTTGGTGATGGACAGGGAGGCCTGGCGTGCTGTGATTCATGGGGTTGCAAAGAGTCGGACACGACTGAGCGACTGAACTGAAGAGTAAAAAGGGTTTCAACAGAAAAGGGCTCAATGGAATCTTCCGTCAAAAAGCAGACACCCTGAAAGCTCTTTATTAGGGATCTTCATGTTTTTGCAGCTAATAAAACCATGTTTAGATTACCTAAATTTAAGAAACTGAAACTGGTTACAAATAATGACTTACATCACAGCATACTTGTATATTTAACATCCTTTCAACACAAAATTATCAACTAACCATTTTTAAACATTAAAATAAATAATTACGATAATGAATCTAAGATGTCGAGAAATACAAAATGCATCATTATTTTATACTCCAAGAGGGAGAAAAAACAATGCCAATCAAACCATGACAAGTTAAGACAGTTGTAAATCCTATCCCAATTTTAGAGATGTTAAAAAATGGGAAAAGTATGTCTTAGAATAGTTGTTTGCTTCCTATAAGTGATAAAATTAAAATCTAACAAATCAAGTTTACTTGCTGAACTATTTTTAAAAAGGCAATATATATATTTTTAAGGCATATATGTGGAGGACAATGGGAAAAAACTGAAATATAATTAGAATTTCTCAGTTTTCCCCTTAGTTTAACTTCAGAACATGAGGCTTAACTTGAGATACAGTAGAAGGTAAGGAGGGAGGAAACACACAGGCTCTTAATTTAAAATGTCAAACTTCAGGTACTGAAAAAATTAAATGCTAAAAAAAAACACCACTAACTGAATAACGATATAAAAGGAGTTAAGAAATTCAGTGTAATCAGGTTAGAATCAGTATGGTATACAGTGTATGTGTATATATATATACACATACACACATTATATATATATCTCCATATATATATATGGAGTTATATATATATATAATATATATAAGGAGTTTTATACACACACACACAGAGTACTATAAAAAGTTAAGAAATTCAACATAATCAGGTTGGTATACAGGAGGCAAACTGACATACTAAGTGTTTTTCTTTGCAACCCCCACCAGGCTCCTCTCTCAAGGGAATTCTCCAGGCAAGAATACTGGGAGTGGGTGGCCATTCCCTTCTCCAGGCAATCTTCCCGACCCAGGGATTGAACCTGAGTCTCCTGCATTCCAGGCAGATTCTTTACCATCTGAGCCACCAGGGAAGCCAAGTGTTACAAAAAATCACTATAAAATCCTTCTGTAAGCATTATTTACAAAGTAAGTATCAAAATGAGCATAGTAATTCAATTGATGAAATGCAATGTTTCATGGGGAACATTTTTGCATGTGTCAAACACTTAAAACATTATCTCAAAAAAAGAGGGGTATGCTTAAAAAATAAACAAATGGGACCTAATTAAACTCATAAACCTTCGAAAAGCAAAGCAAACCATCAATGAAACAAAAAGACAAGCTACTGAATAGGAGGAAATATTTCCAAGAGATATGACTAATAAGGAGTTAATATCTAACATATAAAAATTTACAACTTAGCATCAAAAAAACCCCAAAACTATCCAATTATTTAAAATGTTAGAAGAAGTGAATAAACATTTTTCCAAAGAGGAAATGCAGATGACCAACAGATATAGGAAATGTTATAACGCTCAGCATGAGGGAAATGCAAATCAAAACCACAAAGAACTGGACTTCCCTGGTAGTCCAATGGTTAAGAATCCACCTACCAATGCAGGCGACACGGGATCAAACTCTGGTTTGCAAGACAAATAAGCCTGTGCAGCACAACTACCAAGCCTTCATGCCACAACTACTGAAACTCGCATGCCTTAGAGTTCCTGCTCTGCAGTAAGAGTAGCCACCACTTGTCACAACTAGAGAAGTCCTTGCAGAGCAACAAAGACCCAAGCACAGCCGAAAAGAAATACAAAACAAAAAACCACAATGAGTTATCACCCCACTATCATCAAAAAGATGTTCTTATTTATGAATAAATGCTGGCAAGCATGTAAAAGGAGCCCTCCTACACTGCTGGTGGGAATGTAAGCTGGAATTGACACTGTGAAAAACAGTTATGAAGGTTTTTCAAAAAGCTAAAAAGAGAATTACTATATGACCCACCAATTCCACTCCTAGATATATAGCTGAAAAATACTAATTTGAAAACATATATGCTCTTCACTGTTCATAGTAGCATTATTTACAACTGCTAAGATATAAAGAAATCAAAGTGAATGGATAAAGATGTGATGTATGTATGTAGACACACACACAGCTCAGCCATAAAAGAGTGAAATTTTTCTATCTGTAACAACATGGATGGACTTGGAGGGTGTTATGCTAAGTGAACTAAGTCAGGCAGAGAAAGACTATACTATATGACATCACTTGCACGGAACAGTGGTTACCAGTGGAGAGAGGGAAGGCAGAAGGGGCAACAAAGGCATAGGGGATTAAGTGGTACAAACTATTAGGTTTAAAATAAGCTACAAGGATACAACACAGGGACTATAGCAAACATTTTACAATAACTATAAATGGAGCATAATCTTTAAAAAAATTGTAAATCATTACACTGTATACCTATAATTTATATAATATACATCAACCATACTCTAAATCACCTAATTAACTTTTAAGAGGATGCTTAGGATTCCATTGCTTTAATTCCAATTTGTACCACGAACTGAAATTAAAATGCCTATATTTTATCTTCACTTAGAAATATATTTAGGAGAAGCAGAAATATTCTCCCTTTTACCCTATTAATGAAGACTAGAGGAGGCTGCCCCAACCTACAACTCTCTACTTTTCTACCTGTGGACCACCAGTCCAAAGTTGTTTAAAGAGAGGTTCACTTACATGACTGGCAGCATTTCTTAAAGAAGCAATAGTATTTTCTTGAACTTTAGCAAGCCTGAAAGAAAATTAAAATACAGAAATATAGTTATCATTAATAAAGGAAAGATAAATTTAGTAAAGAAGTCAACTATATTTTCAATAATGGACACAGCACTAACTCTCAATTTTGATGGTAACATCCCCAAAATAAGACTGACCATTACTTGGCTGGTGTGTGCATTCCTTAAATCAAGTTCTAATAATCACAGGTATTTACAAGCCAATTTAAAGCCCAATTACCAAATTACAACTAAATTCAGGGTAATAATTAAAATGGTCCTTTGACCTTTAGTTGGTTTAAACCTTATCATCAAGCATAAGCTACCAAATGCTGCTGCTGCTGCTGCTAAGTCACTTCAGTCGTGTCCGACTCTGTGTGACCCCATAGATGGAAGCCCACCAGGCTCCCCAGTCCCTGGGATTGTCCAGGCAAGAACACTGGAGTGGGTTGCCATTTCCTTCTCCAATGTGTGAAAGTGGAAAGTGAAAGTGAAGTCGCTCAGTCGTGTCTGACCCTTAGCGACCCCACGGACTGCAGCCTACCAGGCTCCTCCATCCATGGGATTTTCTAGGCAACAGTACTGGAGTGGCTTGCCATTGCCTTCTCTGCTACCAAATGCTAGTACTACTCAAATATTCAACTTACTGAGCAGTTGTTGTTGAATTCCCTGCACCTCGATGTCCAACATCCAATGGTATTCTTGGTTTCCAATACTTAGAAAATGAAGATTTCATGTCACAACTGTATCCTGGTAATGGCTTAATAATTATATAGTCAACTTTCATAGGAAAAAAGGGGGAAGGGAAAAAGACAGACAATTAAAGGCTACAATGAACTCAATTACTCATAAATACCACTCAAACCAGCTTTATCAATTGATCAAACAGAGAGAAACCAAGTCAATGCCCATTCAAAGTAAAGCTTCCAGAAAATGGCTGTTGTTCAGTCACAAAGTCATGTCCAACTCTTTTATGACCCCATGGACCATCACCCCCCAAGATCCTCTGTCCATGGGATTTCCCAGGCAATAATACTAGAATGGGTTGACATTTCCTTTTCCAGGGGATATTCTCAACCCAGGGATCAAACCCGTGTCTCCTGCCTCGCAGACAGATTTTTTACCAATGAACAACCAGGCAATGTATTTGTTAATATTCTGAAACAACTTATTAATTTAACTCTTTACCATTCTCAAAAGCACAATTTGAAACTAATTAGAATCCTAACTTAACCTTTGCTTATTTGTAAAGGGCCACCATGTGTGTCTAAGCTTACCTCTCACTTTGCCTATTGTTTTTCTAGAATTCCTGCTCATGATGGGAAGAGTAAGGATTCCAGCACTCTTCCCACTCTCTGCAATGGTGGACGATAAGAGACATGCTGTACCCACATGTCCAGGAAAAGCATCACCCTGAACTACATGTTCACTGAGATCTTCCTGAAAAATAAGGATAAGAATAACACAAATACTTATAATTCAATATTCTCCATTAAAAGATCAAAAAAGACACCCTTAAAACCAACTCGGAATCTATGGAAGAAAATCAATAAGAAATACAACTAAATTTATATTCAGGTAATTTAGATAGCTTCGTTATAACAAGTAACATTTTCTTTTAGCATGCAAAGATATTTAATATACAGTATATTTAAGATTTTATGTTCATTAATCGTTACTGTTGATTTGTACTTCTGATCCTCTAACATATATTATGCAAATATAAAGCATCGACTGAATGTTTCTAAATACTTTTACATTCAAAGACTAAGATATACCTGTTGTTGTTTAGTTGCTATGCTGTGATCAACTCTTGCAAACCCGTGGACTAAAGCCCGCCAGGCTCCTCTGTCCATTGGATTTCCCGAGCAAGAATACTGGAGTGGGTTGCCATTTCCTTCTCCCAGGGATCTTTCTGACCAAGGGATTGAACCTGCATTTCCTTCTTGGCAGGCAGATTTGTTACCACTGAGCACTAGGGAAGCCCAAGATATACCTGTAATTATTTTCCTTGTGGCTCAGCTGGTAAAGAATCTGCCTGCAATGAGGGAGACCTGGGTTCGATCCCCGGGCTGGGAGGATCCCCTGGAGAAGGGAAAGGCTATCCACTCCAGTATTCTGGCCTGGAGAATTCCATGGACTACATAGTCCATGGGGTCGCAAAGAATCAAACACGACCGAGCAACTTTCACTTTTAATGTATATTTTGTTCTTTACAAATGCATCTACACAGATGACACAGAGGGATAGTAACCTCTAGGACACTGAATACTTGAGATTATATAGTGTGTTTTATCCACCTAGTCTATGAATAAATTAGTATTTCCAAAACTGCTAACCAAATGAAAGGAAGTCAGCCTGTTCAAGAGATTAATAGGTAGATACTAAAAGAACAAGGAAACGTTCAACCAAAACTTCATATTTTTATAATAAATGTCTCACAGATCTTATTAATTAGGCAAGATAACTTTACATTATAAAGCTATAAGAATTACTCAGGTTCTAATCCATCCTGAATTTGGCTATTTTCAGAAACAGTGGCTAGGTGCTACTGTTGGGAAAGGTTTATTCCCCACCCTCAAAGAGTCAAATTCTAATCTAGTGTAAATGTGAGTGGAAATATCAAAGAGCCTGGACCTTAGGGGAGGACCCAGTTTTATTTTTGAGGAGCAGCTGAACAGCCCAAAAGCCAAGATAAGCATCACAAGCAGCTCTAGAAATTTGGCAGTACAGAGTCTGAATAACTTGGCACAATTTTCACAGCAACTATCTTTTCTTACATATTTATACTATCAAGTAAGGTTGGAAAAATGAGTTTATTATTACAATGGATTCTTATAAAATGCTTCAGTAAACAAAACTTCAGTCATGAAGAGGGCTCAATCATGCTAGTTACATCAGTCTCCCTATCAAGTAACAGCATCTATTCTTCAAAACGCCTTTGGATACATTCATGTTTAAAATACACACAGACATCAAGACATCTGGTCATAATTTGAATGCAATTCTGAAGTTCTCAATTATATTCTTAATGAGTCTGCCACCTCTAAGTTTTTAAAATCTGCTAACATGTACAGAGGAGTAAACATCTAAAAAGTTGTATGACTCATACGTTTACATAAATTAGACTACAATAAAAATCAAAACATATGTAAAAATAAGCTCATGTCTACATTGTCTCTCACCCTCTTCACTGAAATATACTCACCTCAAAAAAATCAAATATTAGTTCTAGGTTATCTGGTTCCATTGTCTGTATACTATACTCTGTCCAACGGTCAGGCTGTAAGCCATACCCACACTCCGGCTGTGAATGTCTACACTTGAATTCATTGTCGCTTATTAAGGATATCTCCAGGCTATTTGACATTTTGTGAAGAACAGTGGGAGATACTCTATCATCATCATCTTCCTCCAGACCCTCTAATGTCAGCTTTACCCTAATTGAAAGGAAAACATGATGAAATGCAAACAGTTAAGAAAATCCATATGTTACCTAAACACTGAATTTAAAAGTGCTCCCTTTATATGCTAAATCCTCAAATAACAAAAGAATTATACATACTACAGGTTAAGGCATTAGTTATAAAATAGTGGTGTTTTATCTCCAAATATTTTTGCTAAGTATTAAAATGAGATAAATGCTCATTATGCCTAAGGCTATTTTCATGAATTCTTTGAGTTTTTTAAAATGAATCTAAAGAGGCATTTATTATTATCCATTTATAACTTGCTATCTCAATTTCTTATGATAAGTTTCACAATAACAAGTACAATTTTGAACCATATTCTGTTAATGTGCATTAAAAGACTGTTAGACAGGGACTTCCCCAGTGGTCCACTGGTTAAGAATCCGTGCTGCAATGCATGGGTTGTAGGTTGGATCCCTAGTTGGAGAACTAAGACCCCACGTGCCTTAGAACCTGAGCACCACAACTAGAGAAAAGCCCTCATGCCTCAACTAGAAAATACCACATGCCACAACGAGAGATCCTGAATGTTGCAATTAAAACCTGATGCAGCCAAATAAACATTAAAAAAAAAAAAAAAACAACCTGTTAAGAGTTAGATGTCGTAAATTTTTAAATTTCCCCTACTTCTCTGCACTACAGTGAGACCAGGTACTTTGTGAACAGATTATTAAAGAAAACTATGGTATTAATGGTATTAAAAGTGTGGTATATACATTTGCATGTATGCATGGCTTTTATGTATTTACACACATGTACTTTTTAATGAAACAAAGGAACAAAACAAGAAGCCAAGAGTCTTATAACTCCCACAGCAATAGTTACCTAACTGAGCCACTGGGTCACAAAGACTAATTCACTCCCAATGAGAAGAAATCAGCTGCAGAGAACACTTGTAATGCCAATAGCTCATCTCAATTCTAGAAAATTTCTTGCACCAACTGGAATGTATACAGATCAAAGAACTTTAATATCAATGATGTAGGAGTAATGTTATTGTACAGAATACAGTTGAGCTAGGAAAGCTTTTCATTCTAGATTTAAATGAGACCCACTTAATAATGCAAGTAATAGCACTGCATTAGTGAGGCCTGTTCTCTCTGAATGACCTGCTGCCTCCAACAACTGTGCAGACTTATCTTACAGGCACATATTCCAAGGTATCCCAGAGGGGACATGATTATTCAATTAGTAATAATGTGCCTTAGTCATACTGTAAAATCAAAAGTAGCATCACTTTAATAATCCAAACAAAAAAGATCCTTTCTTCTCTCCAAACTCTTAGGAATAGTTCTGAACTGATTTTGCTGGTGAGCCTGAAGGAACAAACATTCTCCACCAGGACATACAAAAAGCGACCACAAATGGACTGTAATGAATTGGCAAGGAAGGCATAGAAGATTAAATATGACTATTCTCAGGACTTCCTGGTGGTCCAGTGGTTAAGACTCCAAGATCCCAACATAGGCAACAGGGGTTCAATCCCTGGTCAGGGAACTAGGATGTTACATGCCATGGCCAAAAAAAAAGGCTAGTCTACAAATAGCAATGTGCAACTACCTACCTCTCTCTCTCCCCCCCAAAAAAAAATTTAAAGGGAGTCAATGAAAGAATTTAGTTCATTTATATTAAAGGTTTTCTTCAAACAGCTATATAAATGTTATCAGTTCAGTTCAGTCACTCAGTTGTGTCCGACTCTTTGTGACCCCAGGGACTGCAGCACGCCAGGCTTCCTTGTCCATTACCAACTCCCGGAGCTTGCTCAAACTCATGTCCATTGAATCGGTGATGCCATCCAACCATCTCATCCTCTGTCGTGCACTTCTCCCACCTTCAATCTTTCCCAGCATCAGGGTCTTTTCCAAGGAGTCAGTTCTTCGTATCAGGTGGCCAAATACTGGAGATTCAGCTTCAGCATCAGTCCTTCCAATGAATATTCTGGATTGATTTCCTTTAGGATTGACCGGTTGGATATCCTTGAAGTCCAAGGGACTCTCAAGAGTCTTTTCCAACACCACAGTTCAAAAGCATCAATTTTGGTGCTCAGCCTTCTTTATGGTCCAACTCTCAGATCCATACATGATTACTGGAAAAACCATAGCTTTGACTAGACAGAACTTTGTTGACAAAGTAATGTTTATGGTTTTTCATGCAATGTCTAGGTTGGTCACAGCTTTCCTTCCAAGGAGCAAGCGTCTTTTAATTTCATAGCTGCAGTCACCATCTGCAGTGATTTTGGGGTGCAAAAAAATAAAGTCTCTGTTTCCATTGTTTCTCCATCTACTTGCCATGACCTGATGGGACTGGATACCATGATTGTCATTTTCTGAATGTTGAGTTTTAAGCCAGCTTTTTCACTCTTCTTTCACTTTCATCAAGAGGCTCTTTAGTTCTTCTTCACTTTCTGCCAGAAGGGTGGGGTCATCTGCATACCTGAGGTTATTGATATTTCTCCCAGCCATCCTGACTCCAGCTTGCGCTTCATCCAGTCCAGCATTTCGCATGATGTACTCTGCATATAGGTTAAATAACCAGGGTGACAATATACAGCCTTGACGTACTCCTTTCCCAATTTGGAACCAGTCTGTTGTTCCATGTCTACCTATAACTGTTGCTTCTTGACTTGCATATAGATACAGGTATACATGTAGGAACTGCATAGAGAAGGCAGGTAAGGTGGTCTGGTATTCCCATCTCTTCAAGAATTTTCCAGTTTGTTGTGATCCACACAGTCAAAGGCTTTGGCATAGTCAATAAAGCAGAAGTAGACATTTCTCTGGAACTCTCTTGCTTTTTCTATGATCCAACAGTTGACAGCAATTTGATCTCTGATTCCTCTGCCTTTTCTAAATCCAGCTTGAACATCTGGAAGTTCATGGTTCATGTACTGTTGAAGCCTGGCTTGGAGAATTTTGAGCATTACCTTGCTAGTGCGTGAGATGAGTGCAATTGTCTGGTAGTCTGAATGTTCTTTGGCATTGCCTTTCTTTGGAATTGGAATGAATATATAAATGTTATAGTCTATCATAAAGTAACACTGTTTTTCAAGTTCTAGTGGAATCAAGTGAAAGAGAAACTTGTGTTTAAAATGTGGTGGTGAGATTTGCTTGTTAGATTACTCCTTTTGGCTTGTGGAAATCGCTAAGTAAGCAGTGCTGAAGGCCAGTCCAAGTCAGAGTCTCCCAAAAAGCCTTAACAGCTGTAGAAGCTCTTCATCAAGAGTGAGCTTTGCAACAATCGAGGAGAGTCTGAGAAGCCATTTTGAGCACTGGGGAATGTTCACAGGCATTGTGTTCATGAGGGGTCCAAATACCAAGCACTCAAGAGGCATGGGTTTGTCACGTTAAGTCACAGTGGAGGAGGCAGATCTGGCCATGAACGCAAGACCACACAAGGTAGATAGAGGAGTTGTGGAACCAAAGAGGATTGCATCAAGAGAAGATTCTCAAATTGCCCACTTAAATGTGAAAAAGATAGTTGTTGGTAGCATTAAAGAACATGACCTAAGAGATTAATTTGAACAGTATGGGAAAACAAGTGACTGAAATCATGAATCACTGAGGCAGTGGCAAAAAGAGAGGCTTTGCTTTTGTAACCTCTGATGACCATGACTCTGTAGATAAGACTGCCATTCAGAAATACCATATTGTGAATGGCGACAACTGTGAAGTAAGGAAAGCCCTATCTAAGCAAGAGATAGCTACTGCTTCATCCAGCCAAAAAGGCAGAAGTAGTTCTGGAAACTTTGGTGGTAATCAAGGAGGTTGTTGTGGTGAGGATGACAACTCTGGTTGTGGAGGAAACTTCGGTGGTCAAGGTGGCTTTGGTGATAGCCATTGGTGGTGGTGGATATGGTGGCAGTGGGGATGGCTATGGATTTGATAATAATGGAAACAATTTTGGAGGTGGCAGAAGCTACAATGATTTTGGCAATTACAACATCAATCTTCAAATTCTGGACTCACGAAAGGATGAAACTTTGGAGGGATAAGTTCTGGCTCGTATGGTAGTGAAGGCCAATACCTTGCCAAACCACAAAAGCAAGGTGACTCTGGTGGTTCCAGCAGTAGCAGTAGCTATGGCAGTGGCAGAAGGTTTTAATTACTGCCAGGAAACAAAGCTTAGCAGGAGAGGAGAGACAGAGAAGTGACAGGGAAGCCACAGGGTGTAACAGATTTGTGAACTCAGCCAAGCACAGTGGTGGCAGGGCCCAGAACCTATGAAGAAAGATGTTTTAGACAATACTCATCTGTATCGGTAAAAAACTTGTGAACTGTATTTGTGACTAATTGTGTAAGAGGTTATTCAAGTTTGTTCTGTGTAAAGCATTCCAGGACAGTGTTTTAAAGTAGACTTTTTTTTTTTTGCACCCATGCTGTTGATTGTTACATGTGACAGTCTGATCATGATACTGAATAAATGTGTCTTTAAAAATAAATAAATAAAATGTGGTGCTAAGGAGATAAATCATGTTAAGTGTTTTATTTAAAATGTAAACACTGTTGCTAAGCTTTTAAAATAGTCATGATAAATTTGCAGATAAATTATTTTCTAGCAAATGAAGGCTTAACCTATCAATACTATGAATTTGGGGGAAAGAGATGGTCAAACAAACATCAATTGCTAGCTATGCACAATTATTTCAGTAGGAATCAGTTAATTTGTAGTGGCCAAACCAGTATGGTTATAAAAATATTCCAATTTAAGCCTAAGCAACACAGTAATATATACAAACACTCAACTTCTATATAAACAAGAAAAACATAGGACTCAGTATGCATAAGCAATCCCATCAGAACACAATTAATTATCTATTAATTTTTTTGGCTGCATAGCTGTATGCAGGATCTTAGTTCACCAACCAAAGATGGAACCACGACCCTTACAGTGGAATTGAGAAGTCCTACCATCATCATTTCAAGGTCATAAAACGAAGACACTTTATAGCTATAACACAACTTATTTGCTTCTTTTTAACATGTAAATAAGATATCTAATTATTTATGACTATCTGGTTAGAGAATCTTTGCAATCAAACTGACTGAGCAGATCAGCTATGTGGTCCAATTACCTACGTTTCTCAGAAGCAAAGCAGAGGCTAATGAACAGAGACAAGATACACCCAAAACACTTTACTCATTCTCCGAACAGGCCAATGGAAAGGGTTGAAAGTGTCACCCACCCTTTCCCATATGTATTTTATGACTAGGATAAGTAATATAATATTTTCAGCAGTTACTATAAAGCATTTATGAATTTACAAACTACAACATCATTACTAATTTTATCATGAAAATAGATATTAACTATTATAATTAACTAGTTACTAAAAATGGCCCTTTCAACCCAGTCCTGACATTTTGTTAGAAAAAGCTGCATTACATAGCATACTTAGAATTCTCGGTCCCAAAGTTAAAAAAATTCAAATGATAAGGCTGCCTGATTTAATTATTTATATAAAGCCTGACATCTATTTCTTAAATTAAGATTAAAACTGCACTAATCTGGAACTGCTATGGTAAACTGTGACCTTTCCTTAATGAAAAAGTTTTCTGCTTTTAAGACACAGGAAAATTTAGGACACTAACGTGTATTTCCAATGACCATTTTTCTGTTTGTGCCATTCTCCCCTCATTTAACACAAAATCATTTCATCACATCAATTTTAAAACAAATATTTATTACTACACTAAGAAATTTCAAATGGTAGGAACTACAAAGACATGTCAGCTTAGAAATCACTTACGTAATGTAAAAAATATTTTCTGATTTCACATTTGGAGATTAAGACTAACAGAAGTACATTTAACTGTAGTAATCTTCATGCAAGGAAGCAAATTCACTTTTACAAGACCCTGTTGTTTGTAAGTATGCTATTTCCTCAGTTGATACACTTAAAAGTCTATAACCAGATGGATCGGAAATCTACAGCAATGGTGAAAATAAATAACTTAAGTAACAAATACACATGGTCCTACCTAAATCTAGATTTTTTAAATTTTTTCTTGGTTATTGAGACAGGAGGTTTTTCGGAATAATGCAAACGTAATCTGATTTCGGTCTGACATGTCAGCCATCCAGAATCCAGAGTCTCAATACCATCTAGAAAAAGTATGAAGAACACTGATTAATATACACATTTTAAAAAACAATCCAATAACTACAAGACACATTGACAATTCCACTTCACATTCACAGTTTGATACACTCAGGTTATCTATCACTGGTATTTCTCTTCAAAGCAAATATACAAGTAGTCTTATATTTGTCATTAAAAGAAAACTTTTATACGAAGTATATAAAGTACATACATATGAAGGGGGAAAAAAACCAAATGAACATTAACAACTGAACAAACTAAAATTAAAATACTCTTATTGAATATATTATCGAAGTAATACAAATCCATCTCAGAAAGAATACATATCCCAGGAAGGCTTATAACCTAGCACTGGTGACCACAGTTACACTTCCAAGAGTCGCATGAGATACTCAGCTGAAAACTAGTTATTCCACTAGTGCTGGCAGTGGAGATACCAGGAGGTGAGAATCAAACAAAATCAATGTACTGGGAGATGCTAGGGGCAGGGAAGAGGCGGTTGCCACCCAGAGGGTAGCCAAGGCCGAACAGGAAAAGGGGCTTGGAACAGAGCCTGACATACACCTCGTACTGAACAAACATTTGTTGAAAGATTTTATCAAGTAACAACACACCATTTCTGAAGCTGTTTGTCTCCTGAGCCATGGCACAGTTCATGACTCCAACGAGATTAAGCCCTGAGCCTTTGGAATGGGAGCACTGACTCTTCCAAGACCCTAGGCCACCAGAGAACTAACCCTCAGTTCAGTTCAGTTCAGTCGCTCAGTCGTGTCCGACTCTCCGCGACACCATGAATCACAGCACGCCACCTTGCTTATTTAAGTTATATGCAGAGTACATCATGAGGAACGCTGGGCTGGAAGAAGCACAAGCTGGAATCAAGATTGCTGGGAGAAATACCAATAATCTCAGATATGCAGATGACACTACCCTTATGGCAGAAAGTGAAGAGGAACTCAAAAGCCTCTTGATGAAAGTGAAAGAGGAGAGTGAAAAGGCTGGCTTGAAGCTCAACATTCAGAAAACGAAGATCATGGCATCTGGTCCCATCACTTCATGGGAAATAGATGGGGAAACAGTGGGAACAGTGTCAGACTTTATTTTTTTGGGCTCCAAAATCACTGCAGATGCTGACTGCAGCCATGAAATTAAAAGACGCTTACTCCTTGGAAGGAAAGTCCAGCAGAGACATTACTTTGCCAACAAAGGTCCGTCTAGTCAAGGCTATAATTTTTCCCATGGTCATGTATGAATGTGAGAGCTGGACTGTGAAGAAAGCTGATCGCCAAAGAATTGATGCTTTTGAACCGTGGTGTTGGAGAAGACTCTTCACAGTCCTTTGTACCGCAAGGAGATCCAACCAGTCCATTCTAAGGGAGATCGATCCTGGGTGTTCATTGGAAGGACTGATGCTACAGCTGAAACTGCAATACTTTGGCCACCTCATGCGACGAGTTGACTTACTGGAAAAGACTCTGATGCTGGGAAAGGTTGGGGGCGGGAGAAGAAAGGGACGACAGAGAATGAGATGGATGGATGGCATCACCGACTCTGTGGACATGAGTTTGAGTGAACTCTGGGAGTTGGTGATGGACAGGGAGGCCTAACTCTAGGGAATAGCAAATAGTGAGAACTAACACAAAAGAAACCACCTGAATACAAGACCCACCATCATCCAACCACCAGTAGCATCCTGTATAGTAAGCCTCATCTAAACAACAAAACAAAAATACAAATCCAATCATCAGAAGACAGGAGTACCACCTCACTCAGCATTTCCCATCAGAGGAAAAACAAACAAACAAAAACTCAGCACAAATCTCACCCTATAGGAAGCTCACACAAACCACTGGACCAACCTTAAGAGGGCAGAAACCAAAAGGAAGAAAAATTCAACCTTCTTCAAAGAAAAAATTCAACTTTCCTTCAAGCCTGAGAAAAGGAGACCGCAAACACAATAACTTAAAAAAAAAATAATGAAGAGGTAGAGAAATACTGCACAAACGAAGGAACAAACTAGAAATACAGAAGTCCAAATAAATGAAGAGGAAATAGGCAAACTACCTGAAAAAGAATACAGAATAATGATAATAAAGTTGATCAAAAACCTTGAAAACAAAACGGAGAAAATTCAAGAATCAATTAACAAAGACCTAGAAGAGTTAAACAATAAACATACAGAGACAATTACTGAAATTAAAAATACTCTAGAAGGAATCAATAGCAGAATATCTGAAGCAGAAGAAAAAACCAGTGAGCTGGAAGATAAAAAGGCAGAAATATCTTCTGAAGAGCAGAATGAAGTAAAAAGAATGAAAAGAGCTGAGGACAGTCTCAGAGACCTCTGGGACCATATCAAATGTACCAACATTCCAATTACAGGGGTCCCAGAAGAAGAAGAAAAAAAGAAAGGCTATGAGGAAATTTTTGAAGAGATTATAGTTGAAAATTTCCCCAACATGGAAAAGGAAATAGTCAAGTCCAAGAGGCACAGAGTCCCAAACAGGATAAACCCAAGGAGAAACACCAGGACAGAAACAAAAACTAAACACAAAGAAAGAATATTAAAAGCAGCAAGGGAGATGCAACAAGTAACATACAAGGGAAACCCCATACATTTAACACCTTATCTTTCAGCAGAAACTCTGCAGGCCAGAAAAGAATAGCAGGATATATTTAAAGTACTGAAAGGGAAAAATATCTACAACTAAGATTACTGTACCCGGCAAGGATCTCATTCAAAATTGACGGAGAAATGAAAAGTTTTTCAGACAGCAAAAGTTAAGAGAAATCAGTACAACCAAACCAGCTTTACAACAAATGTTAGATTGGCTTATATAGTCAAGAAATACAACAGAAGAAAAGAGATCTACAAAATCAACTCCAAACAATTAAGAAAATGACAACAGGAACGTACATATCAATAATTACTTTAAATGTAAATGGATCAAATGCTCCAACCAAAAGACACAGACAGGCTGAATGGATACAGAAAGACACAATATATATGCTGTCTACAAGAAACCCACTTCAGACCTCAAGACACATATAGACTGAAACTGAGAGGATGGAAAAATATATTTCATGCAAAC
Organism: Moschus berezovskii; assembly: GCF_049115385.1. Lineage (NCBI taxonomy): Eukaryota > Metazoa > Chordata > Mammalia > Artiodactyla > Moschidae > Moschus > Moschus berezovskii. Next base: position 36,606,108 of record NC_142474.1, on the reverse strand, counting down.
AGGAAGCAAAAGAAAGCTGGAGTAGCAATCCTCATATCAGACAAAACAGACCTTAAAATAAAGATTACAAGAGATAAGGAAGGACAATGCATAATGATTAAGGGATCAATCCAAGAGGAAGGCATAAGAATTGTAAGTAACTATGCACCCAGTATAGGAGCACCTCAATACATAAGAGAAACACTAACAGACACGAAAGGAGAAATTGACAGTAACACAATAATAGCAGGACACTTTAACACCCCACTCACACTAATGGACAGATCATAAAAATAGAAATTAATAAGGAAACACAAGTCTTAAATGATACATTAGATGAGACGGATCTCATTGATATCTTCAGGACATTCCATCCAAATGCAGAAAAATACACCTTCTTCTCAAGTGCACATGAACATTACCCAGGAGAGACCACATCTTCGGTCACAAATCAAACCTCAGTAAATTTAAGAAAATTGAAATCATATCAAGCATCTTCTCAGACCACAACACTATGAGACTAGGTATCAATTACAAGAAAAACTGTAAAAAAACAAAACAAAACAAAACAGATTTGACATAAACACATGGAGATTAAACAATACATTTCTAAATAACCAACAGGTTATTGAAGAAATCAAAAGGGAAATAAAAAATTTCTAGAAACAAGTGACAATGAAAACACAACTCAAAATGTACGGGATGCAGCAAAAGCAGTTCTAAGAGGGGGAGGCCTGGTGTGCTGTGATTCATGGGGTTGCAAAGAGTCGGACATGACTGAGCGACTGAACTGAACTGAAGAGGGAAGTTTATAGCAATACAATCCTACCTCAAGAAACAAGAAAAACATCGAACAGACAACCTAACTTTACACCTAAAACAAGTGGAAAAAGAAGAAGAAACCCCCAAGTTAGTGGAAGGAAATAAATCATAAAATTCGAGCAGAAATAAATGAAAAAGAAATGAAAGAAACAATAGTAAAGATTAATAAAGCTAAACGTTGGTTCTTTGAGATTTAAACAAAATTGACAAACCTTTAGCCAGACTCATCAAGAAGAAAGAGAGAAGAATCAAATCAACAAAATTAGAAATGAAAAGGAAAGATTACAACAGACAATGCAGAAATACAAAGGATTATAAGAGACTATTCAGTTCAGTTCAGTCGCTCAGTCGTGTCCGACTCTCTGCGACCCCATGAATCACAGCACGCCAGGCCTCCCTGTCCATCACCAATTCCCGGAGTTCACTCAAACTCATGTCCACAGAGTCGGTGATGCTTATGAACAAATATATGGCAATAAAATAGATAACCTGGAAGAAATAGACACATTCTTAGAAAAGTTCATTCTTCTAAGACTGAACCAGGAAGAAATAGAAATTGTGAACAACCCAATTACAAGCACTGAAATTGAAGTTGTGATCAAAAATCTCCAAAAAAAAACAAAAGCCCAGGACCAGATGGCTTCACAGGAGAATTCCATCAAACATTTAGAGAAGAGCTAATGCCTATCCTTCTAAAAATCTTTCAAAAAATTGCAGAGGAAGGAGCACTTCCAAACTTATTCCACGAGGCTACCATCACCCTGATACCAAAACCAGACAAAGACAACACAGAAAAGAAAACTACAGGCCAACATCACTGATGAACATAGATGCAAGAATCCTCAACAAAATCTTAGCAAACAGAATTCAGCAACACATCAAAAAGCTCATACACCATGATCAAGTTCAGCTTATTCCAGGGATGCAAGGATTCTTCAATATACGCAAATCAATCAATGTGATAACCCGCATTAACAAATTGAAAGATTAAAACTATACAATCATCCCAACAGATGCAAAAAAAGCCTTTGACAAAATTCAGCACCTATTTATGATTAAAACTCTTCATAAAATGGGCATGGAAGGAACCTACCTCAACACAGTAAAGGCCATATATGATAAGCCTACAGCAAACATTATTCTCAATGTGAAAAACTGAGAGCATTCCCCCTAATATAAGGAACAAAACAAGGGTGTCTATTTTCAACACTATTATTCAACATAGTTTTGGAAGTCCTAGCTACAGCAATCAGAGAAGAAAAAGAAATAAAAGGAATCCTGATCGGAAAAGAAGTAAAGCTCTCACTGTGTGCAGATGACATGACACTGTACATAGAAAACCCTAAAGATAGTACCAGAAAATTACTAGAGCTAACCAGTGAATTTAGCAAAGCTGCAGGATACAAAATCAATATACAGAAATCACTTGTATTTCTATATACTAACAGTGAAAACTCAGAGCAATTAAGGAATCAATTCCATTCACCATTACAACAAAAAGAATTAAATATCTAGGAATAAACTTACCTAAGGAGACAAAAGAACTGTACAAAGAAAATTATAAGACACTAATGAAAGAAATCAAAGATGACATAAACAGATGGAAAGATATTCCATGTTCCTGAGTAGGAAGAATTAATATTGTGAAAATGAGTATACTACCAAATGCAATCTACGGATTTAATGCAATCCCTATCAAATTATCAATGGCATTTTCCACAGAACCAGAACAATAAATTTCACAATTCACATGGAAACACAAAAGACACCGAATAGCCAAAGCAGTCTTGACAATGAAGAACGAAGCTGGAGCAATTAACCTTCCTGACTTCAGGTTATACTACAAAGCTACAGGCATCAGGACAGTATGGTACTGGAACAAAAACAGAAATAGAGATCAATGGATCAAGATAGAAAGCCCAGAAATAAACCCATGCACCTATGTGTACCTTATTTTCGACAAAGGAGGCAAGAATATACAATGGGGCAAAGACAGCCTCTTCAATAAATGGTACTGGGAAAACTGGACAGCTACATATATAAAAAAAAGGAATTAGAACACTTCCTAACACAATACACAAAGATAAACTAAAAATGGATTAAAGATCTAAATGTAAGACCAGAAACTATAAAACTCTTAAGAGGAAAACTCAGGCAGAACCCTCGATGACATAAATCAAACCAAGATCCTCTATGAACAACCTCCTAGAGTAATGGAAATAGAAACAAAAGTAAACAAATGGGACATGATTAAATTTGAAAGCTCTTGCACAGCAAAGGAAATTATAAGCAAGGTGAAAAGACAAGCCTCAGAATGGGAGAAAATAATAGCAAATGAAACAACTGACAAAGGATAAATTTTCAAAATATACAAGCATCTCATACAACTCAATACCAGAAAAACAAACTACCCAATCAAAAAGTGGGAAAAAGACCTAAATGGACATTTCTCCAAAGACATACAGATGGCTAACAAACACATGAAAAGATGCTCAACATCGCTCATTATTAGAGAAATGCAAATCAAAATTACAGTGAGATATCACCTTACACTGGTCAGAACGGCCATCATCAAAAAGTCTACAAACAAATGCGGGAGAGGGTGTGGAGAAAAGGGAACACTCTAGCACTGTTGGTGGAAATGTAAACTGATCCAGCCACAATGGAAGATGGTATGGAGATTCCTTTAAAAACTAGGAATAAAACCACCATGCTGCTGCTGCTAAGTCACTTCAGTCCGACTCTGTGTGACCCCATAGACGGAAGCCCACCAGGCTCCCCCTTCGCTGGGATTCTCCAGGCAAGAACACTGGAGTGGGTTGCCATTTCCTTCTCCAATGTGTGAAAATGAAAAGTAAAAGTGAAGTCGCTCAGTCGTGTCCGACCGTTAGCGACCCCACAGACTGCAGCCTACCAGGCTTCTCCGTCCATGGGATTTTCTAGGCAAGAGTACTGGAGCGGCTTGCCTTCTCCAATATAGGACCCAGCAATCCCACTCCTAGGCATATACCCCGGGGAAACCAAAATTGAAAGAGACACATGCATCCCATTGTTCACTGCTGCACTATTTACAATAGCTAGAACATGGAAGCAATCTAGATGTCCATCGACAGATGAATAGATAAAGAAGTTGTGGAACGCATACACAATGGAATATTACTCAGCCAAAAAAGGAATGCATTTGAGTCTGTTCTAATGAGGTGGATGAATCTTGAACCTATTAGAGAGTGAAGTGAGTCAGAAAGATAAAGATAAATATCGTATTCTATCGCATATATACGGAGTCTAGAAAAATTGTACTGAAGAATTTATTTACAGGGCAGCAATGGAGAAACACATAGAGAATAGACATACGGACATGGGGAGAGGGCAGGAGAGGATGAGATGTATGGAAGGAGTAACAGAGAAACCTCCATGATAATATGTAAAATAGACACCAATGGGAATTTGCTGTATGGCTTGGGAAACTCCAACAGGGGCTCTGTATCAACCTAGATGGGTGGGATGGGGAGGGAGATGGGAGGGAGGTTCAAAAGGGAGGGGATATATGTATACATATGGCTGATTCATGTTGGGACTTGACAGAAAACAGCAAAATTCTGTAAAGCAATTATCCTTCAATGAAAAATAAATTTTTTAAAGTGAAAAAAAAAAATAAATGTATTATCCACCTACATATTCTGTCCTTGATAAACTGCATGATTGTGATAACACTGCTAGCACTGTTTAATTTGAAGTTTCTTACTAACAAAAGTAATAACACTGTCATAAATACCAGGGAGCTGACAACTGTTTTGGACCTAAGTTTTCTATCAACAGGATTAAAAAAATATATATATCAAGGAAATGTTCTCCTTCGGTCTGATTTCCTAACTATCAAAATTTTATACATAAAGAGAAACCAGTACCATCTCAAGTGTTAGACTACTTTATGATGTAATATAAATAATCCCAAACAAAATCAAGAAAATAAGTTAAATTACTGTCCAAACACTGCAAAAGCATATACATCTGTAAAGTGGATAAATATATGTACCTAGTAAAACCACAATCAAAACATCCAGGCCCAGACTTCCCTGATGGCTCAGTGGGAATCCATCCACCAATGAAGGGAATAGAGGCTTGATGGCTAGTCTGGTTATAAGATTTCACATGCCACAAAGCAACTAAGCCCTGGCACCACAACTATTGAGTCCACCAGCGTAGAAGCTGTTCTCCACAAGAGAAGTCACTGCAATGAGAAGCCTGCATACCACAACGCACACCACATTGAAGAGTAGCCCTCTCTCACCACAACTGGAAAAAGCCCACATGCAGCAATGAAGACCCAGCAGAGTGAAATAAATAAAAATAAAAACATCCAGGCCCCACTCCTTCCTGTATTCAACAGGAACAAGTAATTCTGGTTTTGAGCAATTATCTCTGGTTCTATAAGCACACATTCTGCTCACCCCCTTTATAACTTTTGATTCCTATGGTATAGTATCTAAAATGAAGATGGAGGTTTAGCATGATAATGAATTCCAGTCACTGAAAAAATAACTTGAATCCTTAGGATAAAATATCTACTGATGTAGAAAGTATAAGAATGCATAACATTTTCAGAAGTAAAAGGACTTTAGACTCCACTGTAAACTGTTTACTCAGCCAGAATGACTAGAACATTCTCCTTAATCTGGATTCTAGTATAAATGCACATACAAACTATGCACAAATGTAGGTTATGAGTAATGGTTCACATTTAAAGGTTTAGAACAATTAATATTCTCAAACACAACAGTGTTAAGTGATGATATAATAATCATTAAGTATAATACTTTTAAGTTAATTTTTTTAATTCATATACCTAAAGTTACCAGCCAAATAAAAATCAAAAAGATAAAATTGTAAAGCATAAGAATTATAATGGAGAGAACTCCCTGGCAGTCCAGTGGTTAGGACTCTGCACTTCAAGTGCAGAGGACACAGGTTCAATCCCCCAGATTGGGGAACTAAGATTCCACAAGCAGCATGGTGATACAGTAGATCCTGGTGATCCAGTGGATTAAGAGTCAATCCTGCCAATGCAGGGGACACAGGTTTGACCCCTGATCCAGGAAGATTCTATACACCATGGACAACTAAAGCTCATGCCCCACAACTAATGAGTCCCTGAGCTGCAATTATTGAAGCCCTCGTGCCTAGACCCTGCAACAAGAGTAGCTACTGTAATGAGAAACCCACATATTGCAACTCCCACTCATCCTAACTAGACAAAGATGCAACACAACCAAAAAGAAATAGATAAATAATCTAAAAAAAATCATAGTCTTATTTCTCTGTGTTGCTTCTAATGAAATGTTATGTAAGATCTCAACCATGTGAATGAAGATTTTGGAAAACTCAGTCTCACTTACTGTGGATTCCAAATTGTCCATCGTCAATAATAATTTCACTTTCTAAAATTGAAGGAAAATAGAAAACTTAGTTAAAAGTCATGATGTACATATAGAATGAACTGAGAAATTACCCACCTTAAGGATTTTTAAAAAATTAATTAAAAATATAAAAGCATCCCAAAGTGAATAAGCATATTTATTGTAGCCCTCAATAAAGAAACCCCTTTTAAGGAGGCTATCAGACAGTAATAGTTCTTACATTCATGGTGATTATTCACAATGTTACAAGGAAGAGAAAAGAAAACTCCTCAGAGAGGTGCTCCAGACTAGAGGCACTGGGACAAATGTTTATACCAACCAATGTAAGACTGTAAGACTGACAAGTTGCTGGACAACAATATCGCCTGGTTTTTTTTCAAACCAAAGGTCTTGGCACAATTAAAATGCTTATTCTCACATAGTGCCTATTCTGATCTTAACTAAAATATAATGCTCCTCAAACCCCAACTATTCTCTACAGCCAGCTAAAAGCTTTTCAAACAGCATAAACTTACCTGTATACATAGAGCTGTGAGGAACTACCGAAAGGTAAGTGCTCCCTTCCAACAGAAATGTCAACTAAATGAGAAAAACTGTTAATCCCCACCCTCTAAGTAAAATACTGGTTATCTTTCTTGCTACTTCATTCCCCAGTTTACTTTAAACATAAATCTGAAATAGGTGTCAAAATAAGTGTGATAGTTTCCAGTGAAGATTCTCTGGTATATTTCACACAGCTCTTAAGTTCAGAAGTTATACTTTCCAAAAGTTTAAAATAAATTTATTAAAAAGACCAGAAACAAAATTATCCTACCTCTCAAAGAAAATATATTTAATTGCAGGATGCTTCAAAATGCAATTTTTTAAATATTCAATTCCTAACAATTTCCAACCTCAGTATAATTCTAAAGAATTCATAACAATTCTAAATATAATACCAGAAATGTATTAAAACATGCAAAAAGAAAATCCAACAGTGGATGGAACAAGATACTTGTTTAAACGAGATGTGTCCTTGATGCAGGGTAAAGCAGAATCACTCATTATTTTCTAATCTAAGCTAGTAACTAACAAGCCATTTATTATCTTTAAATTATAATTTTCTCTAGAAACTAAAAGATTTCTCAGCACTAATTTATACACGAAACCAAGTGGGTAATTAAATTGATATGAAAAGAATTTCAAATTTCAATCTCAGTATGGAAAAGGAAATTCAAAAATACTTGTATGAAGAGAAATGCCACTGTTGGGCATAAGAAAACTAAACAACACTTAAACAAACAAGAAAAAATTATCTGAATAGCAATTTTAACATAGCCAGCAGGGTACTGGGGGAAAATGTCTGCTACAACCAGGAAATTTGAATTCATTCATACAAGTTTAAATATTCACTAGTTTAAAAAAAAACACACACACAATAAATAAAATAACATACTACTCAAAGTTAAAAGAATCATTGCTTTGTGGTAATTCGTTCCTTGAATGTTCTAAGTTCTCTGAGCAAGTAATCAAAGCCACGGACAGATGCTCAGTTAAGAAAAATGCTATCTTACAAACTTTTGTAACTACTCCAAATGGAAATATATATTCCATAAAATCATCTAATTCAAGAAATTAAAAATAACTAGACAAAGGTTTCTAATTAAGTTTACGAAGAAAGGCAATTAAGAACTGCTTAGTTTTGAAAGTAAGACACTAAGTGAAACTTGTAGTATTGACAATGCATTTACCTTAAACTTTAAAATAAATATTTATTAAATCCCACTAAGCCAATCTGCAGCATATTAGTAACTTTATGCATATGCCTCAAACAGATGCAGTTAATGCCCATACCTAAAGGGGTTATTGATCGTGGTTGTAGATGAGTCTCCCACTTGTGAACTATGACTTGACATGGACCACCGATAGTCTGCAATTTAAAAGTTAAACGTCTGCAATAATTTCTTGTATCTTATTTTCTACCCATGATGTCATTAGATGTTTGTGGCCTAAGTCTTATACTAAGCATGAAACCAAGAGATTCATCTTGTTAATATCAATATTATATGCCCCAAATCAGGAATGTACCAGGTCACAAAACTTGATGAACGCTGGAAGAAAATGAGGGTGAGGCAGTAAACAAAGAAAAATGAGATGAACTGGCACATAAAACCGTTCTAAACCCATTCTTTAATCTGCCTACAATACTCAGTTTAATCTTTAACTGATACTCTGTTCTGAGTTAAATTAACAGCAAATACACATTATGTTCCGTATGTTGGTAGTCAATGGGATTACTGGAAGAAGTATCTCGTCTGAAGTAACTCTTCAAGGGTTTGGAAAAAGCTGAAACTCTCCAATAGAAATAAACAGTAAGAACAAATACTGAAAGATCAGTTATCTCAAGGATGCAAGGAACTAGAAGCCTTCATAAAGTTCTTCATTTCATGTATTTAAAAACTGGTAAGTAGGTAACAGGAAGAATATCAGATCCTCATATCAGAGTAACCAATGCTTTTAAGGAGCACAAGAAGCCCTTTCCTTCAGGAAAGGAAACATGCATGGGTAAATCTGAAGAACAAGTTTAATTAAAAGGGAGTAGGCATCCAGTTTTACTCTTCATGCCTCGAAGTTTATAAATTCATACAGTGTGAAAAATTATAATACTTGTCTTCTGTTATCGAGTTGTCTTACTAAAAAAGTGAAAGTAAAAGTGTTAGTTGCCCAGTCACGTTTGACTCTTGCCAACCCCATGGACTATAGCCTGCCAGGCTCCTCTGTCCATGGGATTTCACCAGCAAGAACACTGGAGTGGGTTACCAATCCCTTCTCCAGGGTATCTTCCCAACCCAGGGATCAAACCCAGGTCTCCTACACATCTGAGCCACCAGGAAAGCCCAGCCTTATGTATTGTTGATAATGTCTATAGCAATTTAAAAGCTAGAATGAACTACCACAAAGACTCCCTTGTGTGTTCCTAAGGGACTAAAGTATGAAGTGCTTCCTAATTTTCATTAAAAAAAAAAAACAAAAAAACACTTGATTAATTAAACTTATGTGCCAAAAACAATCCTTTACATATTTTAAAAGCAAAATTTCAAACTATAACCTAACAAGGTATTTTTTCCTCTTGAAAAAGAAATTTAATAAAATACAAAAAAGCAAAAAGAAAATAAAATCACCCATTATCACATCACTTACAGACAATCACTATCAATATTTTCACATATTCAAACTCTTTTCTAGGTATGTATTATATATACTCTTAAGTCTGGAACATGTACATTTCTCCCTATAGTACATATGTAGATGGCATTAAATACTCTTTTATAAATTTTTTCTAGGATTTCAATATTGATTTAATAAATGTGCCAAATGATAGTAAGTATGTAACAAGTTAGGCAAGAGAGAATTCTGCTACTTAAAATATCCAGAGGCTAAAACCTTACTTAAAACTTGCAAACTTCCAAAGTTTGAAAACTAACATTGCATTAGATATACATTCAATTCCTTGATCCTGGGACAATACAGGAACTCATTTTCTCCAGCTGATTGCATCCTTGTCATAAGTGTTCACTTGTGAATTGATAATAAACTGTGTAGACGTTTTTAAAAAATGTAATGTGAAAGTGTTCATCTTAAAATATGGTGAATTATGTTTAAAAACGAGGAACATTTGATCATGCATCTGTTAGATATTTTTTACTAAAACTTTTTGCTGTCATTTTTCTGTATTTTCACATATAAAACTTTATCATCCTCAAAAGATGTGTATATATATTAAAAATAGGAATATTTCTTAGCAATAACAGGCAGCCAGAACTAACCTATTCCCTTCCACCCTCCATGTCCTTTGCACCCACCTCAAAAAAAAACCCTCTTTGCTACAAAAATGGTAGATACATATTGTTACAAAAGTTATTAATGAAATGTGACTTGAAAGGGTGCCATGAATGTAACAGTAAATACCAGTGGGCATTAAGTGAGTAAGAGACTGTTTCTGTTTTAATTCTGGTATCAGAGGAATTTCACAAAGTGTTGACTACAGTATCTATAATCATATAAGAAAAACCCTGTGGATTAAACATTTGAGAATAAACACATTTTAGTAATTAAGTTTAAAAACCTCACCCGGTCTGTTTTAGTAACAAACCCTCTAATCACAGCATAAAGCAAACTAGGCTCGAACAGAATGGAGTTTTGAGGAGCAGTCCGATGGGCCAATTACATGTCCGAAGGGCTTGTGAATCTACTAACATTCACACTAAAAATTCATGATTGGTACATAAAATCTTACTGTACTGACAAATGAACCAAATCTTAAAACACACTGAATTTCCAAAATTGTAATGCCTACTTTATAGAAGGTAATCTTAGATTTTAGCTAATATTTTTTAAAACAAAAAACTTAAGACTTGAGCACTGGAAAATTAAAGATCTCAGTAACAATTCAAAACATGCAGTCCTTTATAATACTTTAAATGTAATAATTCACTCTTCAAGATCTTAGAAAAAAACAAGAGCTCCATTCTGTAAAAGACTATCAAAATATTAAGTGCTTTGGAGTGAAAAGGAAGGTGGCTCTTTGGAGGAAAAAACTAACTATTAGCCCAAGACAGTATTCTAGTAACAGTCCTGTTAGAGTTATTTATTCCACATCTTATTTTTATTATTATTATTGAAAGTCACTCAGTTGTGTCCAACTCTTTGCAACCCCATGGACTATACAGTCCATGGATTTGATTTCTCCAGGCCAGAATACTGGAGTGGGTAGCCTTTCCCTTCTCCAGGGGATCTTCCCAACCCAGGAATCAAATCAAGGTCTCCTACATTGCAGGCGGATTCTTTAATCAACTGAGCTACCAGGGAAGCCCATCTTAGCATGTATTAAATCAGATGATTGCTGGAACACTTTTCAAAATGCATGTTTCCAGAAAAACATAATGACTGCTTTCTTAAACACTTATTGATTGACATCATTCAGCTACATCAAGCACTGAGAAACAAGAAAGATTATATAACATATAGAGTGCAGTTTTTGTTTTTAGCAAACCACCAAGCAAAATTATCACTATCATGTAATATCACTGTTTTCAAATATCATAAAAACTGTTAAGTATAAATTCTAGAAATTCACTGTTTCCACAATTTTGAAACAAATGCCCCATGTGAAAGGAGCTCACACCTGAAGTCAATTCCCCTGCAACTGGTAATTCCCCCATTCCCCACCTACAGTGAAGACTGCTACCATGTCCTGCCTGCCAAGGTTTGCACACGGTGGGGTGTTGCTCCAAAAGTTGTTTCATACATGCAGGCTTCCCCATTCATTAACTATTGATGTCTCCGTAAAAAAAGGGAGGGGGGGACTCTGAAGAATTTTTAATCTATGTCAGAGGCCAGATACATAGTTATTTAAAAATCACTATTTTTAATGAGACCAGTAAGAAACAACTGTCTGCCTATCAGATGATTGATTCTTTTGTTAAAGGATTTAAACAAAAATCAAGGGAGATTAAACACAAGATAAAAAAAATTTGTAATGAATCTAATTATGAGTGAATGTTAACACCTGTAAAAATCAAAAGTAGATGTTATTGTAAAATAAAGAGCTGTTTCACTGAAATAAATGAAAAATTTTAAAGACAATATAATCTTAGTATGAGACAATCCCTAATTCCAGCCACAAATAAAAAGGGGTGAACATGGATTTAAAAATGTTTAAGTTACATGTTAATTCAAAAATTATCTTTGGTGAAGATGTGAAAATAACGGGTTATCTGCAGACTCACAGCAACTTTTCCATTCCAAGAGTATCTACTATTTTTGTGTGCTATGTTAAAATATATTTGTTACCTGTAAAATTCTTTTAAAATTTAATTATTAATACCTTATTCTAATTCTACAAAGTATAAGAATATGAAAAATTAGGAGAAAAAGAACCTCAATACTCTTCTAAACTAAGAGGAATATGCCAGAAAAAGCAAATTATGAAGAGAAACTATGAATGGTAAAATGTTTTATAGAAAAGTTTTAGCAATGAAAGGGACCTAAAAAAAATCTACAGTTCAAACCCTTCATTTTATAGATGAGGAAGCTGAATTCTGAAGGTCAAGCGACAGTCACAAGATTTTTGGCTTAGGTTCTACAACTGCCTCGAGAGACTACTGAAAACTTTTGACTCAGTTAAATTAACCTTATTACCCATTTCAGTTTTTCAATGCTTTTATAATTATTTTTCCTTCCAATCATACTTTATATTCACAAAACATTTACTCTAATGATTTACATCATTTCACAATTTAAGATTCCTTGCACATTGGTTCTATCATTGCACAATTGAGACAAAGTTTCTATTTAAAATTATTATTCATTTAAAAAGCGCCACCAACTTTAAAAAGAAAAGCGTCACTTTAAGCTGACATGTGGGGAAAAAAATCTCTAGCCATATGTATGGAATTTATTATGTGGCTATTTACTCTATTCCATGAAAAACATACTTACCATGGCAGCCCCTGCATCACACGGTACATGTGTACACGATACAGAGCACCTACTTAAAGAAACACACTCACCAACACATACTGTAAACTTTTGCAAGTATTACAAGGGGAAAAACTTGTTTCTTACTGTAAACAGAATTCTTGCCAATTTTTTGAAAAGACATTTTGGATTGATTTGCTGCTTTTGGTTACATCTTCAATGAAAAGAGAAAATAGATTGGCTTAATTTGACCTGTGTTGCCAACAGTCTTACTTTAGGAAACTATGCCCAAAGGATTCATTATGATTTTTCTTGTCCATATGCCCCCTTAAGTAAAATTTAGTTAATTTCACATGTTACAGATTTCATATACTAGGATCCTCAAATAAGCTTAGTCATGAGCTATGATCTATATTCTATGCACAAATGTTCACTGTATACTAAAGAATTCTACCACAATGCACAACCCCTCAGCCAAATAAGTGATCTTTTCCCAAGCCATTAAAGTGAGACTATTGTCAAGATAAGTCAACATAATGATCAACTATAATGTAATTTAATTTTAATTACTGAGTATATTCACAATATATTTTTGGAATAAGAAACGTAATAGGTGCAAAAGACAGCTGAAGTGGGTTTGTCAGTTTTTTTTGTTTTTTATAATGGTGGCTAACGAGACTAAGGAAACAGTGGCTGCTTGCATTTTTTTTTTCTCATATGTAACTAGTATTCAAGGACCCCACAGGGAAATACATTTTTAAAAAGATCTAATCCACATTCTGCTTCCTAGACTCCTGCTTAAGCTCTTTTTCACATGCAGCCCAAAGTGTGCTCAGATAAAAATCTGAAAGAATCCTTTCAGCAAGCAACTATCTTTAAAATAAGAAAGAATCGACTTTCTTTTCTAAACATGAAAATGATCCCAAAATAATAAGCCATTGTGAGCAAGCAGATTTAGAGCTAATTGACACTCCAAAGCCTTTAGAAAAGATCCTGATTTATCAACACCATCACTGAAAAAAATCTAAAAAGAATGACTTCAGTTTTGATAGCAGTTAATGCAGCCATTAAGAGTTGGCTGCAGTGAAATAATTTTTAAAAGTTACTTAAGAGTTGGCTATATACTCCTCTAAATATATTTTACCACAGACAAATTAAAAACATGAAACAAACAGAAAAACCCTTACTATTGGTTACTAACTAGTTTACAAAAGTTATAGAAAATGCACACCTATCAAGAACATTTATCATTAAAACCAATTTCATGATAAGAATATTGCAGAACATACTTACTATTAGTCTTTTAAAAATTCCACTGCACACACTGTTTGCCTCTGAAGTGGCTACTTCCTTTCTTTTGGGTACTGAAACATTATTAATCTAGAGTTCTTTTTTCCTTATTTGATCAAAACAAACTCATTTTACGTTTAATGTTTCCAAACTTAAGTTATTTGCTTCTGAAAGAACTATTCTAAAGAAACTGGAAACTAGATAAAGAAAACATACCTTTGGTTCTAAAAAGCACCCTTTGAAATAGCGGTACTGAACTGATACTCCTCTACTGAGTACAATGGTTGCTTTCCATAACATGCTGTGAGAAAAAAAGAAAGCAGCAGCATCAGTATCAAACTAAAATGCAAGACTTCATTAATTCATAAAATCCTTCAAGTAAGATGTGTAATCAATACCATTTATCCCTACAAAAATTTTTACTCAAGGCCTGGTATCAGTTGGGAACTGGGAACATAATACCATGCTGGGACCCGTGGAGCTCCTGGGCACAAGACCTTTGTGTCCCCCATTTCTTTGATTAATAGGAAACAACCTTCATTCAGTCTTCATGACCTTTCCTGAGTTCCAATGGGCAGATTCCAGCAGTTCTTAAGGAAGGGAGGGGATACAAGACCAGGGAGAAAGGAACAGTCAAGAGCAGCCTTGGGGCAAGGTCCTGTTTCCCTACTAAGGATACATACAACAGTTATCTTTGAGCTATTTTACAGATACTGAAATCCCCTCCAGGTGGGAGAAGTTAATGGTATGCAGCCCAAAGCACGAAGACCCCAGACCAGTTAGACCTGAAGGTTGAAGTTGACCCCCATTTACCTCACCCATTAGAAGAAATGTCCATTGAGCTGATCACGCCTTCTTTGGGCAATTACTATAAAACTCTTGACTATCTTTCCCAATTTGGGACACATAGTTTTGAGGGGATTGGCCCACTGTGGCCTGCTTTGCCTAGCAAAGCAATAAAGCTGTCCTTTTCTACTTCAACCAAAACTCTTGTTTCCAAGATTCATTTTGGCACTGATGTACAGAGAAGCTGAGCTTTAGGCATCAAACACAGTGATGAGTAAGGCAGAAAAAGTCTTATCTTCAAGGAGAATGCTTGCTTACATGAATAGACAAACATAGGAAGGACCAGCTGACCTATCTGAGGGGACAAATTTTGGAGGGAGACGTCAACAAGAGCTGTCTGAGCTGAGACATAAACAATGAGTCATACAAAGAACCAGAAATATTCCAAACAAAAAAAGGCAAGCAAGCACTGCAGACTTCTAAATCTCTTCACTTTTCACTTAGCTTTGAGGCTAAGGTCACTGACTTAATCGCCTGTTTCCACTGTCTCTTAATCTCCTGCCCAGCCTCTAGCTATTCCCCCCTAGTCAAGCAGAGTTTGTGTCTTACTTGTTTGTAAGTCAGTCTTACAACTTAATGTCTTCCTTTTAACTATGCTATTCTAACAAATTCTAAACGCTATTTCTAAAGTTTGGACTCAATGGTGAAAATTCACTACAATTCAAGATAAGTCATTTTTAACTTCAAATCATAGACCAATAGCATTTAAAGTGTGGTGCCAGGAACATCATATCACCTGGGAGCTTGTAGAAAAGTAAAATCTCAGAATATATCTAAAACAATTGAACTGGAAACTCCCGGGGAGGGCCCAAGCACTCTGTAATTTAACAAGCCTCCAGGCTCTGATGATGAACACTTAAGTTTGAGAGCCCATGTCATAGATCATTACCCAAACATTAATTCAGCATGAATAGTTCAGTGACTAAACAGGAGCTGCTAGCGTTCTTCCATGATACCAGATGGTCAGCACTGCTCCCCACCTGGCTCTGCCAAGACAGACTTAAGGCATTACCCTTACTCTGACTCAATTCTGGTCTCTAACAAATATCCACAACCAGCTGTCACCCCTGGTCTCCAGCTACAACAATCAGATTAACCTGGCAATAATAAAATACATATGTCCTGGCTCCACTTTGGGAGACTGGTTTCATAGGTCTGGGGTGAAGCCTGGTCACATGGAGTTTGATACACTGGATGCATATGATTGGTTGAGAAACACCGCTGCACAGCAAGGACAGACCAAATGCTCAGCACATGTGCCCTGACTACTTCTCCCTGATAAGCCTCAGAATCCTCTACAACACAGGGCTCTAGACAGATTCCAACTCTGGGGTGAAACTTAGTTCCCATCTCTGCTACCAAAATTATGGCAAATGTCCAGTATTATTTCATACATAAAATCAACCAGATTAAGTGAAACTTGCCCCAGATGTGCACAGTAGAATTAATATGAAGCTTTAAAAATGTGTTGGGGTCCCTCTCCTGTGCACTATTTATCCATCTTCCAGGGGTAGGACCTAAGCATACGTACTTTTTTTAAAAAGCCCCTTTTAAAAGTGCTTTAAATCATTTAAAGTCTTTTTTAAATTATTTTTTCAAGTGGTTTCAGGACTTTCCTGGGTCTATGGCTAAGAATTTGCCTACCAATGCAGGAGATATGGGTTCAGTCCCTGGTCCTGGAAGATCCCAAATGCCAGGGAGCAAGTAAGCCCATGCACAACAATGGTACCCACATGCTACAATTACTGAAGCCCTCAGGCCCTAGAGCCCTGCTTTACAACAAGAGAAGGCACTGCAATGAGAAGACAGATAATAGGGCAGTTTTCTGCTTCACTGACTATGCCAAAGCCTTTGACTGTGTGGATCACAAGAAACTGTGGAAAATTCTGAAAGAGATGGGAATACCAGACCACCTGACCGGCCTCTTGAGAAACCTGTATGTAGGTCAGGAAGCAACAGTTAGAACTGGACATGGAACAACAGACTGGTTCCAAATAGGAAAAGGAGTACGTCAAGGTTGTATATTGTCACTTATATGCAGAGTACATCATGAGGAACGCTGGGCTGGAAGAAGCACAAGCTGGAATAAGATTGCCGGGAGAAATATCAATAACCTCAGATATGCAGATGACACCACCCTTATGGCAGAAAGTGAAAAGGAACTCAAAAGACTCTTGATGAAAGTTAAAGAGGAGAGTGAAAAGTTTGGCTTGAGGCTCAACATTCAGAAAACAAGATCATGGCATCTGGTCCCATCACTTCATGGGAAATAGATGGGGAAACAGTGTCAGACTTTATTTTTTTGGGCTCCAAAATCACTGCAGATGCTGATTGCAGCCAGGAAATTAAAAGACGCTTACTCCTTGGAAGGAAAGTTATGACCAACATAGACAGCATATTAAAAAGCAGAGACATTATTTTGCCAACCAAGGTCCGTCTAGTCAAGGCTATGGTTTTTCCCATGGTCATGTCTGGATGTGAGAGTTGGACTGTGAAGAAAGCTGATCGCCAAAGAATTGATGCTTTTGAACTGTGGTGCTGGAGAAGACTCTTGAGAGTCCCTTGGACTGCAAGGAGATCCAACCAGTCCATTCTAAAGGAGATCAATCCTGGGTGTTCATTGGAAGGACTTATGCTAAAGCTGAAACTGCAATACTTTGGCCACCTCATGTGACGAGTTGACTCACTGGAAAAGACTCTGATGCTGGGAGGGATTGGGGGCAGGAGGAGATGGGGATGAAAGAGAATGAGATGGCTGGATGGCATCACCGACTCTGTGGACGTGAGTTTGAGTGAACTCCGGGAGTTGGTAATGGACAGGGAGGCCTGGCGTGCTGTGATTCATGGGGTCACAAAGAGTCAGATACGACTGAGCGACTGAACTGAACTGAACTGAAGAATTCAGAACAGAGGTAAACAAGTTCAGAAGAATATGAGGTTTCACCTCAGACAAGAGTGACAGATCCACGAATCAAGGAAAAAATAGCCACTTGAAGAGAATAAACATTTCATTTGTCTGTGATCCCAATATCATTTGTCAACAGAATTTAACATATATAAACAGAAGAGAACTGGCTGAGAAAACGTATCACACAAATGACAGAGAAAATGGTATTCTATGTGTTTGTTTTCTTTTCCTAAGCTAACATTATGGTCTTGTTCTACTTTCCCTGTTATTTCCCTGTGCTCCTCAAACTATCTGCTGTGAAGGACCAGTTTCTGTTTGTTTGTGTTACCCTACCAATACTTCTGGTCTAAAACACATCCAGTTCAATAAGTCCATTACATGTATCGGTGTCCTAGCAATGTCAAATTGCCATAAGCATTTCTAAACACTTGCTCTCAATTTGTGCATTTCTCACATCATGCACTAATAAAAAATGTTTTTGTCTAACACTGGGTCTACAGGCCACAGTTTTAGTAGAACTGCTTAATAATCATCTAATCTGATGTTTCTCCCTGGGGGCACTGCATGTATTTGTACACTACTTACAATCTCCTCATCTCTCCTTTACCCCCACACATACATCTTGACAATCAGTAACACTTCAAAATATCTGCAAGTGGAGAAGGATTACCATTGTTGACATCACTGATTCTATCCTAACCTCTTTACCATGTAGATGAGGGAACTGAGGCTTAAGAGATAAGGGATATGCCCCAAATCACTGTTAACTGCAGAACTGAAACTGGCACCCAGGCCCTCCTTTCTCCACTCCAATGCACCAACACACCCATGCTAAGTTTAGTGCTGTAATTAATGTCAGTAGTGAACTCATTTCATTAGCTAAAAATTCTAATGATGTGTTCCACTCTCTGCTTTTAATAGTATGTATGTCAAGAAAATTATTTCTTAGGCTAAAGCAAAAATGAGATCTTTTAAAGAGTATGTAACAAGAAGCCAAAGACAATGTCTTAAAAATATTTTAAAAATAAAAAACAACAATATAAGCCTGTTTAGAAACATGGTATTAAGTACCAAAAGATGCAGCTAACAGCCAAGATTTGAAACTATTTGAGAGGTCAAAACTGAGAAACAAAGGAACTTGTTTTTCACAGCAAAGTCTGTAAAATGACTTCACTCTCTATACATATGTGATAAGTTTGCTAAAAATTAAAAGAAAAATACACCAAGATATCTTTAAAAAAAAAAAAGTTTTATAATCTGAATGTCACAATTATTTGGTAATATGACATGTCCATGCTTACCTTTCACCTGTTTCATTCTCTGGAAGAAGCGCCACAGCTTTTTGAGGACTCCAGTTTCCCAAAGCATCACAGCTTCCACATATTGCAAAAACCTCTCCTAAAAAAACATAATGGGTTAAGTAGGAACATCTCCTTTTGTTTTAGGAAGTTGCACTGGTTTAACAGGCTGCAGAGTCCCCTTTAGCAGAGATGAAAGGGCTTCACTGGAGAAATGGGTTTGAACCCAGGTGGCACACACATTAGCACCTGTGGTTTTTTTTTTTTGGGGGGGGTTGTTTTTTCTGTTTGATTACACCTGTATTATTAACCTGACCCACTTCTACAGAACCAAAGGCAGAGAAAAGGAAGGATGTACAGGGACAGAATTTTCTTCATTTTTCAACTACTTACTGAGCCAATAATGAGCACCAAGAAGACAAAGTGATCAAAGCACAGTCCTTATCTTCAAAGCAGCTTCCAATTTAAAGGGGCAAACACTAAAGGCATATAAGTATCCTAGAGAAATAATAATTGATATTTTCCAGAAACTCAAACAGCAGCAATCAAGAAGTTAAAGATCAAGAAAATTATCAATGAGACATAAGCAATGTAACCATCACTAAAAAAAAAAAAACAAAAACCCTCAATACAAAACCAGCAAAAAATCTAGTATTCTTTACTTAAAAAAAAAAAAAGGACTATCACACTTCATCTGAACACTTCTCAACACACAAACCAACATCACCTATATTTCCTGATTTCATACATTTAGCAAAAGTCTACAAGTTCTTGAATATAAGTATGCAGAAGTCTTTAACTTATATATCAACACATTCTGAATTACTGTAATTAAAATTCATGAAGAAAAAGACTATGAACTGAACCCAAATGAACAAAACTTCAGAACAAACTCCTTCACACTCTGTGCAGCTTGGCTTCCAAGCTTTGGACACTATTCTAGTAAGACTGAAGCTATACTTGGCTTTAGCGACCTGCATGAGCATTTTGTATACTTGGCCTGTCTAAAACTTAACTAAAATAACAAGTGTGGCATTCAGAAAATTTCAGGGTTGTAAATACATGTCGATAAAGGTGGTTATACAAAAAGATTTCATGTTAAAATATTCACCAATCCTTAATCAGATTTTTTTTGCAATTAATTTAGGTTATCACTAACTTTTCTGATTTAAGAAAAAGATAAACACTTTTGTTAAATACAATGCACAAATATTTATTCTCAAGATCACATATGCTGCTATGCATACATATAGCATATGAGATGGTTCCTAGGTCAAAGTATAGATTACTGTAAAATCAGTGACTCAGGCCTGTTATACTTCTTTTATAAAGGAGCATCTCATCAAACTTATTCATGGACTCAGTTATTTCCTATTACCACACAGAACAGTAACTACTTTTTGTTCTGGAAAGAACATGTATCAGACATGGAAAAAAGTGAAACCTGGACAAACTTGGTTACTTTCCTTCTATATAAAAGCTCCTGCATTTTACCAATACCCTCCTACAATGTTACTCTTTCTGCTGACTGCCTTTGAATATGGCTTCTATGAGAAAACAAGGTTTTACTAGACTAGACCTCCTTCTTTCATTGGCTTTCATTTATCAAGAGACTTGAATGCTCACTAAAGGAATTTCAAACAGTACTGCCATATATTCTTCATAACTTGTTCCCTCTAACTTTACCCTTCTGTGCACTCTCGCCACATTTAAAAGAGAATACTTCCTCATTGCTTTGGGGAGGAAATTAAGGTAACCCAAGATTTAGGCAGAAGGTGAGAGTCCTTGTCCCTCCACCTCCTTTCCTCCCATTTAGATTCACCTACATTCACATCTACCACAATCTTCCCTCTAGTCCTTCAGGAATTACACCTTGTCAAGCTGACTCCTCTATAGCTAATTCTGCAGTCATCCTATTTGTCTGACATGGTCAGCCCCTTCTAGCTTAAACTACCTATGCACAAAAGTCAAAAAAAAAAAATACAGGTCTGCAGTCTTCTCTCCACAAAGGAGATTACACACTGGACAAGAGGTGAGTACTGGACCCAAGGGACGAGCAATCTTCAACCTGCAGAATCTTGCCCAGAGGTGGAGCTGTACAAGATCATCTTGGCTAAGCATGTGTGTTAGACAAACACAGACTATCAGGTGCTGTAATTGCTACTGGATCAAAGATGCTTGATATATAGAATGAATGAGTTGAGAGGTGGTGAGAAGGGACACAGATCTAAACAAAGGAAACAATTTGAGAAAGCCCCAAAGGAGAAAAGGAATACAACAGATTTGAGGACTGGCCAGTGTAATCAGAGTGCATTAAACAAGGAAGTATATAACCCAGGCGTGATACTGTATTTTTCTGTTGTTCATTTTTTGGGCTACACTATGCAGACATGTAGGATCTTAGTTCCCTGACCAGGGATTGAAAGAGATTCATGCTCTCTGCAATGGAAGCCAAGCAGAAGTCTTAACCACTGTACTACCAGGGAAGTCCCAAGGTGTGACTGCTCTGACGTGCTACCCTACACTGAAATTATTTCACACTGCTTTAGTAGACAGCAAAAAATACAATGAAGCTTTTAAAAATAGATGTACAAGTAAGGAACAAATTTATCTTAGCCAAATATTTAACCAACTTTTCACACTAGAAACATTTCCATCATTTTCATGCGACTTAAAACCTCTCTCACTGCTGAGGGCCCAAGTTCAATCTTTAGTCAGGGAACAACTAAGATCCCACAAGCTGTGGGTGTGACCAAAAAAACATAGCTCTAATATCTTTATCCTATGCAAAATTCACAGCTTTCCTGGAATATCTGAGAATAAGACACTATTTGAGACAGCTTTTTGATTTTTCCTTGACCTTACTATGCTCCAAGCACATTTCCGTTATCAGGCTTGCCCTGAAGATACTTTCATCTAAAAATTAGATATTTAAAAAATAAATTAAAATTAGGTCCACTCTAGTAACAACTCTATATTTAAAATAATCCATAAGAAAAATGTAATTTTTAAAAATGTTTAAAAGTAAAGCTTTACAATACCTGGTAAAAGAGTTCCTCTTATTTCAAAGGTAACCTGAGAAGGTGTCATTCTGATGGATTTATTTTAGGATGTCGTGCTATAAAGAAAAAGATGATGTCATTTATAGTACATCTAGATAGCTACCACCAAGAAATAAGCTAAAAGGCACAAAACAAAAATGAATCTCAACTGTGAGCAAAAGATTTCAGAGACTTTATATAGAGAGACTGAATTATTTGGGAATCACCCAGCAAGTCTTAGGGCCTAATGTTACAAACCTATTCTGCAAGAATGCATGGACCAGAAAAAACTGCAGAACAAGTGTGTCCAAGCTTTTTTTTTTTTTTTTAGAATTCAAGACTATCTTGTCACACAGTTACTCCTCTAATAAGCAGCTGTTTTGAACTCCACCTATCTTTCCTGACCAGGCTCATGTTTACAGTGGAGGGAAATAGACACACACACAACTACAGACAGAAAAAAGCTTGGCTCAAGAGTATTTTTACATTAAGAAGGTTCCAATTTAATAACAAGAAAACAACCAAAGAACCTAAGCACCATCCACCGAAACAAACTGATTATGTTTCGTAACTAGTTTGAGAATCTGCTTCTAAGTGACCTGATGGCTTAAAAAAGAAAAAACCCATTCCCCCACAAATCACTTTCCAAGTTTCTCTTTATTAACTATAGGGCCATCATTACTCCAGTCCTGTAGTCTCAACTCTGCAATCTATTACCAAACCCTGTAGATATGAATTTATCTTACATACATGCTTTATAAGTTTAAACTTCTTTAAAAACTCAAGCCTCCTACTTACATTTTGTCTTCCAATCGCTTTTCAACAATACATTTTTATGTCAATTAGAATGCTTCTTGCATCCCTGGCTTAGAATCGCTTCCATTATTTTACAGAAATCTAAACCCCAAAGCTCTTGGTGTCCTTTACTCCTTTAGCCACATCTTTGCTCCAACTTGCTTTCCATTTCTTTGCTGTTTTCCCCAGCCTAACCAACTTATTCACCTTACCATCTCTTTATTTAAGTACTTAAGGTAGGAAATTTTTAAAGACTTTAATGTACATCAATTCTCACGCAGTTATAGAATTTAAATATAGAAAGAACACATACTCCACACAAAAGGCCACATCATATTGTACATAACCTGTCTCAACACCTCCAAAAAAACTTTTGTACCCTCAATCCATCAATGTTCCTAAAAGAACTCCAATGTCTTTGTCATTTCCATTAATTTTCCAGCTTAAATATTGTTTATTTGCATTTACACATTTTATTCCAAAAAAATCCTGAAGTACCTTTCTCAGCTATTCATTCTTCCATTTTTGCTATGCCCCCTTCTCCTCCCTGTGAACACAGGCACAACTCTGCAATGGTCTTTTAATGAACACTAACACCCACAGCTAACCACACTTTCAAGTCAAAGCAGATAGATCTAGAGCAGCAGTTGCCACTGGAAGCAATTTTGTCCTCTAAGGGTATTTGGCAATGTCAGGAGACATTTCTGGTTGCCACAACTGTGGGTGATGCTCCTGGCATCTAGTGGTAAAAGCTGGGAGTGCTGCTCAACACCATATAATGCACAGAACAGCTCTCCACAAATAATTATCCAGCTCCAAGTATCAAGAGGGCTAAGGATGCGGAATCTCTAATAATTAACCCTAGTGGGGGCTGCAATGAAAATCAAGAGTCACTATGCATCATCTCACCTACATCAATTATAAAATGTAAATATAGTAAATAAACTAATCAAGTGAAGTCAAAGTCGCTTAGTTGTGTCGGACTCTTGGTGACACCAGACTGTAGCCCACCAGGTTCCTCTGTCCATGGAATTCTCCAAGCCAAGAGTGGGTAGCCGTTCCCTTCTCCAGGGGATCCTCCCAACCCAGGGATGGAATCCAGATCTTCCACATTGCAGGCGGGTTCTTTACCATCTAAGCCACCAGGAAGACCATCAGTCAACGTGGTTTCACATCACTTGGCTAAATAAATCCCAATTTAGTAACTCTATTCAGTTAGAAAACCCAAGATTCCACACTGGAAGGAAAAAAAAAAACCTGTCCTTGATCAAACTACATATGCTAATCTACTTTCTATGTCTAAGAGTAAACCTGATCTATTTAAAACATATATCAATACATCCAGTTTGAGCAGAGCCAAAGAATGTTTTAAATCTAAAATTAGTTCTAGATTGTTACCGGCCATTTAACCTATATAACTCAAATAACCTTCATCTGATACGAATCTAAGTATAATGCTAAGAATAGGATGATTTCCTTTCCTAATAGATAAATGATTCATTGAAGCACTGCAATCTACTTTTAATTTATCTTACATTTATCTACATCAATCGTATCAAGCAGAAACCTTAAGGCTATTTAAAAACTAGTCTTTTTAAGTTACTGAATTAATTGAGACAAAGCAAAAAGCTCTATCATCCAGCAAACTGCTGAATAACCAATCTCAACATATAACCTGAACTTTCATCCAATGCTTACTGCCACAGTTACTAAGAATAATCTCATGTATATAATTAAAAACTGGCACTTGATTATTTGTTGATCAATTTTAAGTAACTTTTAACCAATTTTAGGGAAACAGATGTAATTATTCCTATGTGTTTAAAATCAACACCTAGTAAAAAATATCTGAATTTCTACTGTGTTAAATTTTATGAAAAGGGAATTAGCTGATTACAGTTGAGCCTCTCATTATTAAGGTTGCTTGTAAGAGTAGCTATAGTAACTTGGCTGGAAACAGCTGCAGTTTACATTATGTATTATATAACAAAGCTGCATACACAAGCACAAAATTAACCCCATCCCTCCAAAAAAAAACCTCACTGGGTGTCAACAAAGCATCATCTCCACCTTGAATTGCCAAAAAAGTCATATAATCTGTTTAAGTTCCACTCCCCCACTGCCCAAATTTAAGGCCATTCCAAATAAAAGCCTGCAGAGTTGATCTTACAGCAGTTTACTTGATGGTGGACAGAGGCCAAAATTCTGGTGCAGGACTGAAGTGTACCATTTTGGCACCCTGCTACCACCAAAGTAAAATACTGTTTTGTTATGGAACAAAAAATTTACACAACCAAAATTTCCTCTTCTTCCAAACATGCAAAGGAAATCTCAACTTGAACAGGGACAGGTCTTCTAGATACATACAAGAATAAGATGGAAAATGCTAGTCATTTTATATACACGAGCTGACTGAATATGTAATTTAACTAATTCACCTATACCCTCACGTACAAAACATGCTTCCTGAGATATGTTTTTGGTTTGGTTTTAAACATAACCTCCATTTTTTGCTTTCTGAAGGTAAGTATTAAACAGCATTCTCATCTGAGACTTTGAGTTGCATTTAACACTATTTTAACACTTTTTTAAAGACTTGCATAATCTGCAAAATGGCACTGTAATTTACATTTTAAAAATACTTCAAAAATACTACCTGGCAAAGTAAGTTTTACTTTATTCTTTTTGTCAAATAAACTATTCTAACATATTCCTTTACTGGCTTGCCAGCTTAGGGAACAAAAGAGATTTAAACAAACAGAGGTATAATTTAGAACTAAACTGAAGTCACAGATATTTTCAGCAAAAATGTATTTTTTTCTTAGCCAAAAAGACATATTTCACTGTTTTCCTTCAAATATTTTTTCAAAGAAAAAAGCTGTTTCCAATTCTCTAGGGTCCAACAGCTTTGCCTCCTAAATGTATATTAGAAAGCAATATATAAATGCCTATACTTTCCTGAGCTAACTTCTGCTCATCCTGGTGGAAGATCATTATGATCCCTCTAGTCCAACCCTCCAACTGAGTCAATACTTAAGTCAAATGTACATAGACATGATGGGTTTTTATTAAGAAAGCAGTTCTGAAGATTTCATTAAGCCAGTAAACTCGTTAATCATCTTTCTACACAACGCCAGAAAACCATTCCAAATTTTTTTCATTTCATCTAGATATTACTTTCATATATATTTACTTTTCCTGGCTAAGTTATACACAAAGATCTGATTCATCAACTTACATTTTGTACATATCAAATTTTACTCACTCTGCCACTGAAATATCCTTTGTGGTGATTATCTGAGTCGAACTTTCCTAATCTCATCTTGTCTAGAATATCAGATCTCGCTGGTGATGTCAAGAAAGGACCGAACCATGTGCAGTTTTACCTGTTTGTTTTACCTTATGCTACTTACTTGTGCCCAGGATGTTAGGCGTTGGAAAAAGGACTGATAGCTTGTATTTATTTCTCAGCTAAGTCACCACTGTCACAAATGCAGCAAGACGTGGGGAGGGCGGGAGGGGAGCAGTGGATAGAAATGGGGCAGAAATAGGAAGGGCAACAGAAAAGTACGAAGGAAAACACCAAGCCCAAACATCCAGCCAGTTCCTCTATGTGTTACATCAGACTAGACCGCTGTCTCAATGGTGCAAGATTTCCACACTTCGTGACTGAATTCATGATTCATGCCTGATCTCCTTTATAACCGGGCAAGGGGGAAAGAGGGGGCTCGATGAACTAGGTTTTCTACCACAAGTCGTAATCTGAAGAGCTTGGAAAAAGTAGAGCTTTAGAAAAAGGGGCAGCTGTCTTAAAATTGTATCAAGGGCACTGATGTCTATTACTGGAACCTTTTCCTAAAAAAGTAAGGCACTTCGGTTTCTTGGAATAACTGAATTATACAAGCAAGACCTGGACTACTTGGATAAGCAATTTCAGAAAGGCAGCAGTTGTCAAAACACTAAGAATTACTTATGGATGAAGTTAGACAGTGGCGGTGAGCGAGTTCTGCTGCATTTACGTTTCTTCGTTCCCTAAACGGTTCTTCCAATACTTAGGTGGTCTCATGCTCTATGCATTCTGGTATTACCGAAAACGCTACAGAATTTTCCAACGGGAACTAAGCACTAGGCAGCACAGCGTAATCGATGGAGCAAACGATAAATACAATAAACATGTGTAACCCAACGATTTACAGGAGTAAACCTCCAGGCCGCTGGTCCCCGACCGGCTGCCCGTCCAGGATGGGGGATCCTGCCCACAACTCGCCCCCCGCCCCGCCGCGTAGCCCTGACAGCTCGGCCTCCACGTGAGCGACCGCCACGGCCCCCGCACCGAGCGCCGAGCCCGCACGGCCTCCCACCTCACCTGCTGGGTCCACGGGTCAGCGCCACCACCGACGCCGCGCCCGACAGTCAGTGTCGCAGGCCGAGGTGCCGGGTGCCGGCCGTCAGCACCTCGCCAGCGCTCCCTCAGGCAGCCCGCAGCGGCACCAAGCTACAGGAAGCGGTTCCGCTCAAACCGGTTTCAGCTGCTCCAGACCAAACCGCCAGGCCACCTCGCGGGGCGGGGCCTGAGAAGCGGCGAGGCGGAGCCTGACGTCACGCCCGGCGCCCTCCGGGCCAATCGATGGCCGCACGTTGGGGGCGGGCCCTCGCGATCCTGGTAAGGCCGGGCATCGGTGACTGAGGGCTACTGGGCATTCCTGGGTCTCTGGCGTGGGCTTTGTCGGCTGACCGGGACGGCAGCAGAGGCCTGGCCTGGGTTCTTAGACACCTACCTTGGTCCCTTAAGCCGTCCTAGGACAAACTAGAATGGAAGGTGGAGCTGAAATCCTGAATTGCGTCTTTTGTCCCATTGGAAAGCGGGGGAGATTAACAAGCCTAACATTCTGTGGAAACTATTTCGTTACAAAGTAAAAAGCGCACTTAGACCAAATCTTTAGGGTTAAGGAGAGTTGAGAGACCTAAGATTGTTGAGAGTTTGTACCTTCCCTATGCAAAGGACGGGGTTCATACTGGTAGTATCACCTGGTGGTTATTATCACAGTTGCACTCTGGAGACCGTGTCAGATCTGCCTTATTCCAATTGCTTTTAAGGGCTTCCCAGGTGCAGTGATAAAGAATTCTGCCTGCCGATGCAGAAGACGGCAAGAAAAGGGGTTCGATCCCTGAGTTGGGAAGATCCCCTGGAGAAGGAAATGACAACTCACTCCAGAATTGTCTGGGAAATCTCATAGACGGAGGAGACTCGCATTTTTTTAAAGTCCATGGTATCTGCAAAAGAGTGAGACACAATTTAGCGACTCAGCAACAATGTCAATCGTCAATTGGCATGAATTGCAAGTAACAAGACCCAGGTTATTCATATGTAAAATAAAGCTTGAAGCTAGAAAGATCTCTGCAAAACTCGTAGTCATTTATTTTCTGAGGGCGGGAGGCCTTACCAAGAAGAAGAAGAAGAAAAAAGGCAAGGTTAACTCTCTCCTTTGATGGTTCCAAAAAAATTAATCGGCCAACTTAACACTGTTGCTTTCCAGTCTTCAAGGTTAACTGCTGGTTTACCCGTAATAGAAAATTGTTATCCGATTTCATTTAAAGTGAGTGAGATTCCAACTCGAAAATTTCATAGTTCTATAGCAATATGATAATAATATATTTGTAATTATATTTAAAAATCGAGTACGATATGGAAAATATCTTAAGATACGGAAAAAGGACTCAAGAGCTAGCTCAAGCTGCAAATTGGTTAGAATGGTCCTATTGAAAAGGCATGTGGGTTAGAGGCGCTTTAGCTTTTAGACCGGAGAAGGCAATGGCAAGCCACTCCAGTACTCTTGCCTAGAAAATCCCATGGATGGAGGAGCCTGGTAGGCTGCAGTCCGTGGGGTCGCTAAGGGTCGGACACGACTGAGCAACTTCACTTTCACTTTTCACTTTCACACATTGGAGAAGGAAATGGCAACCCACTCCAGTGTTCTTGCCTGGAGAATCCCAGGGACTGGGGAGCCTGGTGGGCTTCCATCTATGGGGTCACAGAGAGTCGGACACGACTGAAGTGACTTAGCAGCAGCAGCTTTTAGAGAGTTCCCAGTTTTATAAGTCGGATTTTATAAATAGATATATTTGTTAATAAAATTTTATGCATCGGGTGACTGAATTTTATATTTGATCTTGGATTATCTCCCAGAGCATTTCTGAAATGTCGTCTATTCAGTTAATAAATAATTACTAAGTGCCTGCTTAGTGCAAGACACAGGATGCAATGGTTTCTTGATGTCACTAGTTTTAATCACAATTTTCGTAATGAATTAAAACTTCCTCTTAATTATGTACTGTTATCTGCTGAAGTCAGCTGTTAACATTTCCTAATACCTTAGAGTTCATTTCATTCCTCTGCTCTTAGTCATACTTCAGTGATGAATTTCTTTCATATATTTGCTTTTTTAAAATGTTTATACTATATCTTTTTTTTTTTTTTTACTGTATTCACAATTTAATCAAGCTATTACTTGCCTAATGTTTATTGTTCAAGTTGATGGGTCGAAACCATGCTCTTTCCCTAAATCCTATTGAAATCACAGAAGAATTACACATATTTGAAAATCACCATCAGTGGGCCAGAAATTGAGGAATTTCTAGAAGATTTAAAACAAGCCAGCAGCATTGGATAATTGAAAAACTGAGAACAGAGAACATGGACCTGCAAAGGGAAAGAAGGGACTCCTGGAGCTGACACTTTTACACAGTCTTGCTTAAAAACTCTTATAATAATTCAACATATTTTAGATTATATCATATATGCTTTGTTATTGTCACTTGAGTGTAAGTTCCTCAGCTCTTTGTCTCGTCACAACGAAGATTTGGGGTGATGGACATTAAAGCCCCCTTGGCGTGTCACAGTTCTCGGGTCTTGGACAGACCGTGTTATAGCTCTCAGGTCTCAAACAGACCGTGTTATAGCTCTTAGACAAATCAGTGTTACAGCTCTATTTTATTTAGAAGATAGCAGGAAAATCCATCTTCAAGGCGTGAGGGCACGACAATCCAAAGACAAGAAGAGAAGAGCGCCCCAGCGCGCGGGGGAGGGGAGAGAGAGTGCGCTAGCTTTGGCTCCTCTTTTTATATGCTTTTTTCCCCTGGGCATGTCCTATGTAAATTGGGCCGGCCAGGAGTGTTGTTTGTTTTACCTGAGGTCCTCACTCCGGTCCTTGGACCTTCCTTTGTTCTATTTTCATGGGTTTTTCCCTTCCTTGTCTTTTGGCCACCGCCATTTTGGACTCCTTTTCCCTATTCTACCTACCTAACATTCTGATTGCTATATTAGAGTAAAATATAAACAATACATTCCTTCCTCCTACTTCTGTGGAATGTTATAACTTTTGCAAGAAATGTTTATTGAGATTAACTTGGATCTTACCTCATTTAAAATATGTAATGTTATCTTATTTGATTAAATAATGAAACATATTAACTCATTTGTCCAAAATCAGCTGCATGAGCTCTTTTTGTCTTTCATGTATTAACAATGGTAGTAGCATTGGTGAAAAATCTTCTAGACTTAGGTCGCAGACTTGAACTTAAATCCTACCCACTATCTGTGATTGAATATAAATCTTTGGAAAATTTTTTACTGCAATTGATGAACTTAAATATATTTATTTATTTGTTTGCTCCGGGTCTTAGCTGTGGTACTAGGGATCTTCAGTTGCATCATGGGGGTGGAATCTGGTTCCCTGAGGGGGGACTGAACCCAGGCTCCCTGCATTGGGAGTGCAGAATCTTAGCCACTGGGCCATCAAGGAGATGTCCTCAAATTGATGAATTATGAGGCTTTCTTTATGGACAAAATGATTAACCCCATTTCCTTTCTTACTTAAATTTTGTAAAGGTGTTGCAGGAAGGAACCCAATTCTGACTCCATGTTGGAAACTATTTTTTTGACTTCCTTATATTATTATAATCATACTCAATGGCTTGTTTGGAGGACCCTGCCCCTCTGCTTGACTGTAAACTAAAGTGCCTTTGTTCAGCTCCTGAAGAGATAGTTTGTCCCTGCCCACCTGTGAATAGAAGAGATTAACACACCCCTTCTGAAGGTTGGCCATTCCCTTGGAGATGTTTTGCAAGACTGAAGACCCTTCCACTTTATTTCCCCACTGCATTTCCCTCTCTATGCTGCCTTTTGACTTTTTTCTTTCTCTCCAGTCTGTAAGAGAACCTGGCATCCAGACCCAAATAAATTGGTTATTTTGAGGTGCTAGCTTGCCACCTTCTTGATCTGCTAGCTCCCCAGTTAAAGTCTCTCCCTTACCTCAACCAGGGCTTCCCTGGTAGTTCAGATGGTAAAGCATCTGCCTGCAATGCAGGAGACCTGGGTTTGATCCCTGGGTCAGGAAGATCCCCTGGAGAAGGCAATGGTAACCCACTCCTGTATTCTTGCCTGGAGAATCCCATGGATGGAGGAGCCTGGTAGGCTACAGTCCACAGGGTCACAAAGACTGTGGACATGACTGAGCGACTTCACTTTCTTTACCTCAACACCTCATCTCTTGGATTCATTGGCCTATCGTGTGGCAAGTAGAGTGAGCTTGGACTTGGTAATAGAGGTAGAAGTAAGCTGTTGCTAGTTTCATTTTTATTTTATTGAAATTACCTTCGTTGGGTTCAGGGTTTTTTAAATACATTTTTAGCTGTGCTGGGTTTTCGATTCTGTGCTTGGGATTTTCTCTAATTGCAGGGGGTGGGTAGCATGGAGACCGACTCTTCTTTAAGGTGTGCAAGCTTCTCATTGGAGTGGCTTCTCTTGTTGCAGAGCATGGGCTCTAGTAGTTGTGGTGCAGGGTCTTAGTTGACCCTCAGCATGTGGGATCTTCCCAAATCAGAGATCAAACCCATGACCCCTACATTCTTAACCACTGAACCACCAGAGAAATCCCGGGTTCAGTTTTTTCATATAAATTTTACTACAAAAAAAAAAGTTTTATGTTGATATCAGTATTTTTTTTTAATGAACTAAAGCATCTACTTTTGTGGCCACTATTTTACCAAGTCTAATTTTGCAAGCCTTTATTTTTATCACAAAGTGTTGATTCCTCCAATAATGGAATTCCCTGACGGCTCAGACTATAAAGAATCTGCCAGCAATGCAGGAGACCCAGGTCTGATCCCTGGGTTGGGAAGGTTTCTGGAGAAGGGAATGGCTACCCACTCCAGTATTCTTGCCTGGAGAACTCTGTGGACAAAGGAGCTGGTTCAGTCCATGGGGTTGCAAAGAGTTATATGGGAGTGCAAAACATCAGACACTTGTGAGTAACTAACGTACGCCTGTACACTTTTGGTAATTTTAACTAATCAGCTTTGTTTTGTCCTGAGTCTTCTCCCAGAAATATTCATTATGATGTGGACAAAAGATCATTTGGGAAATTCCCTGGTTGTCCAGTAGTTAAGACAGGGGACACAGGTTCAATCCCTGGTCAGGGAACTAAGATGCCACGTGCCTTGGAGAAACTAAGTTCACACACTGAAACTACTGAAGTCCACACTCCAAAGACCATTCACTACAACTCAAGAGAGTCCATGCACCACAACAAAAGAGCCACATGATGCGATGAAGATCCTTTGCACAACAACTAAGACTTCACCTGTGTGCCTGCTAAGTGGTTTCATACTTCCAACTTGATGCGACACTGTGAACTGAAGCCTGCCAGGCTCCTCTGTCCACGGGATTTTCCAGGCAAGAATACTGGAGTAGGTTGCTATGCCCTCCTCCAAGGGACCTTTGACACAACCTAATTAATTAATTAATTTTTAAAAGACAGTGATCATTCATACTTACCCCTTGATCAACCCATGTAAATATTTTGAATATTCTCCTGAGATATTCCACAATCTCTGTACTGTCAGAACCTTTTGCAGATTCAAAAGGCTATCAATTTTGTGTTTCATTCACCTCACAGGTGGCCCTGTCCCTCGAAGTTAAGGTCCATGCCTTTCATTCCCTCTGCATGAATCCATGAGCCATTCCCAAGTTATAGAAGGCACTACTAATTCTTTAGCAGTGGCCACAGGACTGGTAAAGGTCAGTTTTCATTCCAACCCCAAAGAAAGGCAATGCCAAAGAATGTTCAAACTACCACACAATTGCACTCATCTCAAACACTCGGAAAACAATGCTCAAAATTCTCCAAGCAAGGCTTCGACAATACATGAACCATGAACTTCCAGATGTTCAAGCTGGATTTAGAAAAGGCAGAGGAACCAGAGATCAAATTGCCAACATCCATTGCATCATCAAAAAAACAAGAGAGTTCCAGAAAAACATCTACTTCTGCTTTATTGACTACGCCAAACCCTTTGACTGTGTGGATCACAACAAGCTGTGGAAAATTCTTCAAGAAATGGGAATCCCAGACCACCTTACCTGCCTTCTGAGACATCTGTATGCAGATCAAGAAGCAATAGTTAGAACTGGACATGGAACAACAGACTGGTTCCAAATTGGGCAAGGAGTATGTCAAGGCTATATATTGTCACCCTGCTTATTTAACTTATATGCAGAGTACATCATGAGAAATGCTGGGCTGGATAAAGCACAAGCTGGAATCAAGGTTGCTGGGAGAAATATCAATAACCTCAGACACACAGATGACACCAAACTTATGGCAGAAAGCAAAGAACCAAAGAGCCCCTTGATGAAAGTGAAAAAGGAGAGTGAAAAAGTTGGCTTAAAACTCAATATTCACAAAACTAAGATCATGGCATCTGGTCCCACACTTCATGGCAAATAGATGGAGAAACAGTGGAAACAGTGAGAGACTTTATTTTCTTGGGCTCCAAAATCATTGCAGATGGTGACTGCAGCCATGAAATTAAAAGACATATGCTCCTTGGAAGAAAAGCTATGACCAACCTAGATAGCATATTGAGGAGAGAGACATTATTTTGCCAACAAAGGTCCATCTAGTCAAAGCTATGGTTTTTCCAGTGGTCATGTATGGATGTGAGAGTTGGAGTATAAAAAAAGCTGAGCACTGAAGAACTGATGCTTTTGAACTGTGGTGTTGAAGACTCTTCCCTTGGACTCCAAGGGATCCAACCAGTCAATCCTAAAGGAAATTAGTCCTGAATATTCATTGGAAGGACTGATGCTGAAGCTCCAATACTTTGGCCACCTGATAGAACTGACTCATTGGAAATGACCCTGATGTTGCAAAAGATTGAAGGCAGGAGAAGGGGATGACAGAGGATGAGTTGGTTGGATAGCATCACCGACTCAATGGATATGAGTTTGAGGAAGCTTCAGGAGTTGGTGATGGACAGGGAAGCCTGGAGTGCTATAGTCCGTGGGGTTGCAAAGACTTGGACATCACTGAGCAACTGAACTGAACTGACTAATTCTTCATAAAAGTGACACTTTCTTACTGTTCATTTTTCTTTCATATAAAGATCAATTCTATATGGAGGAAATCAAGGGAACTGCTGATTTCCAAAAATTTTTAAGTGTTGCAAATGTGAACCTTTAAACCAATTTCAAATTGGCTGCTGCTTTTCTGGTCCATGCTTTCCAAGCTCTCAGTTGTACCATCATATCGAAATGTCTGTAGCACCTAAGATTCAGATGGTTAGCTCAAAATGTCTTTGACCTGTTTCTTCATCAGTGAAGTGGAAATTTGAATACCATAGGTTATTTCAAATGAAGTTGGAGAAGGCACCCAGCCTCTGACACAGTACCTGTTGCTACCTAATGACTATGTCCCTCCTGAAAGTGAGAGTGAAGTCGCTTAGTCATGTCCGACTCTTTGAGACCCCATGGACTGTAGCCTACCAGGCTTCTCCACCCATGGGATTTTCCAGGCAAGAGTACTGGAGTGGGTTGCCATTTCCTTCTCCAGGGGATCTTCCCGACTCAGGGATCGAACCCAGGTCTCCCACACTGTAGGCAGACACTTTACCATCCCCCCAGACCTTCCCTATACCTCAATTCATGAAAGAACTACCAATTTCAACATACTTAAGAAGTTGATTGTAAGACAATACAAAGAATCAAAAAGTGCTGCCCTTTAAAATACGCCATAACATCTTCTTATATTTTGTTTCATTTTATTTAATGAAAGTATTCTTTTATATCTATTTAGACACAAATTTTATTATATATCATTATTGTGCATATATGCATGAAAAGGAAAATATAAGTGAAATAAATTGCTTAGTTCAGTTCAGTTGCACAGTCGTGTCTTTGCGAATCAATCCATAGAGTCTTTGCGCTGCCATGGACCGCAGCACACCAGATTTCCCTATCCATCACTAACTCCCAGAGCTTCCTCAAACTCATGTCCATCGAGTTGGTGATGCTATCCAACCAACTCATCCTCTGTCATCCCCTTCACCTCCTGCCTTCAATCTTTCCCAACTTCATGGTCTTTTCCAAGCAGTCAGTTCTTCACATCAGGAGGCCAAAGTATTGGAGCTTCAGCTTTAGCATCAGTCCTTCCAATGAACATTCAGGACTGATTTCCTTTAGGATGGACTGGTTGGATCTCCTTGCTGTCCAAGGGACTGTCAATAGTCTTATCCAACACCACAGTTCAAAAGCATCAATTCTTCAGTGCTCAGCTTTCTTTATAGTCCAACTCTCACATCCATACATGACCACTGGAAAAACTATAGCTTTGACTAGATGGAGCTTTGTTGGCAATGTCCCTGTTTTTTAATATGCTGTCTAGGTTGGTCTTAGCTTTTCTTTCAAGGGGCAAGCGTCTTTTAATTTAATGGTTTCAGTCACCATCTGTGGTGGTTTTGGAGCCCAAGAAAATAAAGTCTCTCACTGTCCCCATTGTTTCCCCATCTATTTGCCATTAAGTGATGGGACCAGATGCCATGATCTTAGCTTTCTCAATGTTGAGCTTTAAGCCAACTTTTTCACTCTCCTCTTTCACTTTCATCAAGAGGTTCTTTAGTTCTTCTTCACTTTCTGCCATAAGGGTGGTATCATCTGCGTATCTGAGGTTACTGATATTTCTCCTGGTATTCCTGAAACATCTTCACATTTATAGTTCAACCATAAATAACATTGTAATGCCCTTGTTTTCTAAACAATATTATCCAATAACATTAGTGACGCAATATTTTTTTAAAGTGCTCAAATATAATCACCAGGATCTAAGTCACTGATACCGATGGCCAAGTTTTGAGCCATTGCTGATTTTGAGCCTAAGGGAAGCTATCAACAAAGGACTACAGATAATAGTCCAGATTCCTACTCCATCTTCAAAGGTCTTCAGGGAAAACAACATTCAAGTGTGTCTAGAGGACAAGTATGTTAGGGCTGCTCCTCCCTGGCCATCAGGGATTTCAGAGATTAAATTTTTCAAAGGGGACAGTAGAATGGGTAGAGTAAGGTAATGCCCAGTCTAATTCACAGAATTGTGGAAATTATGCTAATAGTTTTGGTAGAGTACCATTACCCATTTAATTTCCCTATCGCATTTTAAATGTATATAGCCAAAAAGGGAGCACTTAAAAAAAATTGTTTTAAGTAAATGGAAGAATTATTTAGAAAGCTTTGTCAGTTGCTATATAGAGTCTCCTCCACAAAAAGGGAGAATAAAATTACAGTTTTCTCATTTTGGTGAAACTGGATACAATGAAGCAGAACAATTAAATGATGGACAGAGGACATAACATTTTTCCAATGAAGACACACAGATTGGCCAACATGAAAAGTTGCTCAACGTCACTAAACATCAGGGAAATGCGAAACCACAATGAGCTATCGCATCATGCCTGTCAGAATGGCTATTATCAAAAAGACAAGAGACTAGAAGTCTTGGCTATTATGTGGAAAACGGGAAACTTGTGCATTCCTTGGTGGGAATGTAAATTAGTGGAAAACAGTATCAAGGTGCCTCAAAAATTAAAACTAGAACTACCATATGATCCAGCAATTCCACTTCTAGATATTCACCTGAAGAAAGCAAAAATACTAATTCAAAAAGATAAATGCACTCCCCTATGTTCACAAAAATGTATGAAATTGTCAAATCACTATGTATTACACTTGAACTAACACTATATTTCAATTTTTTTAATACACACAAAAAATTTTATCAGAAAATACTGAACATTTTGTCTTCAGTCTGTTCCACTTATTACTATTTTCTTGTCTTTCCAAATGCCTCTGAGTCGTGTGCATTTTGCATTACAATGGATCCCCACAAAGAGTTCCCTTTACTGCTCAAACTGTTCCACAGTTGACTGGCTATCATTTTAACATTTTAGTGAAAATATTGACTGTCCACAAAATGAGCTGCTGTTTCAGGGCATATCCTTACTCTGAACAACAAAAAAACAACCACTATCAGCACTGCTACCACACACAAGGGCCAAAAACCCAGCTGCTCAACCCAGGCTGGTGCCAGGCCAAAGAATGCTGGAACCTGAGTCAGGAAGGCAGAGTTTTTTTGGCACTGGTGGTGCATCTATTATGTGAATGATTTAGATGGGGAGATTAGCAGCAATAACCCTTCTCTCTGTTCTACTCTTAACTTGTTTTGCACCATACCTTTGTTATTTTACCTAAAAATGAAAACAAGACTGAGAACTAACACTTCATTGCTTTTATTTATTATATCCCTATTTTGCACCCCTGTAATCCAGTCTTTTTTTCTCTAGATTTATTTAACTATCAGAATCTGCCAGCCAATGCAGGGGACCCAAGAGATGAGGATTCAATCCCTGGGTTGGGAAGATCCTCTAGAGGAGGAAATGGCAACCCGCTCTGGTGTTTTTGCCTGGAAAATTCTATGGATAGAGGAGCCTGGCTGGCTACAGTCCATGGGGCCACAAAGAGCCAGACATGACTGAGTGGGCACACAGGCATTTTTAAAAAAAAAAAAACAACTGAATAAATGACCTTTATTTAATACAAATATTGTATCTATGATTAATGGTCAGAAGACTCAGTTATAGTGTGTGTAGCCAACCAAAGTCCATCAGAAATAGAAATTGTCCCCCAAGTTATTTAATTACCCAGCCAACTATAGAAGTGAGCGTTAGTAACCTCAACAAATTAGTTGGTTTTGAAGATATTTATTTTACTGGATTTGGAGAGAGAAGTTTCCTGCAGGGAGTTATTACAGAAAAGTTCTTTAGGAAATGACATCCTAGGCTGATAAAACTCATTAAAATCAGTGATTACTTTTTAGGTCTCAGATTTCAAATCATAGACTAATTGAAACTGAGCAAGTCCTTGCGGTGCCCTCCAAGGTACAAATCCTTCCACATTGCCTTTCCTCCTTTGCAGGAAGTGGGCTTTACTTGGCCTCCTTGACCTTCCTTAATTTCCAAAGGGCAGATTAAAACAGTTGCCAATCAGAAAAGGGAAAAAAGTGAAAGTGAATGTTAGTCACTCAGTCATGTCCAACTCTTTGTGACCCCATGGACTGTAGCTCACCAGGCTCTTCTGTCCATGGAATTCTCCAGGCAAGAATTCTAGAGTGGGTTGCCATTTCCTTCTCCAGGGGATCTTCCCAACCCAGCAATCAAACCCAGGTCGCCTGCATTGTGACAGACTATTTACCAACTGAGCCACCAGGGAAGCCTTAAGCCTTAAGCCACCAGAAAAGGGAGGGAATGCAGAAAAAGAGGAGGGGCAGTCAAAGAAACAATAGTGTAGGGATAGGGCAGAATCCTGGCTCCTTCTCAAGGGGTATACATTACAATATATCTTTGAGCTCTTTTGCAGGAACTAAGGCCCCCCCACCCGCCTTAAGAATCGCCTGCAATTCAGGAGTCTGCCAGCAATGCAGGAGACCAGGGTTCGATTCATGGGTCCCGAAGATCCACCGGAGAAGGAATGCCTACTCACTCCAGTATTCTTGCCTGGAAAATCCCACGGACAGAGGAACCTGGCAAGCTACAGTCCATGGGGTCGTAAGACTTAGCAACTAAACCATCACTGAGGCCCCCATCCAGGTGGAGGATGGAAACTTTAGGCTGAGCTCAAGATTCCTAGAACCACACCCTGTTACCTCACCATCAACCAATCAGAAGAAAGTCTGCACACAGTATGTGATAACAAAGACTCTTGACACCTTCCCCTAAATAATTAACTTCTTCTTTCTCCCTTTAAAAAATTTTCATGGTCGACCAGAAACTTCAGAATTGGTTCTAGGACATGAGTTTGCTTTCTCCACAGGTTGCCAGTCCCCTGAATAAAGCAAGCTTTCCTTTCCAACTAACACTCGTCTATTGACAAGGTGTTTCTTGCATATTGACTTTCAAGCAGCAAACAGCCTAATTTGAGTTCAGTAACATGGCCAAAGCAGGCACCTGCTACCTAGGGCAAACAGCCAAATTCTTTTTGTAGGAGATTAAAACTCATCTTGGAAATTTTAAGAAATTCAGAGACCTAAGAATTCTGTAATAGCCAGAAATTTCTGTTTGTCTTCAAAATAGAGAAGCCTTCCTCTTTGTTTGCTTCATGTAAGTTTGGGGTGTGGAGGAGGAGGTAGGGGGAAGGCAAAGAAAGAAAAAGGGTAGATTTATTCTCATAGTCTACCTCTCTGGACTAAATTTCACTACCACCTCCGTGGCTCTCCGTGATTACTGAATCCTCAGTTCAGTTCAGTCGCTCAGTCGTGTCTGACTCTTTGCGACCCTATGAATCACAGCATGCCAAGGCCTCCCTGTCCATCACCAACTCCCGGAGTTCACTCAAACTCATGTCCATTGAGTCGGTGATGCCATCCAGCCATCTCATTCTCTTTCGTCCCCGTCTCCTCCCACTCCCAATCCCTCCTAGCATCAGGGTCTTTTCCAGTGAGTCAACTCATTGTATGAGGTGGCCAAAGTATTGCAGTTTCAGCTTTAGCATCAGTCCTTCCAGTGAACACCCAGGATTGATCTCCTTTAGAATGGACTGGTTGGATCTCCTTGCAGTCCAAGGGACTCTCAAGAGTCTTCTCCAGCACCACAGTTCAAAAGCATCAATTCTTCGGCAATCAGCTTTCTTCATAGTCCAACTCTCACATCCAGACATGACCACTGGAAAAACCATAGCCTTGACTAGACGGACCTTTGTTGGCAAAGTAATGTCTCTGCTTTTTAATATGCTATCTAGGCTGGTCATAACTTTCCTTCCAAGGAGTAAGCGTCTTTTAATTTCCTGGCTGCAATCAGCATCTGCAGTGATTTTGGAGCCCCCCCAAATAAAGTCTGACACTGTTTCCACTGTCTCCCCATCTATTTCCCATGAAGAGATGGGACCAGATGCCATGATCTTCGTTTTCTGAATGTTGAGCTTCAAGCCAAACTTTTCACTCTCCTCTTTCACTTTCATCAAGAGGCTTTTGAATCCTGCTGCTGCTAAGTCACTTCAGTCGTGTCCTACTCTGTGCGACCCCATAGACGGCAGCCCACTAGGCTACCCCGTCCCTGGGATTCTCCAGGCAAGAACACTGGAGTGGGTTGCCATTTGAATCCTACCTACCTCTAAAGCTTTGTCTCTGACCCAAGCCACTCCCTTCCTTCCCAGTCATTCCAAAGGATTTCGGGCTATGTCAGCCTAGAACTTCTTCATCCTAAGTGTGGTCCTTGAACCAGCAGCATTTGGTATTCCAGTCCTGCCAAACCCAGAATCTGCATTTTAACAAGATTACTAGGTTTTCAAAGTTGAACACAAAGTTTGAAAAGATCTGCTCCAAGGGACTCTTCTCCTCTGCCTGTCTTCACCCCACCCACTTGAACCACTGTAAAATTAGCTCCAAGAAGTCATCAAATGGTCTACACTTATCTTGGAAGCCTTTCCTTACAACCCTTTTCTTTCTTCCTACTTTCTTCTTAGAGTTTTTGTGTGTTGTGTGTGTGTTGAGGGGGTGGGTGTGATACAATTTTACGTGGGTAAATTTGCATAGACAATATCAACTGCATCTTTATTGGTATTGGTTTTTGGTTTTCAGTCTCCCCAGTCCCAACTAATTTGTGAAAGTGAAAGTCGCTCAGTCATGTCCTTGTACTGATTCTTTGCAAACCCATGGACTATATAGTCCATCGATTTCTCCAGGCCAGAATCCTGGAGTGGGTAGCCTTTCCCTTCACCGGGGAATCTTCCCAACCCAGGGATTGAACCCAGGTCTCACACATTGGAGGCAGATTCTTTACCAGCTAAGCCACAAGGGAGGCCCAAGAATACTGGAGGGGCAACTTATTTGTAAACTCCTTGAATTTACTGAATCTTATGTTGTTCTATTTTGAAGCCCAGTGTCTATAACTATGCCTATCAGATGGACTTGATAAGTTCTGTTGCCTGAGGGAATAAATAATTGACATCTAAAGCCCATGCTTTCTCATAATTAATCTCAGCTACCAGAAGGGCCATCTAATCTTTAGAAAAGTTTGGAGAGATTTCAGAATCACAAACTTTAATCTCATATGACTATTTTAAAAATATTTATTTATTTGGCTGTGCTAGGTCTTCATAGCTGCGCCTGTGCTTTCTCTAGTTGTGGCAAGAGGAGGCTACTCTCTAGTTGTGGTGCATGGGCTTCTCATTGCGGTGGCTTCTCTTATTGCAGAGCATGTGTCCTAGGCGCAGGGGCTTAGCTGCCCCTCGGCATATGGAATCTTCCTGGACCAGGGATCAAACCCATGTCCCCTGAATTGGCAGGCAGATGCTTAAGCCCTGGACTACCAGGGAAGTCCAAAGTTTGTTTAATTTTTGACTGCACTCCATGGCATATGGGACCTTAGTTCCCCAACTGGGAATTGAACCCATGCTCCCTACTTTGGAAGGTGGAGTCTTAACCATTGACCACTGGGGAGGTCCCGCACATGACTATTTGAATTTGGCACAGGGCTGAGCATGACTATTCTAACAGATGCAACATCTCATCCTGTTTCTAGTCCAAAGATACTGCCCTGAGCCAAAAGGAAGGTGGTGGTGGTGGTGGTTTAGTTGCTAAGTTGTGTCTGATTCGTGCAACCCCATGGACTGTAGCCTGCCAGGCTCCTCTGTCCATGGGATTCTCCAGGCAAGAATATTGAAGTGGGTTGCCATTTCCTTCTCCCGACCCAGGAATTAAACCCAGGTCTCCTGCATTGCAGGCAGGTTCTTTACCAACTGAACTATGAGGGAATCCCTAAGGAAGGTGTCTGACATCTAATTATGCCACCACAGGCTTATGCTCTGTGTAATCCTTTGGTTTACAGACAAGCATGATCTCTTCCTGCTCAGACCACAGAATGGCCCTCTTTGATTCCAGAACCAAAACTTTTCTAGCAGCAAACAGAGGAATTCATTCCACCATATCTCTAGTCCTATGACTTTCAACTTCCTGGGTTTCCAACAGTCTTTAACACAGAGAAACCACAGGAACTTATCAGTAATAGAAGTAAGAATTTATAGCACCCAGTTTTGGAAGGATGTGAAAAAACCAATAATCTGGAACATTATTGTTAAGGATGTTCATTGATAGCACTCTTTTGGAGAGTATTTGAATCATAGCTATGAAAAATTTGTGTGCATAGCTTTCAACCCGGAATTTATATTTTTTAGAAAGGTATACTTACAGGCATATGAAAATACACTAAGAATTAAGAAAAAAAGTAGAAGCAATACAAACATTTGGCAGTGGTTACATAAATGATGCTAGTTTATCTACAAAAGAAATAGTCACTTAAATAAGAATTTGATTACTCCTTATGTACCTGCTTAAAAAGATGTCCACAGTCTATTACTAAGTAAAAAACAGTGGTAGAGTTTTTAGTATGATCCTACTTTTTAATAAAAGTATTTCTTGATATATATGTATTTATAGAAATATATTTATTATACTACTTTTAAAAGGCTCAGTGAATACACAAAAAGGTAGTGGAAATATGTGAGGTTGTTGCTTTTTTTGTGTTTTTCTCAGCTTTTCAAATATTCTATATGAATATGTATTAATTTTTAATCATGCTCGAAAATAATAGAAAAGGCATATATAAGCATACTAAACTACAAGCTCATCTTCTAATTACTGAATTATGGCAACAAATTGTGGTAACAAATGAAATAAAAATGAGAGGTGGGAGTTGTTTGTTTTTTGATCACTCTGCAGAGCTTTTGGAATCTTACTTCCCAATGAGGGATCAAACCTTCACCCTCAGCAGTGAGAGCACAGAGTCCTAAACACCAGACCCCCAGGAAATTCCCAATAAATTTGTTTTGAAGGAAAAAAAAAATGTGTGAAATTTTCAGCAAAAAAAAGTGTCCCGTCTTGGATTTCACTGGTAGTCCAGCAGTTCAGTTCAGTTCAATTCAGTCGCTCAGTTGTGTCCGACTCTTTGCGACCCCATGGACTGCAACACTCCAGGCCTTCCTGTCCATCACCTACTCCCCGGAATTTACCCAAACTCATGTCCATTGAGTCGGTGATGCCATCCAACCATCTCATCTTCTGTCATCCCCTTCTCCTCCCGCCTTCAATCTTTCCCAGCATCAGGGTCTTTTCAAATGAGTCAGCTCTTTGCATCAGGTGGCCAAAGTATTGGAGTTTCAGCTTCAACATCAGTGCTTCCAATGAACACCCAGGACTGATCTCCTTTAGAATGGACTGGTTGGATCTCCTTGCAGTCCAAGGGACTCTCAAGAGTCTTCTCCAACACCACAGTTCAAAAGCATCAAGACGCAATAATTCCACTACAG
This sequence comes from Moschus berezovskii, assembly GCF_049115385.1. NCBI lineage: Eukaryota > Metazoa > Chordata > Mammalia > Artiodactyla > Moschidae > Moschus > Moschus berezovskii. The sequence goes on along the minus strand of NC_142474.1, from coordinate 36,562,570 downwards.
GAGGCTCAAGCTCAGTCTCTGGATGGATAAGTCCTACATGCTGCAGCGGTGTGGTCAAAAAAAAAAGTATCACTTTTTGTTTCCACTGAAATCCACTGAAAGTCCTCTGTCAAATCAGGTGGAGAACTGTGATCTACTAAAAAATAGCACACAGCCTCCCTGCACCCCACCCCCACACACAGAGGAGAAGCTCCACTACCCCCTGTACAGGGAACTCTAAGTAATGACTTGGAAGAAACACACTGCTGCTGCTGCTGCTGCTGCTGCTAAGTCGCTTCAGTCATGCCTGACTCTGTGCGACCCCATAGACGGCAGCCAACCAGGCTCCTCCGTCCCTGGGATTCTCCAGGCAAGAATTCTGGAGTGGGTTGCCATTTCCTTCTCCAAAGAAACACACTAGCTCTCCCTAACTGTGAATTTGTCTGACTCAGTTCTCTCCCCATCTTTCTGGCAGCATTCACCAAGGGTATAATTTACGGCCTCCACATGTACTCATGGATGTTCCATTCATGATTATTACATGCTCTGGACCTTGGCTTTATCTTCTTTCTTAGGACTCCCACTCTAGAGAGAACATGATATCATACTCAGAGTGACAACGATATTATTGTTTCTGCTCTAATTTATTTTTAAAAGTAATTTGCATACTTTGTTATGCAACCTAAGCTTCCATCATGATCCAAACAAAATTGTACTCAACAATTGCTCAAATGCTTTATCATTGGAAAAGTATTTTATGCTTGGATTGCCCTTCATAAATCTTATAAACCAGAACTAAAATCCTGCACCAGGATGGTTAGCGGTTAAAAGTATTTTAAATTTTCTTCCTTTTTGCATACTGGTATTTTTTAATGTTTCACGCTGAATATTTATTGCATTTGAAATAGAGAATGACTGCACAGCAGGCAATGTGCTAAGACGTTTACATGCCTTATCTTAGTAAATCCTCCCGACTGTGTTTGAGGTACTATTATTAACACATATTGTAGGAAAGGAAATTAGGTTAAATAACTTGCCTAATTCAGCTCCACTACCTGGTTTTATACAAACCACTCATACTCTTAGGCTTTCAATTTTATAGCCTATAAAACTAAGATAGTATCTACCTCATCAAGTGTAAGAATTTTAAAAGAATGTCAACTGTGAATGAGTTCTTATGTGAAACGCCTGGTATAAAGAAAACAAATTCTTTGAAGTTCTGTAACAATGTCAAGTACAACTATTAAACTCTTAAGAAGTCCTGTGCAGGAGCCAGCTGCATGTGGGTGGTACCCATCTCCCAACTTCAAGTTCACTGTCTTCACATTGGTGACTTGAAATCAGCCACGGGGGGAGTCTGAAACCAGTAAATGCTGCAGATCAGGGCTTTCCCCGAGGAGGACTGGTTGTTGGATATTTATCGACACACCACAGCTCCCAGATTAAAATATAACAGATTTACTGAACTAGCTCAAATTCAGTTTTATTTATTGATGTGGGGAGAATGATTCATAACTTGGATCTGCATGTTGTGAGGCCTATTTTCCCAGCTGCAGTGTGAAGGAATTCCAAGAATGGCAAAAACCCCCTAGAAAAGATTTTCCCATTTCAGCTATTTCAATCTGATTAGGGAAACACAATATGCCAGACACATCATTGGCTTTTAGTTGTTTTTGTTGTTGTTAATCTCTGCTCTGCTTATTACTGCCATAAAGGGCTCAGATAAATAACTTTGTGAATAGCCCAATTTACTTGGCATACTAGTGTCTTGGAGTAGCTAACTCATTAAGCAGTGTTTATTCTCCTGTGGAACCATATCTTGTAAGAACAGTTGGCATGGAGAAGTTGAGATATTTTGTCAAAATAAGGCAGTATTGGTCAACATTATTTCAGTGGCTCATGTTTGGCCCCAGAAAACTTCCCTTTCCTCCTTAATAAAATAATGAGACTACTTCATTATGGCTGAAGAAACTTTCTGTTGGACTTCATTGTGCCCTCCTGAAACTCAAGCTTCAACTTAAGCGGGTACAGAGGGTAAGTCCTGCTTCCCCCTCGATGTCATCAAGTCACTGGCCACATCCACTGGCCTTTCTCCCATGGGTCCTGCCAGCTTTCCTGTATCAGACATATAGGTCAAAGTGTCCCACCCACAGCTACACAGTCTGGGAGGCAAAGCTTGACTGGCCTCTGACTAGACTAGGGTTAGGTTCCTGATTGGAGGGAAGCTAATTAGCTTCTCTCAGCAACTTCAGCTAAGATACCACATGTTTCCCAAGATTCACGTAGCAAAGTACAACAAATTTAGTGACTTAAAATAACAGAAATTTATTCTGTCACTGTTCTGGAGGCCAAGGTGCCAGCGGAGCCATACTCTCGCTAAAGACACCAGGAGAGAATCTATTCCATGCCTTATTCTTAACTTCTGGTGTTGCCAGCAATCCCTACCCTTCTTTAACTTGTATAGATGCATTACTCCAATCTCTGCTGCCATCATTGTACAGCATTTCCGCTGCGTGTCTGTCTTTACATTCTCTTTCCTCTGTGTGTATCTATCTCTGTGCTTCTTACACTCTTCCAAAGACATCAGCCATATTGGATTACCTACCCTACTGACCTTATTTTAACTTGGTTGTATCTGCAAACCCCTATTTCCAAATAAGGTCGTGTTCAGAGATACAGGGGTTGAACTTGAACATATATTTCTGTGAGACAGATCCCACAACAGATACCGAGAAGAAAGTCCTCAGTGAATGCCCTATAGGTCAGGGGTTTTTAAATAATCAGGCCAAGTCCAAGATGAGTCAACAAGGGAAGGCAATGGGAAAAGGAAGGCATGGGCAGAACAGATGTAAAAAGGGAAACGGAAAAAAAAAGAAAGATGGGCAATGTGGTCTCCACTGCATCCCTTCCATGAATTCAATCATGCCCACCTTTGATTTCATTCACTTGAGAGACTTTTTCTCAACTGTAAACCATCAGAACCTCGATGAGAGACTGCCCCGAAGTCCATGTGGAATGGTTGATGATCCCTGAAGATATATTTACAGCCTCAAGAATATTGAGAAATACAAAGGAAATGTCATAAATTCTTCATGAAGCCAAGTTTATCCCATAAAAAGATATCCTATGATAAATGACATTTATTTCTATTTTTAAAGGTTAAAATATCCTTTGAAACAATCAGATTTTGTTTCATTTTATAATGTTCTATTTGGGACAAAATGAAAAACCAGCAATCCTATATCTAGACTCAGAATTTTAAAAAATTTACTTTGTTGGATCAAAATTTTCTAAAAGTCTGATTAAAGCACGGACTTAAACCACACTGAAGCCTGTGATGTTCACACACAACATCCGCAAGCTTTGCTGAGTAGGAGATTCAATTCCTTTCTTCTGATGAATTTTATGTAAGCCACTTTCCCCCACAGAGTCTCTTTGGATTCAAATTTTTACCAGGCTAAGTTACTTCAGGCTCTCTTGCAATAAGTATAGAGTTCATGACAATTCTTTGTTCCTTGGAAACTGCCCTCATCTATAAGGGGGGATATTCAGCAGCCAGCTCTATGCTGAGAGGCCAGCCTCCCTAGACAACAACAGTGTCAGCTTGGAATGGTTGGATTTTTCTTTCCCATTGTTTCTCTGAGACAGAGAGTTGTGTGCAAATAGCTTATTTGCAAGGTGATCTCAGAAAGTATTGTGAGGGAGGGGGAAAGGGACAGGAAAACCCAATAAAGAATAATGTAAATAATATGCAAGTTAGTGGTTTGATGGTAAATATTTAACAGTTGGCTCTCCAAAAACAATTCGGATTTGTCCCATTTGCCAGTTTCCATGGTACAAATACTCTCACCATGGCCATTTTTCAGTTAGCTATGTGGCATTACTAAATGTTGAGTTGGGATGAGATGCACAACTGAGGACATTATAAAACATTTACACCATACAAATATAATAGTTCAGAATATGTCACCCCAAAATATGCCACTTTGACATTGATTATTTTGAAATACATGTACTTGAAAAACAGTGACGTAAGGAGGACATTCTGACCCTCCTTTGTCCCCCTGAAAGCAGGAGATGAATTTTCCATGTGAAACGCACCTTCCCTGTATCTGGAGTGGAGATGGCATCCTTGGCAGCCAAGACAGGGAATTTAGGACTGAGAGGCTATATTAAAAATTTTTTTCTTCACCCATGTACTACCCCAAACCATAAGCTCTTTTGTCTTTTCTGCAACAAAGAGAGAACATCTCAAACTCAGGGGTGAGAACTATTACCTTACATTCTTCACCACTCTTCCAAGACCCATTCTCAGCTCCTTTACAGATTAATGTTCCAGGTAGGCTAAGTTATTTGTTATTTGGCTTTGTGAATATGCATATGTGTATGTGAGTTAAAGGTCTTTATTTTCCTAGCGTATACTCTATAGATGAAAGAGGAGAAAGAGGGTGAGAGTATAGAGTGTAGGGGGGAGAGAGAGAGAGGGAAGAGAAGAGGGAGGAGGAAGAGGTGGAGGTGGAAGAAGAGGAAGAAGTGGAGAGAGCAGAACAGAAGTGGATAGAAAGGAGTGAGAGAGGCGATAGGGGTCACTTGCATTATTTGCAGAAATCAAATATAATTATGGAATGCGCTAGAATCTAGGATCTAGAGCCATGTTTCTCAAATTTTAACTTGCCCTGAATCACCAGGGGCTCTTGTTAAAGTACAGGTTCTAATTCAGCAAGTCTTCCACAGGGTGCTGATGCTACCATCTCTTCATGTAAGCAAGTACTCTTTTAAAGTATATTTATTTATTTATTTTTGGCTGCATTGGGTCTTCATTGCAATGTCGTCTCTTGTTGTGGAGCGTGGGCTTTAGGTACGTGGGCTTCTGTAGTTGTGATGCGTAGGCTTAGTTGCTCCGCAGTATGTGGGATTTTCCCTGACCAGAAATTGAACCCGTGTCCCCTTCATTGGCAGGTGGACCCTGAACCACTGGATCACCAGGGAAGTCCCAAGACACAAGTAGTCTTTGATCATGAAGGCTCAGCACAGTCTAGACCTGGTAGATCAATGCTCAAGGAGTACATCATTTTGTAGGCCGTTGGTATCTGTGGTCCGTCTCTCACCTGATGTTCTTGGGTTACTTCATATATTTTTAGGAGTTCTAGATGATGGAACACTAGCCAAACTTGAAGGCAATACCAAGACAAGTCATCAAAAATTACGTGTACCAAAAATTGTAGTGAAAGTGTTAGTTTACTGTGAGTCAGTCATGTCTGACTATTTGCAACCCCATGGGCTGTAGCCTCGGTCCATGGAATTCTCCAGGCAAGAATACTGGAGTGGGTAGTCATTTCCTTCTCCAGAGGATCTTCCAAACCCAGGGATCAAAACTGGGTCTCCCGCGTTGCAGGTAGATTCATCTTTTAAACAAAAGAATCAGTCACTGCATATGACCTGGTACTGCAATTCTAGGTTTAAATTTCATCCCTATAGGCAGAGGCTAACTGATAATCCACACCCCACTGTTGTACACTCTCTTTCATAATGACTCATGAAAGCAAACAAAAAGTGAGAAAATATTTACACAGAAAGTAAATAACAAATATCAGGACTGTATTCAATATTTTTGGTTCAAATTTCATTTACCTTTTCCCTCATTACATTTCTGGAGAACTTAGATAAATCACCAAACTTCTTATGCTATTTCTAGAGCTAGTAAGCAGAAAAAAATAATATTTACAACACATTGAAGATGTTGGAAGCAACATCTCTTGTGTGCACTCTCTCCTCCCTCCTCCATAAAATTCTTTTTTGGTGTGTTAGAAGGAAATGGCAACCCACTCCAGTGTTCTTGCCTGGAGAATCCCAGGGACGGGGGAGCCTGGTGGGCTTCCGTCTATGGGGTCACACAGAGTTGGACACGACTAAAGTGATTTAGCAGCAGCAGCAGCAGAGCTGAATGCAGAAGTCACAAAATCAGAGATAAATTCTACAAATTTCCCAAGTCAAGTAGAAATTAGGGTAAACTAAATTATACCATGTCATTTTCACCTAACAAACCTATGATATGAGCTTTCAGATTCCATACAAGTTGATTATTTGGGGAAAATGTCTCAGTAGCTAAAAAGGATAACTACTTGCATTAAATATATATAATCAAAGCACTAGTTTGCTGCCTGATGTTCATAGCAGCATTAGTTACACTAAGATATGGAAGCAATCTAAGTTCTCATTAACAGATGATGAATAAAGAAGATGTGGTATACACATATACACATAAAATGGGATACTACTTAGCCATAAAAAGAATGAAATTTTACTATTTGCAACAACATCAATGGACCTGGAGGGCACTGTACTTAGTAAAACAAGTCAGACAGAAAGAGACAAATACTGTATGTGATCACTTACTTATATGTAGAATCTAAAATATAAAACAAATGAGTGAATATAACAAAACAGAAACAGACTCACAGATATTGAGAATGAGCTAGTGGATACCGGTAGAGAGATGGATGATAAGGTGCAAGATAGGGGTAGAGGGCTAAAAGGTACAAACTATCATCATAAAACATATTAGCTACAAGGATATATTGTATGGCACAGGGAATATAGCCAATATTTAATGATAACATTAAATAGAGTAAAATCTATAAATGTATTGAATTTCTATATTATATACCTGAAATTAATATAATATGGTAAATCAACTTTAATAAAAAAGAAAACAAAAGATTATATATATAGTAAAAAGAGAAGTATAATCACAACAGAATTTAAACAATTGCAATGTGATATATGAAACAATGTTACTCATCAAACAAATGAAAAGATAAAAGATGAAGGTTTATTTGAACACTTAGCTTGTAACTGTTAAGATTCTTTTTAATTAATGAGGCTATTTACCTCCCAAAGATGCTTATCTGCTTTGTGCTTATTGCCACTGATGTGGTTCAGAGCAGGGCACTCTACACCATTATCGTATGGATTATTTCAAGCTGAAGACAGTCAAGGTCCAACAGACTCAAGAAGAGCTTTATACCATCCCTTAATTGTGTAAAATAGTTTATATAGAGAGCCTGTACCAGGAAGAGTGTTATTATCAACTTTTTTTTGTCATCATGAAGACTTAACTAAAGAGTGAAGATGGCAGAGTGGGAAGACCCTGAGCTTCCTTCCTTCCATGAGCACACCAAAATTATAACTATTTATAGAGCAATTATTGATAAGAAAGGCCAGAAGACTAACAGAAAAGATTTTCTAAAACTAAAGATTTAAAGAAGGAACCACAATGAGACAGATAGGAGGAGCAGAAACACTGTATCATCAAGACCCATAACCCTAGGTGGGTGACTCACCAACAGAGAGCTAATTATAACTGCAGAGGTTGTCTCCAAGAAGTGAGGGGTCCACGCCCCACATAGGCCTGGGGATTCTGCACAGGGAAGGTAAGCCCCCAAAACTTTGGCTCTGAAGGTCAGTGGGGCCTACTTTTAGAAGAACCAGAGGGTTATGGAAACTGAGACTTCATCTTAAAGCCACACACAAAATCTCACACACTTTGAGACCCAGGGCAGAAACAGTAATTTGAAAGGACCCGGGTCAGACCCACTTGCTTATCTTGGAATGCCTACCTCTTGGAGAGGCAGGAGACAACGGGAACTCACACTGCAGATATAGACAGCGGCAGCAGCAACTGTGGGAACTCTTTCCACCACAAGGACCTGGTGCTGATAAGCACCATTTTGGAGCCTTCCCTCTAGCTTATTAGTACCTGGACCCAGCCCTGTCCACCAGCTTGTCAGCCAGCATCAGTATGCCTCAAGTCAAACAGCTAGCCAGACAGGGACACAGTACTACCCACCAGCAGGTGGGCTCCATTAAGACCCACAGAAGACCATCACCACCCCAGCACCTGACCCGGTGTACCAGAGGGCCCAGGGCCCAGCCCCACATACCAGTCCTCAGACACTATCCTTGGGACTTCCCTAGGACCCTGCAGCCAGCCATTGAGACCCTGTCTCATGAACCACTTGGCTGTTACCAATGCCTGGACACCCAGGGCCCTATAGTCAGAGATCCCAGGACCCAGCTCCACTCACCAGTGGACCAGAACTAACCAGTGGGCATGCATCAGCCCCAGGACTCCCTGTGCCCTGGCCCCACCCACCACTAGGCAAACACATAAACCTCAGGATACTTAGGGCCCAACAGCCAGACATTCTGGGACCCAACTTTATCCACCAGTGGGCCAGAACTAACCTTGAGACCAGACTTATACACCAGTGAACTGGCACTAGCGCCAGGAGTCCCTGGGCATCTGCCCTGACCACTAGCAAGTTGGCACCAGCTCCAGAACTCCTAAGCCCTCAGGCAGAGAATCTAGAACCTAGCTCTGCTCACAGTAGGCTGGAATTGCCCAAGGACCCATCCACACTCACCATGACAACAATAGTCCCACAGCCAGCCCTATCAGGACCTACCCTACCCACTAGCATGCCAACTGGGAAACCTTGGACCTCTCAGTCAGTGTCCCCAGGAGCCAGCGCCACCATTAGCAGGGTGATACCAGATCCAGGGACCCCACTGTACAACCACATACCTCAAAACCTGGCTCTGCACACCAGTGAGCTAGCACTAGCCCCAGGACACCTTTCTTCCCTAGGGCTCTGCAGCCAGCTGCCTCATAACCTAGCCCTGACCACCAGTGGCTGGCAGCCCCCACACAAGGCAGGACCTGGCAACCTATCAGACCAAGGGCCAGTCACACTTACCAGGCCACCCACAGTAGTATGCACACCATAAACGGCAACCCTGGAGCATGTAGCTCTAGGGACTAGAGGGGGTTGTTCATAGGATGTCTCCAAGGTTTGAAAACATAATCAACCTTCCAAATATGTAGAAATAAAAACAGCAAATGAGGCAAAATGAGGCTAGAAAGGAATAGGATCCAAATGAAGGAACAAGATAAAACCCAAGAAGAAGAGCTAAGGGGAATGGAGATAATCTACCAGTAAAGAGTTCAAAGTAATTATTTTAAAGTTGCTCAAAGAACTTGGAAGAAGATTGGATAAACAGAGTGAGAATTTAGAAGTTTTTAATGAAGAGTTAGAAAATATAAAGAAGATCCAGAGAGTGATGAAAAATACAGTACCGGAAATAAAATGTACATTGGGAAAAATCAAGAGTAGAGTTGGTGATATGGAGAAACAGATCAGTAAGTTGGAAGACAGAGTAGAGGAAACCACTCAAGCTGAAAAAAGAAATAAGGACTATTCAAGAGACCCCTGGGATAATATCAAGCATACTAATATTCACATTATAGGAGTCCCAGAAGGAGAAGTCCCTTTTGAAGTCCCAGACCCCTACTTCCTTCTCCTTAGCTCATAATGTATAAGAAGGTCTCTTATATTTGGGCTCCCCTATGTACAAAGTTAAATTAAATCTATTTTTCTCCCCATAATCTCTCTTTTATTCCAAGGAGATGTCTCAGTCAAGAACCTAGAAGGGTTTAAAATTATTTTTCCTTCCTAACACCTTCCTCACACCATAAAAATCTACCTGTTTTAATTTCACAATGCCACTCTTTTCAATAGCAAAAGGATTAAAAGCTACTAACAAAATACATAAGGAAGAGACTTATTGGTCACTTTAAACATCAAAAAACAAAGTTTTCCAAGTTGATTGTGGGATTCACAAAATATCTTACACATTTTATGTGTGATTATAGAATTACGGTAGATGCGGGTTTCAAGATATTACTTTATCTAAAATCTTATTTCAAGGTATGTAGAAAATAACATTAGTCTTTTACCTTTTTACTGAAATGAAAGCTAATATTCCCTACCCCTAAGCCCTTGGTGGTTATGGTAGGGTATTCACATTTGATTGTTTCTGCTCCAAATCTTTTCTGAGTTTCTGGATATTCAGTGAGATTAAAAACTCAGCTCTGTAGGCATCTGTAGTATCTAATTTATGCCCAATCAACGTAGTCATGGGATGAAAATCTTGGTCTTGGTCTGCATTTACTTTTCTTGTTTTTGTTTTGTGAAATTTTATCTACTGACCAGATAGGATGGGTTTCAGTTCAGTTCAGTCACTCTGTGTCCGACTCTTTTAGGCTTGCTTTATTCCTTTGGGAGTGGTTGTTGTGGAGTTTGTAACTGATCGCCAACACTCAGCTGCTTCTACAGAAACACCAGACAATGAAGCTCACATTTTGATTTCCAAGTAGAACATCCTCAAAATACAGGATGGTACAAGTCAAGTGAAAGTGTTAGTTGCTCAGTCATGTTTGACTCTGTGTAACTCCATGGATTGTAGCCCCCCAAACACATTTTATTTTCTTGGACTCCAAAATCACTGACAGCAGTGACTGCAGCCATGAAATTAAAAGATTCTTGCTTCTTGGAAGAAAAGTTATAACAAACCTAGACAGCATATTAAAAAAACAGAGACATCACTTTGCTGACAAGTTCCATATAGTCAAAGCTATGGATTTTCCAGTAGTCATGTATGGATGTGAGAACTGGACCATAAAGAAGGCTGAGCACCAAATAATTGATGTTTTTGAACTGTGGTACTGGAGAAGACTCTAAAGAGTCCCTTGGACTGCAAGGAAATCAAACCAGTCAATCCCAAAGAAAATCAGCCCTGAATATTCACTGGGAGGGCTGATGCTGAAGCTGAAGCTCCAATACTTTGGTCACCTGATGCAAAGAACCGACTTACTGGAAAAGATGCTGATGCTGAGAAAGACTGCGGGCAAGAGGAGAATTGGGCAGCAGAGAGTGAGATGGTTGAATAGCTTCACTGATTCAATGAACATGAGTTTGAGCAAACTCGGGGAGATAGTAAAGGACAGGAAAGCCTGGCCTGCTGCCTTCCATGGGGTCACAGAGTCAGACACAATGTAGCAACTGAACAACAATAACAAGTCAGCTCTATGTGCTGCGTGGTAAGTTGCTTCAGTCCTGTCCGATTCTTTGTGACCTAATGGACTGGAGCCTGCCAGGCTCCTCTGTCCATGGGATTCTCCAGGCAAGAATACTGGAGTGGGTTGCATTTCCTCCTCCAGGGGATCTTCCTGACCTGGGGATCGAACATGTATCTCTTAGGTCTTCTGCACTGGCACGAGTGTTCTTTACCACTAGCACCACTATGGACTCTATCAATAGCAAGTCCCTGCGTGTCCTGATGATTGTTGTTGTCCAACTCTCACACCCATACATGACTACTCGAAAAACCATAGCTTTGACTATATGGACCTTTGTTGGCAAAGTGATGTCTCTGCTTTTTAATATGATGCCTACCCACTCCAGTGTTCTTGCCTGGAGAATCCCAGGGACGGGGGAGCCTGGTGGACTTCCGTCTATGGGGTCACACAGAGTCGGACACGACTGAAGTGACTTAGGAGCAGCAACAGCAGTAGGTTTGTCATAGCTTTTCTTCCAAGAAGCAAGTGTCTTTTAATTTCATGGCTGCAGTCACCATCCACAGTGATTTTGGAGCCCAAGAAAATAAAGTCTATTACTATTTGCATTTTTCCCTCATCTATTTGCCATGAAGTGAAAGGAACGGATGCCATGATCTTTGTTTTTTTTCATGTTGAGTTTTAAGCCAGGTTTTTCATTCTTCTCTTTCACCTTCATCAAAAGGCTCTTTAGTTCCTCTTTGCTTTCTGCCATAAGGGTGGTATTATCTGCATATCTGGGGTTATTTATATTTCTCCCGGCAATCTTAATTCCAGCTTGAGCTTCATCCAGCCTGGCATTTTGCATGGTATACTCTGCATAGAATTTAAATGAGCAGAGTGACAACATATAGCCTTGATGTACTCCTTTCCCAATTTTGAACTAGTCTGTATTTCTGTGTTCGGTTCTAACTACTGCTTCTTGACCTGCATACAGATTTCTCAGGAGGAAGGTAAGGTGGTCTGGTATTCTCATCTCTTTGAGGATTTTTCACAGTTTGTTGTGATCCACACACTCAAAGGTTATTCCTGACTGTGCAATAGAAACTAACCTTTTGATAAGCCTAAGGACCCAACCAGTCCATTCTAAAGGAGATCAGTCCTGGGTGTTCATTGGAAGGACTGATGCTAAAGCTGAAGCTCCAATATTTTGGCCACCTCATGCGAAGAGTTGACTCACGGGAAAAGACTCTGATGCTGGGAGGGATTGGGGGCAGGAGGAGAAGGGGATGACAGAGGATGAGATGGCTGGATGGCATCACTGACTCAATGGAGGTGAGTTTGAGTGAACTCTGGGAGTTGGTGATGGACAGGGAGGCCTGGTGTGCTGCGATTCATGGGATCGCAAAGAGTCTGACACGACTGAGCAACTGAACTGAACTGAACTGAACTGAAGGACACTTAGCTCCAAAACTCCTCTAACCTCTCAGATTCATCTTGTTGCTAGCCAGAGGCCATACCAAATGTTCAAACTGACAAAGAGTCATCTTGCCTTTCCCTACCTCCCTGAAGAATAAGAATTTTCATTATCAAATGGTATACTTAATATCCGAGTCTGAAGCTCTTGCCATTAAAGGCCTTCACTAAAGTCAAGAGCTACCTCGAGGTTGAGGAGGTTAACCTGAACAAGAAGTCATCAAAGCAACCAACAATAATGATGGAAAGCATTTTTTAGTTGTCTGGAAAGCTTTCAGCATTCTGCTTCATGATCAAGAAAAATAAGAGGATGTTAATGTTTCTTCTTAAAAACCAAAGACCTAGCAGAACTACAACTGTTAGGGAAGCCCTGCTTGAAACAGGGCATGAGGCTACTATGATGTTAAAAAAAATAAGATGGCCCTTGTCCTATTTGATGTCACCATCTAATACCTGGGAATAATTCAAATGCCCAAGTAACTATAATAGAAGACACAAAAAGTGTGGATGAAATAAGATGACCAAGAGATCAGAAGAGAAAATGCTAATGGTCAATGACTAGCTTTAGATTTTGTTTTCTCTTATAAATCCTGAAAGATTTAATTTATTAAAAAAAATTTATTTTACTTTCAGCACAGTTTTATTTATTTATTTTTAAAATATAACAGTGTGTACTTTAAAAAAAAAGAAAGAAACTTATTTTGGGCAACACTGGTTCTAGATAACAAGTTTTTGGGCACCATAGCTCCATTTTCTCGATTCCTTTTCTCCTTTTAAAATTCAACCGAGGGGCCTCCTGGGTGGCTCAGTGGTAAAAAGATCCCACATGCCTCAGAGCAACTAAGCCCATGATCTACAAGTACTGAGCATGTGCTTCAGAGCCCTGGAGTCACAGCTTCTGAGCCTGTGTGCCACAAATAACGAGGCCCACATGCCTTAGAGCCCAAGCTCCACAATAAGAGAAGCCATTGCATAGAGAAGCCTATACACTGCAACAAAGAGTAGCCCTGGCTTACCACAACTAGAGAAAAGCCCACGCAGAAATGAAGACCCAGCACAGCCAAAAATAAATAAATAAATAAAATCATTAAAAAAATTCAAACCTAGTCTTAATACATGTCCATTTTTCACCCCTTTGGTGTTTAATGTCTCTTCATGTTGTTGGCAAAATGATAATCTTTCAAAACCCTATAGCTTCTGCCTGTGTCTCTTAGAATGTTTGCTCTCTGAGGGATGCCAGCTGCTATGTAAGACATCTGAGTACTTTGAAATTGCTATGCTGTGAGGAAGCCCATGCTAGTCATGTGGAGAGATTGGGTAGAAAAAGAAACTCTCTGCTACCATCTGAGACACTTCAAGTAAGAAAGTGAAAGAAAGTGAAGTCGCTCAGTCGTGTCCGACTCTTTGTGACCCCGTGGACTGTAGCCCACCAGGTTCCTCCATCCATGGGATTCTCCAGGCAAGAATACTAGAGTGGGTTGCCATTTCCTTCTCCAGGGTATCTTCCCGACCCAGGGATCGAACCCAGGTCTCCCAAATTGCAGGCAGATGCTTTAACCACTGAGCCACCAGGGAAGCCCACTTAAAGTAGGAACTTCCCTAATGAGCTCATCAGGCCCAAACCTCTAAAAGATAATAGTTGCTTTAACTACTAAACCATCATCATCGTCATCATCTTGCAGAAGTCCTGCTATCAACTCCCTCTGATCCTGAACCTAAGAAGCTGAGCTAGAGAAAATATTAATAACAAAGTCAGACAAATGGCTCCATTACAAACTAATGATTGCCAGTGTCAACAGACATTCCTAGTGTTCTATGCTTAATTTCCTCTTTCATTGTTATAATTATTTTTGCTGCTGAACAAACCATTCAAAAATCTGGTGGCTTAAAACAACCATTTTATTCTCTCTCTAGTTCTGTTGGCTGACTGGGTTCAGCTGGAAGGTTCTTGCTCAGAGCTTCTCATGCAGTTGTAGTCAGTTGGCAGCTGGGGCTGGAATTGGCTGAAAGGCTGACTGGACCAGATAGCCAAGATGGCTTCTCTACTTGCAGGTCTGGCACCTTAGCTGGGATGATTGGAACAGCTCAGGCATCTCTCTCCTTTCAAGGACTTCTTCAGATAGCTAGCTTGAGCTTCATCCTGGCATGGTGGTCTAAGTCGGCTGGCTTCCCTAGAAGAGATGACTTTTAATCTACCATGATAATCTACTTCAGTGAAATTTTTTTTTTAAGAGAAGGAAGGAAATAAGCTCTGACAAGATGTATGGGTTTAGGAGGAGTTTGATCAGAGAGGAGATTATCAGGACCCATTTACTATATATTAGTATCTTCTGCCTTCTCCTGCTTCCCAAAACACATATGCAAAGAGAAATTATCTCCTCTCCTTATTCCTTGTATTGCAGCCTTCACTTCACTTTTCCTGTTGTCTGAAAATTATCAATTATAGATTTGAGTTTAAAACTATCCTTTCTGGAATATGTAAACTCTTCTGAAAATTTGTGGAACATTTTGCATTAATTGATTTTTGGTGATGTATTGGCTATCTTTCCTCAAAACTCAGTATTGTTAAAGTTTTTTATATCACATTTTTTGTGGATCAGTAATTTAGAAGCAGCTTAGTTAAGTGGTTCTGATTCCAGGTCTCAGAGAAGGCTACAGCAAAATGTTATCTGGGGCTGTGTGTAGTCTTCTGAAGGCTCAGTTGGGGCTGAAAGATCCTTTTCCAAGATGACATGCTTGAATAGTTCTAGTTATAGGTGGGAACCTCAGATCTTCCCCAGAAGGACCTCTCCAGGAATTGCTTTACTGCTCTTATGACATGGTGGCTGCCTTCTCACAGAGTAAGCAGCCCAAGAGAGAGTAAGGCAGAGGTCACAGTGATTTTTGTGACCTAAGTGTTACAATTTGTCCTCTTTCTTTCCCATAATTCTACTGGTCACAGAGGTTGGCCTTAATAGTGAGGGAGAGTACGAATAACAGGAGATGGGGTGCCATTGGGGTCATCTGAGAAACTGAGCTCAGTTAAGCCAAGGAAAAGATAATATTGGGAGAAAAGAAGAGACAAAGGAGATATGTAATATTGGAACCAGGAGCATTTTGAGGAAAAGTGAAGTAGTAATTTGGGTACTGAAGCTGAGAATGGGGTAGAGAATCTTGAGAGCTTTAGTCCTGACACATCTTGTGAAGGTAAGAGGTAAAAGAGAAGTGAGAAGAATGACCAGTATTTTTTCTTTCAAAGTTATTCCTGCACTAACAACAGGAGACAAACTTAAAAGGTCATTTTCAATTTCTTGGCTGAGCTACAAGGGGAATATTTCTCCTGAATATTTAATTGGGTTTATGAGACAGAAAGATATTTTAAGCTTCTAACAAGAAATCGGGGTTGCCTAAATGATATCTTTATTCAGCAAGGACACAGTCTTCCAGGAAGTTTACTTTTCCCAGTATAATTAGTAGTTACTTTACAGGACAATAATGTCCAGGTTTCATGCTGGGATGAAAGGAGGTGATTTTCCAGTTAGTGCTAATTGAAAATTGAAGCAAAGGGAACATTGCAATCAAAACAGGAAGGGAAAAAACATTGTATTGTGGCAAGGACCTTAGAGCTTTGTTCTTTCATAACATGTAGGGAAGCAAAGAGTTTCTAAGCTACTTTCATCACAGCCAAATTTCTTGGAAAAATGCCCTCTACGTGCTGTTTCTACTTTACCTCCCCAATACCTCTGGCCTGACTTTTGCCCCCATTATTTCTTCACATCTGCTTTCATTGTGGTTAACAACAACCTCCTTGTTGCCTGATCTGATGGACATTTTTCTGTTTTTGAACTTACTGATTTCTAAGCAGCAATAACCCAGTTAAGCACCCTACTATTTCTGGAAATACTCTCCTCCTGATTTCTAGGATATCATTTTCTCCTTGTTTGTTCAGCAAACAACCATCTCCTTGTTTGCTATCTATATAAGTTGTTTTCCACTATCCAGTCTCTAAATGTTGCAGTTCTTGATCATTTCTCTTGTCTTTCTGAGCTCTTTCTGCATCATATTTTCCAATACCTTGGCTCTGACACCATCTAGACGCCAACAATGTCAACATTAATATTTCCAGCCATCATCTCTTCCTAGAACTCAAGATTCCTACATCCAGCTGCCTTCTTGGTATTTCAACGAGGGAATTTCAGAGACATCACAGTGTGTCTCCTGCTGCTTTTGGTTCCTCACCTCCAACCTGCCGCCCCAGCCTAAGCCTTACCTGTCTTGTAAATGGCATCATCTCACATTTAGACACTTCAGTGAGAAACTTCAGTACATCTCGATGCATCCTTCTTCTCACTCTCTAAATTCAGTTCATCAAAAGTGCTGTTAATTTTATCAACTTGTCCTTTATTACCACCCAATCTCCTTGCCCTATCCAACCCATTCTCTACATAGACATAGATGCATCTTAAAATAAAAATTTGTTCATGTTATGATCTATTTAACACAGCTCAATGAACTCCTACTACACCCAGAATTAAATATAAACTTGCAGTGCCCTCCAAGCTGCTGTAGGACTTCACTCCTCACCTTTCAAGCTTATTTCAGACTACTCTCTTTGGCTTATTACACCAGCCTGTCCTGCTTCAGGGCCTTTGAACATGCTGTTTATTCTTCCTAGGTCTTCCCATACTTTTCTTATTCTGGCTCTTTCTCTCCCTTTAGGTGTAAGCTGAATATTGTCTACTCAGAGAGACTTCCCTTGACTATCTTCCCTGATATATGCCTCTTTGTTCCCTTTATTCTCTTTTTAGTAGCTTTTTCCTGTCCATCATCACAGTTATTCCCATGGTTATAATGTCAGCCCAGTTTTTCCATAAAGGAGGGCATTGGGGGTCTTTAATGCAACTTGTTAGATTTGAAACAAATCAGAGGCTACATAAATAATGAACTATTTCTCTCCTAACTAGGGCTTCTCCTGGATGTGACCAATCCCACAATAGCACCCATATCTGAAAATGGATCAGGTGACTGAGCATCTAAAACCAAAATTTAGGACACTCTTGGGACCCTTTCAGTGGAAAGCATTTAGCTAAACTTTTCTGTTTTACTGTGGTCATGGCCCTCTGTGACACAGATCCAGTCAACCTAACATGCAGGCGCTGGAAGGAATTTCTCATGACATATCATTTCCTGTGTTTCTCATTGTAGTTTATTATTGTTCTCTTTTTCCCTCCTCTAAGACCAGCATCCCATGAGATGGGCATTGTCTTGATGGAGCAGGAAAAGAAGGTTTGAACTCAAATTCTTCTGTATGACCACATGAATGAAACTCCAGATTAGATCTTGGCACTTTAAAATTCGTACATTCATAGAAAATATCAACATTAGGAAACTATAGCCTTTAAAGTAAAGCGTCTCACTTTATATCTATGGTAAAACTTTGTGTCATGTACACTGAGAAGAAAATTGGTCTCCTAATAATTGTGCAATTGAAGTTGTCATTTACTTGCTAAAACTTACTCAGGAATTTGCACTCTGTTCTAATACCGTAAACAGCTTCTCTTTTATTTTGTAATATATCACAAATTACCAGCAAGTTTTAAGTGTAATTTAATCCACTGAAGCTCCTACTTTCCAACATTCATAAAAACCATAAATCACCTTTGTCAAGTTACAGATCCTGAAATTCTAGCTCACAAAGGGGCCTGTGTTTTGTTAAATGAATTCAAATCATTCTCCAAGGAACCAAAAATGTTTCAAGTCTTTAAAAATAAATCATAAAACAGTGTGGATAGATAAAATTCCCTGGGAAGAAATCCACTTTGCAGGAAATAGGCCTGTATTGGAAAATCTTCTTTATACAACTAAAATGATCTTTGCATATAAAGAATGAGTCACCAGATACCACAAGGGTCAAAGATCCCAGACTCATCTGTTCCTGAGGAAACTATGAGGAGGAAATGTGCCCAGATGTTCATATTTGTTTCTATGAGGAATAAAGCTTATTTCAGAGCTAAAATACCTTTTGTATTGTCTCCTGACAGTTTAAAATAGTCTCTAAACAAGACTCAATTAAAAATTTTAAATAATACCTGGAGAAGTATTTTTGTTTGGTTTCTTAAACTATAGGGATCAGATGATTGGGCTAAGAGATTGTCCTGAACCATCCAAGAATGTTGTATCTGTCAAAACCATTTCCTTGGCTGCTTCTAAAAGGAGTTTATACTGAGCCCTGCATTGAATTGCCCAGCTTAACTTCTAAGCAGAAATTTACACCAGTTCCATCTCTAATTCACAGTGTCTGCTAAACTTCTGGAAGAAATTCTGAGATGCCACTAACTATAAGATATTACTCTCCTTTTATTGCTCAACAAATGCAGGCAGGATGCATTTCTGCTCTCAATGAGTGAGCCCTGAGCTTGGTGCCTTCTCCTTTAATTGGGTCCTGTGGTCATGACCTCCTTCAAACACCTCCACTTTCAGGAAGTAAAGCCCAACACACAACTGAAATACTTCAGAGTTGGAAGGGACCTAAGAGACTACTTCCTCAGTGTTCTCATTTTTTAGAAAAATTATTTATCAGTCTTTTACTTTGGAGTTGATAACACGGAGTAGAACTTTCTTAAATTCTCAATAAATGACAATTTAAAAGTGATCATCAGATACACATTTTAGAGGGGAAATCTGAAAGAAAGGAATGAATTTTCTTACTCTGGCAATCACAACCCAGGGAGAAACCCAATGATGATAATTTTGTACCCCAAAGTTTTAACTGGCACTGCTAGCAATTGTTCTTAGTGGTACAAATACGTAGTAAAACTCAACTCTTTCTGGGGTGATATGTATTCCCTCTTACCATGACAAGGTGACACTGTCAAAACTTTCCATTTTTCCCCCCTTTTAGCTGATTAACTGTACTGAAAAATGTATGTTGGTTTGACCCTCCTCCTTTTTCTGTGTTCTTTCTTCAGCTCAGTAACCCTTTCTAAAGCCTGTTCTTGAATAAATCCACTTTATCATAAATACCTGATTGTGGTTTCTGACAACAATCAGGGACATGTGTATTTTAGCAGGAAGAAATACTTTAGGTAAGAATAATGAATTTCTAATTGTGGAATTTGCAAAACTCTCATTTTAAAGAGAAATCTGAGGCTTTAAGAGGCCAAGGAGATATGGCTGAAGGCACCGTGCTGGCTGATGGTGAGCTGAAGTTGGAGCTCTTGGCTTCCTGTCCCACATCACTCCCCTCTCTTTCTGTCTGCAAGTCCTGTCATGCAGCATCTAGCAAAAAATATACTTGGATTTCATGAAACTGGAGTACTTACATAGAGAACCCTTCCAGATAATGATGTCAGGCCCATATGTACTAAATTTAAGAAATACACAGTTCCTACAACTTCTATGATCACTTACATGACTTTGCATTTATGCCATAGGAAACACTGAAAAATATTTTCAATTCTGTAGAGCAGTTTTTGTAATGGACTTTTGATAACCCTCTGCTAAAAAAACTGACTCCACTTATAACTCAAGTTCAGCGTTTTGGACACTTAAGGGCAGCCATGTTTGTTTTAGGACCCTCAAGAGATTCCTGACCTTCAGATTATGGAGCCCAGCAGCCTGCTAGGCCTGAGAGGTCTGCCTTTGACCACCACACAATTTGGCAGCCTCTTCCCCACTTCCTCTGCCCCAATATCACAACATCTCTCAGGGTTTGTAGAGGTATCAGATTTTTTACCTTGTTGAGGAAAACTTAAACCACATAAGAAGGAAGCCATTTAAAGTGAGTCATGTCAATGTATGACAAAACCAATACAATATTGTGAAGTAATTAGCCTCCAAAAAAATAAATAAATAAATAAAGTGGAAAAAAAAATAAAGTGAGGCTATGTAAGAATTTTCCTCTAGCTCAAAGGAAAACTTTCCAAAAAGTTTAATTCTTTACTGGGATTTCTTGTTGACACACCCTAGTTCATAAACCTACCCCACCAACTCATCTTCCATTCTGTAAAAGATGCTTGTTCGCTGCCATGCATAGCTCTTCTGTTAGTTCAAAACCCCAGATCCTGCCCCAAGGACTTAGTTTTGGTCATTGACAGTGTTCTTCCCTGAGTGGTACATGGTCCTGAGGCTTATTTATTTTGCCTGGGTCAATACATTAGGGGCGTAAGTGTCAGCTTATGGTTTTGGTATTCCAGGTCCCTTTGAAGAGTTCAGAATGAACATGGATCCCCAAGTCCTAACCTTGAACTCCAATTTCCCTACCAGTGAGTTGCAGAGAAAAATCTCTATTTCCTGCTTTCCCATAAGGGAACTGAAGGCTCATACACACATAAACATAAATACACAGTCTCCCAATGACAGATGTTAATTGTTCCTATAGCCTAAACCCAAAGAGGGGAAATAAACCATTTTCCCAACATGCTCTGTAATTCTCTCTCTGATGAACATAAAATTCCACATTTCTGTATAAAGTAGTATTCATTCCTTTCCTTAATCTTCCTTCCCCTTACAGATTGTTTTCTCAGCACTATTTGGAATATGGAAGAACTGTAGCATTTCTCAACAACTGCTCTCACTTAGATAGCTAAAGCTCTGATTGAATATGTATATATGTGTGTGCATGTAGTTATTATTTTAGACTATTTGTGCTACATACATTTTATTTCCTGCTTTTTTAATAAAGTCTTGTGACCTGATGCTGCTTTCAAAGTATCCATTATTCAGAGAAAATATTCATAGTCATCAGATTCCAGCATTCACTATTGTGAATGTACTGGAGAGGTTTCACAGGAAGTACCAGAGATGATAGTAGTGTGTACATCATAGAATTATCAGGAAGTTTTAATGAATTCATTATTTCACAAGCATGCATATATATATCCTAAAAATATAGTGCTAAGCATGGTACCTGGCACATAGCATGTACCCTATACTTTTTATTATTATTACTTCCCTGGTGGCTCAGACAACGAAGAATCTGCCTGCAGTATGGGAGACCCAGGTTCGATCCTTAGATAGGGAAGATCCCCTGGAGAAGGGAATCGCAACCCACTCCAGTATTCTTGCCTGAGAATTCCAAGGACAGAGAAGACTGGCATACTGCAGTCCATGGGGTCACAGAGTTGAACACGAATAAGCGACTGACACTTTCATGTGTATACATATCTATGGTTTCCACATGAGATTTCAGTTTTTTAAAATACCAATGCTTACAAATTGAAAATCTCAGTTCTGGATCGAGCATCAAACTACAGGTTGAAAACAGGCCCAGATATTGTCCAATAAAAACCTTTGTTCCTCTGAGGAACACATGCTTAAGGAAAATGTGTTGTCTTCCATCATGTAAATCAGCCAAGGATTTTCAAAACCACGTGAATCACTGACATCTGTGGTGCCCTTCTGATACACGGATACACTGATAATGTATTCTCCAAAACATCCTTATTAGAAAGACTGTGGCATCATCAAAGCCATTTCACAGTTGGGAAACATAAAGTTAATTTAGACAACAGTGCAGATTAACAGTTCACAGGTTGAGAAATCCAGAGGCAGGCTGGCTTCAGATGCAACTGGTGCAGGTGTAGTTTGAACCAGTGACTCAATGAGTGATTATTTCTCTCCTCCTCTTTCCTGGGTTGGCTATAATCTCAGCAAACTTCTCATCATTTTAAGAATCACTCAAAGTCCACATGCTTTCTTGTTCATATTCAGTGACAGAGAATATCTCTTCTGGTAGATCTGGAAAATTAGGAAAGCTTCATTTTTAGATGTCTTCATCAGACCTCTTCTCATTACTTCATTGCCCTAATTCAGAAATCATGTGGCCTGGGAATGGAGGAGCTGATGGGCTTTTCCAGATGCTTTACACCTGAGGCTTAGTAGGGACTAAGTCACCCCAAAATTGCACTGTAAAAGTAGGGGAGGGAATTTCTCAGAAGTTCAGAGTTATTGCCGGTCTTAATGCTGGGAAGCAGATTCTTAGATGGAGGCTGACGTGCATGTTCCTAGGGAGTGCCCTGGTGAGCAGCACCTTTGCAAATGGAGTGAAAAAAGCAGGGTTGGGCAGAGAAGCTGGGCTTCAGAGAAGTCTTAAGTGCTGTGGCTGACTGCAGGGAGCTCTAGAGCTGGGTGATCCTTCACAGGGATCTGGAGCTGGAGCAAGGTGGGTGGGAATGACGTGCTCAGGATTTCATACCAGTCGTCCTCCACGCCCCCCACACACACCCCATAAACCACATATTGTTGGTGAGATGCCCAGGAAGGAAGGAAGGATGCCCCTGAGGGAGCTGGCTCTTTTTAGGAGAAGGTGATTTCAGGAGAAGTCCCCAGCTGTTAGCTGACAACACTTCTAGAAGCTAGGAGTCCTTTTGGCTTGAAGAAGAAACTGGAAGTACCTCCCAGAAATCCTGAAGCAGTTGTGGGAAAGGAAAC
The DNA here is from genome assembly GCF_049115385.1 of Moschus berezovskii. Lineage (NCBI taxonomy): Eukaryota > Metazoa > Chordata > Mammalia > Artiodactyla > Moschidae > Moschus > Moschus berezovskii. Next base: position 36,539,808 of record NC_142474.1, on the reverse strand, counting down.
AAGTCACCCAGCTTCTAGCAGCAAAACCCAGGTCTGCACGTAGCCTTTTACACAGCACTGCCCCAGCTCTCAGCTCTTTGCTTAGTTTGGTGTGTGTTGATTTCCACACACTGACTGCTGTGGAGCATTTCTGGAAAGAATCCTGGATACACAGTATCTAAGAGTCAGCTGCCTGTCCATGCGTGTCATGTGAGTAACTATGGGGGCTGAATATGAGGAGGAAGCCAGTGTTGCTACATCTCATTAGGTGGTTAGGAAGACAGAATGTCTGTCCAGACTCTTACCAGAGAACTGTCTGGTTTAAACAAATGAGGGGTGTGACGATCTTGGGAAGGTAACTACAGCGTCACTACAGTGATGAATATTCTGCTGAACCAGCACAGTCAGGAAAGAGAAATACTGCAAATCAGTGATGGCCTTAGTGATCTTACAAAGTGAGATGATCCCTTCTACACTGTGATGCAAATTTCACCGTGCGCACATGTAAAATTTTTAATTATAGCCTTCTTCTGGCAAGTACGCTAAATTATTTTATTTCTGACAAAATAATCAAAATCCTACAAATATTAAGTTCATTAATTTAGCCACTTTATCTCAGATATTATGAGTGTTCATTGACAGTGAAATTAAAAACACACCTGTTAAAAGAAAATACCTTGGCAACTTTGGAAGACCCAAAGTGAGGGTGAAACCCTGACCCCGCTTTAGAACATTCATCCATGGAAACGGCATCCAATAAACTACTTAATCATGTCTGGTTCCCATGGCAACAGCCACTGAAGCAGCTTCATTGAATAAGACTGAATGTGATCAACTGCCAACATGGAAATAGAAATCCTCCCCTATTCTTTCTGTTTTTCAGTATTTTTCTCCCCAGCATGTTCTGTGTTACAAAGTAGGGCTTGGCACACTGCCTGTATCTCCCTCCTGTATGGTGAGTGTACTCACCATATTTCATTGGCAAAGTCCCCCTCTACACTGTGTTTTCAACACAGAACATTGAAATGGGGGAGGGGAGCATTTCATACGTTCAAAAACACTAGGAAAGTAACTAGAAATAGCTCAGATAGTTCCTCACCCATGCGTGTCCCTTTGCTAAGAGCTCAGTTTTTCTTTCAGTCAGTAATGTCTTTTTGTGTTGGAATCAAGTAAAAGCATATTTGTGTTCAGGAGCAAGACAGATTTCCTAAGTAAGAGAGAAGCTATTTTTAGAGGATTTCAGGGGGTGGGGGGGGGGGAAGATCTTGGAATCCATCTAAACTTAGATTCAACTTTTGGAACAGTACGTCTCATGGGGTGCACTGCACAAACATTTCATCTAGCTTATTATAAACTTCCTGACATGTAAATGTCCTCAAAGGCTGTACGGGTAGAGCCTGGAGCTGCCAACTGGAACATCACACATCTTTTCTCTTCTTTTCTTTTAAAGCACATGGTCAGTTTTCTAGTTCTTCAAGAACCCTTCAATGAAGTCAGGTTGTGCTGAAAATAACATACTGGAGATATATCTGGGCTGAATGTTGGTAAATCTGGGTGAGTTCGCTTTTTAGGGGGTCGGGGGCAGAAATGGAGGAGTTGAATCATTGCACATCAGAACTTGCTGAAAATCCCACCCCCCTATTTTTTTAAGTTCTATTTATTTATGGCTGTGCTGGGTCTTTGTTGCTGTGTGCAGGCTTTCTCTAGTTGTGGCGAGCAGGGGCTAGTCTCTAGTGGCAGTACGAGGACTTCTCACTGCTTTGGCTTCTCTTGTTGCGGAGCATGGGTTCTAGGGTGAATGGGCTGCAGCAGTTGCAGTGTGCAGGCTCAGTAGTTCTGGTTAGTGGGCTCTAGAGCACAGGTTCCATAGTTGTGGTGCATGGGCTTATTTGCTCCGTGCACATGGAATCTTCCCTGACCAGGGATTGAACCCATGTCCCCTGCACTGGTAGGTGGACTCCTTACCACTGGAGCACCAGGGAAGTTCAGTAGATTATTTTTTAGGGACAATGTCAGTAGTAGTGTTTGGTTTAGGGGTTAGCCCTATAGATGTGAATGTGAACTGGAAATTTTCACCCAAGGTGGGTGGCCTGGGGGTGGGGGTTGGTGTGCTGGGGCAGATAATACTTGGCGGTTCAACCAATGTGATTGGATAGGTAGTGGATAAATATTATATATGTAATAATTCAGTAGAATAATTTAACTATTATTTTGCAAAGTGTGAACTTTGGATCTTGATTCATACTTGATTCAATTATAATACGCTATTATAATTATTTATGAGATGATTAGGGCAATTTGAGCACTGGTGAAATATTTCATGACGTTCCATGACCAAATGCAGATGAGTGACAGGTGTCTGAGGGTTCATGATGATGTTCTCGCTGAGGTTTTCTGAGGAAGTGTCCTCTAAACTCAGACCTCAAGGATAAGGGGAACTGGTAGGCATAGACTGAGCTGAGAGGGTGAGGTGTGAGGTGTTGGGTGAATAAGTCTTCCAGGAAGAGGAAAGTACCCAGGCACAGGCCTGAAGGTGAAAAAAAGTTCTTGGGACTGAAAGCAGCTCAATGTGATTGCCTCAGAGTTTGGCAACAGAAGAGGCTGGGAGGTAGAATGAGCAGTCAAAAGGCAGTGATAAGAGTCTGGACATTTTCTTTAGAGAATGGAAGCCATCAAGCAAGGGAATTCCTGACTAAATTCAGAGTTTAGAAAATCTGCACGCAGGCTTGAATGTCCCAAGTGAATCCCAGGTTTAGGTCTTTTCTGAGTGCTCCAGCCCTCCTCTTTCTGAGTTATGGAATCTGTGTTCCTTATTTTTACTGTTGCTTCATGCATTACAGGTTTCTGGGGTGGTTAAATTGAAAGTTCCATGCTGACATGAGGGAGGGGTTGCTTACTTTTTGCTATGGAATGAATTGTGTCCCCTGCAAGTTTCTATGTTGAAGCCTGGGCTCCAGATGTGATTGTGTTTGGAGATGGGGCTTTTGGAGGCAACTAAGGTGAAGGTTAAGTGAGGTCATAAGGATGGCTGCTGCTGCTGCTGCTGCTAAGTCACTTCAGTCGTGTCCGACTCTGTGTGACCCCATAGACGGAAGCCCATCAGGCTCCCCTGTCCCTGGGATTCTCCAGGCAAGAACACTGGAGTGGGTTGCCATTTCCTTCTCCAATGTGTGAAAGTGAAAAGTGAAAGTGAAGTCGCTCAGTCATGTCCGACCCTTAGCGACCCCACAGACTGCAGCCTACCAGGCTCCTCCATCCATGGGATTTTCTAGGCAAGAGTACTAGAGTGGCTTGCCATTGCCTTCTCCGATTATTAAGCTAGGATTCCTTTAAAAGAAAAATAAAACAAATGGAGCCTCTAGAAAGGGCCATCCTGTGGTGGCTTCTTGGTCCCGCCCGACTGACAGATCTCAGCCGGCACAGTCACTCTTTTCTGTTACTTCTGACCGGAGTCCTTGCCTAATAGAATTAATAAAAGAGTCGGACACAACTGAGCGACTGAACTGAACTGAACTGAACTGAAGGAGTGGAAGAGAGAGAGGTCAGTCTTTCTCCACATGCTAACACTGATGGAAGCCCATGTGAGGATACAGCAAAATGGCAGCCAGAAGAGACCCCTCACTAAAACTAGATCATTCTAGTACCCTGATCTCAGGCTTCTAGCCTCTACAACTATGACAAAATAAACTTCTGTGGTTTAAGCCACACAGCTTAGTTTTGTTATGGCAGTCCAAGCAGACTAAGACATTCTTCCAGGCCCTGCTCCATCCAGTAATCCTGGGCTGGAACAACCCTTCCGTTCCGTTCCGTCGCTCAGTCGTGTCCGACTCTATGCGACCCCGTGGACTGTGGCCTACCAGGCTTCTCCATCCACGGGATTCTCCAGGCAAGAATACTGGAGTGGGTTACCATTTCCTCCTCCAGGGGATCTTCCCGACCCAGGGATCGAACCCAGGTCTCCCGCATTGGAGGCAGACGCTTTAACCTCTGAGCCACCAGGGAAGCCCCTTAGAGATTTCAAAATCTCTCAACCCTCTGATCTTGATCAATCAATCATTAAAGATCATCAATGTTATACTCCCATCATAATCACAGTTTCGTATCTTTATATCCAAGTACTTTTCTCACCATTATGAAGCCAAGAGAGCGTGTTAGGAGATGGTTTTACTGCAGCAATAAATATGTATAACAATCAGATGTTAATATAATCACCCATCTCTTCCATTTACTCTGTGAAGACACACCTTAGGTCTGTTTGGTTTTCCTTACTTGAAAACTCTCAATCATCACATCAATATGCAATTGCTAACTCCCAAGGTTGGGTGAGCTGCATGTGGTATTTTGGGCATGTGTTTATAAGAAGATAGCCTTTGTTTTATGTTGATAGAGCAATGTTATCTTCTTCTGGCTGCCTTTCAGAGACAAGGCAACTGTTCAAAACAAATTGCTTGGCAAATGCAAATTGTTTTGAACAAATTTTGCAAATTTGGACATGATGCTTAAGTTGACTTTTAATTTCCTACACAACAGACTATTGAAGTATGTTTCTTTGCAAAGTCTCTAAGCCCAAGTAAGTGAGTCTTTCAAGAAAGCAAGAAGTACCAGTTTCTCTGGCAAGATCTTAGGGGAACTAGGAGCCCTGTTGGAGCCAAAGTGTTGTCTCACCACTTCTGTCCATGCCAGAACCACCTTTATTTGTCCTTTTCTCTGGATATTATATCTTCTCTAACTTCCATCTAATAATATGATTTTGTGCTCATATTTCTGAATCTGTATGAATTTGTTTCATGAGAATCAAACTCAAGAAGTATAAACTTACTTTGTATTCCATTTTTTCTTAATATTATTATTGGCTGCACTGCACAGCATGTGGGATCTTAGTTCCCTGACCGGGGATTAAACCTGTGCCCCCTGCATTGGAAGGCAGAGTCTTAACCACTGGATCACCAGGGAAGTATGTCAACTTACATTATATTTTTAAATGAAACTAAATCTGGCTCAACCTCCATTGGCTTTAGTAGTGAAGAAATCCAATCCCAGACTTTGGGTAAAAAACTTGTTCCCACTCCACCAAGTATCTTGCCTTTTGATCTGGAAGAAATGGAGTTGCACTTTCCTCCTCCTTCATCTCCTCTCCTCATCTGGATGAAAGATCTTTGCCAAAGCCCCTGAGTAGCAGCCAGGGTCCCAAACTCTTTGCGTACTTGCAGCCAATCTATTCAGAGGCCCTATCTCTGCAGATTTGAAAACAGTTCCTACCAGGTTTCAGGAGAACTAATATCCTCCATCACAAGCCCACCCCTTGTCCTAACACAATATACCTCTACCTCTACCCTTCAACAAAGAGTTTAACAGTCACCATAATCAAGGTATGGAACATTTCTACCACCTGAAAATGTTCTGACATGTTCCCTTCCCTGACTCTAAGCCTCAGTCAACTACTGACTGATTTTCTGTCTAGGATATACCATTCTATCCACTCACCTGTTAATCCACATTTAGGTTGTTTCCAATTTTTAGTGCCCGTGAATAATGTTTATAACATTTTCAACAGGTTTTTATGTGAACACGTCTTTGATTAGATGCTTAGGAGTGAAATTAGGGATTGTGGATCATAGTATAGGTATATGTCTCACTATAGTAAGTTTTTATTTAACTATAAAAAACTGCTAAACTATTCTCTAAAGTGGCTGTACCATTTTTTTTTTTCTGAATAGTAAATAGTTTATTAGTAAATACATGGTTCCAGTGACAATAATAAGCTTACTGAACAAAAGATAATAATCAAATCAAAATAACAAGTGCTTGCTAATCATCAGAAAATCTGTGACTATTAGGGCTGTCACATAGAAATCCAAAATCACCCAGAGGCCAAATCTAAAGAAGATATGTCCACTTATTAGTTCATATGGAACAAGTCCATAGTACCTAAAATCTGTAGATTACAAACATGACCTGTTGGCACAAAACAATGTCTTTTAAGGAAATCTGCTGGGCTACTGGTGAGAATTTTGTCTTCTTCAAAACCAATTACTCTTTAATAAATATGTAATTTTGGATCACTTGGGCTTTTTGTAATCACAATGTCATCTCTTTGGATACCATAAAAATGTTGATTAAGACCTTCTGCAAAGACAGTATCTGAATTTTGAACTGTAGGCTCCATTGATGGTTCAAAACACATGACAACACTACCAACACATTCAAAAACACCATGGGCTATACAGCCACACTAAATAGTATAGCTAACAAGCCAAAACATTTCCCCAGAACAGCACAAAGCATAGTTCTATGTAGACTCTGCCCTCATTGACCATAGGTCTTTTCAACAAAGCATTCCGTTTTTAGTATAGTTGCAGGGCTTCCAAGAAAAAACATCTAAAGCATGCTTCAAAACATATACACGTGATCCAAATGATTTCAGGATTCCTGGACATGCAGAAGTCTGCCTGGCTGTACCATTCTGTGATCCTATCAGCAAGATATGAAAGTTTTAGCTGGTTCATATTCTTGCCAACAATTAACATTGTTAACCTTTGTATTCTTAGTCATTCTAGTAAATGTGTATTATGTAAAATTTAAATCCATCTCTATTCTAAATATACATGGAAATAATTCCATATAACAATACTAATGCCTCTGAGAGGGATATCACTTAGTTTAAGATGATATTGAGGCAGGAGGTAGCCATTCCCCATGCCCTACCATGTAGACACTCCAAGATGAGACTAGCAGGACAGTTAAGGCAGGAGGCTAAGCTCTGCCCAGATATGAGATAAGAAACCACATATCTCTCATTCTTGAAATCAGGAGAACTCCTCAACTGCAACTGGGCAGAAAGGTTCCTTGGAACTCAAAAGGGGAGTGATGCTAAGTGATGCTAACTACCCATAGGTCTCTTCGGTAGAATCCATTTTGGCTAAGAGATGTGTGGGCACACATGGGAAGGTCTTGAGATATACCAAATACGAACTCTGAATCAGGGAAATCAAAATGATTGGCTAAAGGAAGCCTGGAAGAAATGCCCCTTTGAGTGATTCCAACTACAATGAGGGCACAATTCTGCAACTCTCTCTTTGAGTCTGCCGGTGTGTCTATCCACACATACTATACTTTTTTTCTTCTTAATAAACACTTGTTTCACTACTTTTCGTCTTTGTGGGAATTCGTTTTCTGCAAATCTGCAAAGTCAGGGTCTTGTCACTGACCTTTGGTCTAAGTGGCTAGGATTCAGTGCTCCCACCACTGCTACCCAATCTTCAGTCTCTGGCCAGGAACTAAAGCTCTGCCTCAAGCACCTGCAAGCCAAGGCCACCCAAGATCAATATCAGCTAACATCTTAGCTAGTACTCATTCATATAGTTTTCCCAGTATGCAGAGTTTGGGATCCTGGCTGCTATTCAGGGGCTTTGGCAAAGAGCCCCCATCCAAATGAGGGGAGGAAAGAATGCAGGAGGAAAGGGCAACTCCACTTCCTCCAGATCAAATGACAAAATATCTGGATTGAGTAAACCCTAGGTGGTAGCCTGGTCCTGATTGAGTGGGAGGAAACTTTTCACCAAAAGTCTTGAATTGGATTTCTCCACTACTAAAGCCAACGAAGGTTGAGCCAGATTTAATTATATTTAAGGATATGCTGTGAAAGTGCTGCACTCAATATGCCAGCAAATTTGGAAAACTCAGCAGTGGCCACAGGACTGGGAAATGTCAGTCTTCATTCCAATCCCAAAGAAAGGCAATGCCAAAGAATGCTCAAACTACCGCACAATTGCACTCATCTCACATGCTAGTAAAGTCATGCTCAAAATTCCCCAACCCAGGCGTCAGCAATATGTGAACCGTGAACTTCCAGATGTTCAAGCAGGTTTTAGAAAAGGCAGAGGAACCAGAGATCAAATTGCCAACATCCGCTGGATCATGGAAAAAGCAAGAGAGTTCCAGAAAAACATCTATTTTTGCTTCATTGACTATGACAAAGCCTTTGACTGTGTGGATCACAATAAACTGTGGAAAATTCTGAAAGAGATGGGAATCCCAGACCACCTGACCTGCCTCTTGAGAAACCTATATGCAGGTCAGGAAGCAACAGTTAGAACTGGACATGGAACAACAGACTGGTTCCAAATAGGAAAAGGAGTACATCAAGGCTGTATATTGTCACCCTGCTTATTTAACTTATATGCAGAGTACATCATGAAGAATGCTGGGCTGGAAGAAGCACAAGCTGGAATCAAGATTGCCGGGAGAAATATCAATAACCTCAGATATGCAGATGACACCACCCTTATGGCAGAAAGTGAAGAAGAACTCAAAAGCCTCTTGATGAAAGTGAAAGAGGAGAGTGAAAAAGTTGGCTTGAAGCTCAACATTCAGAAAACAAAGATCATGGCATCTGGTCCCAACACTTCATGAGAAATAGATGGGGATACAGTGGAAACAATGTCAGACTTTATTTTTTGGGGCTCCAAAATCACTGCGGATGCTGATTGCAGCCATGTAATTAAAAGACGCTTACTCCTTGGAAGGAAAGTTATGACCAACCTAGATAGCATATTAAAAAGCAGAGACATTACTTTGCCAACAAAGTTTCATCTAGTCAAGGCTATGGTTTTTCCAGTGGTCATGTATGGATGTGAGAGTTGGACTGTGAAGAAAGCTGATCACTGAAGAATTGATGCTTTTGAACTGTGGTGCTGAAGAAGACTCTTGAGAGTCCCTTGGACTGCAAGGAGATCCAACCAGTCCATTCTAAAGGAGATCAGTCCTGGATGTTCATTGGAAGGACTGATGCTGAAGCTGAAGCTCCAATACTTTGGCCACCTCATGCGACGAGTTGACTCACTGGAAAAGACTCTGATGCTGGGAGGGATTGGGGGCAGGAGGAGAAGGGGACGACAGAGAATGAGATGGCTGAATGGCATCACCGACTTGATGGAGGTGAGTTTGAGTGAACTCTGGGAGTTGGTGATGGACAGGGAGGCCTGGCGTGCTGTGATTCATGGGGTCGCAAAGAGTCAGACGTGACTGAGCAACTGAACTGAAGAATATAAAGTAAGTTGACACTTTCTGAATTTGATTCTCATGGAACAAATTCATATATATGAGCCTAAAATCATATTGAAACTCAGTGACTTCCTAGGAACCCTACAATGGTTCTTAAACTTTTATCAAAACATATAATATTATTTCATTGGAATGGGAAATGAGAAAATGAATTATTGCCATTACTAGAGAAGACAGACTCTTTTCTTTTATAATGTAATTAGTTAATTAATTTTTGTCTGTGCTGGATCTTCGTGGCTGCTTGGGCTTTTATTTTGTTCTTGTGAGCAGGGCCTAAGCTCTAGTTGTGGTGTGAGGGCTTCTCATCACAATGACTTTACTTGTTGTGGACCATGGGCTCTAGGGAGCTTGGGCTTCAGTAGTTGAAGCAAGTGGTCTCTTTACTTGTGATTTGTGGGCTTTACAACACAGGCTCAATAGTTGTGGTGCAGGGGCTTAGTTGCTCCTCAGCATGTGGGATCTTCGTGGACCAGGGATTGAACCTGTGTCTCCTGCACTGGCAAGCAGATTCTTTACCATGAGCTACCAGGGAAGCCCCAAGGCAGACTCTTTTCAAACATTTAAAAGGGATTCTTTGTTGGGAATTTGGGGAAACCATTAGAGATGATTAAGGTGAGAACTGCTGCTGCTGCTGCTGCTAAGTCGCTTCAGTCGTGTCCGACTCTGTGTGACCCCATAGACGTCAGCCGACCAGGCTCCGCCGTCCCTGGGCTTCTCCAGGCAAGAACACTGGAGTGGGTGAACTAGTGGATGGCAAAATCTGGAGAAAGATGTTGTTTATTCTTATTATTTTTGGAGTTACTGTATTTATTAGACCTACTGCTAGGTCTTGTTGTTGAATGTGTTAATATTACAAGCAACAAATATGGTATTTTATCACACACTTGTTTTCTTAATATTTTTATTTCTCTCTTCTACTATAAGTGAATTCTAATGTAAATGTAGGGTTTTCACCCCTTATTTCATGCTTTTTAAAAATGGCATTCTGAGAAGGAGCCTATAGGCTTCATTAGGTAGCAACAATGTATAAGAAGTTCCAGTGCGTGGGTCCATCCCTAGAGATTCTAATTGAACTTCAGTGACACCAGGAAATCTGTATATTTGCTTATACCTGCTGTCATGCAAGGGTGAAACCCTGTGGGGTTAACACCTGTCATACAAGGGATAGGGGCCAATTCTAAAATGTCATACAGAATGAGTAAATGTGATATTGTGATTGATAATAAATATATATTTATGGTATAACCACTTTGGAGACAGTATGGAGGTTCCTTAAAAAACTAAAAATAGGATACATGTATATGTCAGGCTGAGTCCTTTCATTGTTCACCTGAAACTATCACAGCATTGTTTGTTAATCATCTGTACTCCGATACAAAATAAAAAGTTTAAAAGAAAACTAAAAATAAAACTACCATATCATCCAACAATCCAACTCCTGGGCATAGTTTAGGATTAACAAATGTACACTATTTATGAGACAAATAACCAACAAGGACCTAAGGTATATCACCAGGAACTCTATTCAATATTCTGTGATAACCTACATGAGGGAAGAATCTAAACAAGAATGAATATATGTATATGTATAACTGGATCACTTTGCTGTAGACCCAAAGCTAACACAATATTATAAATAAACTCTACGCCAATAGAATTCTTCTAAAAAATTTATATGTGTGTATATATATGTGTGTGTATATATTTTGTATATATATATTTATATGTACATATATATATATTTAGTCTTCATCTTTGTTTCTGGCACAGGCTCCTAAAACTCTTGGATTTTCCAAAACAATAAGCGTGACAAAGGTGTATTTTATTATGCTGATGAGGTAATTTTCAGACTGAACCAAGGATGGGGGCTGGTTGCTAGTGAAACCAACCATGATTGGCAGGTTGGAACTTTGAGTTAAACCTCCCTGACCTCCGGGAAGATGGGGGGAGAAGCTGGAGGTTGATTCAGTCACCAGTCATCTGTGTAATGAAGCCTCCATAAAAACCCAAAAGAATGTAGAGGTTTAGGAAATCTTCCAGGTTGGTGACTACGTGGCAACTGGGGAATGTGGCTCTCTCAGGGAGGGCATAAAACTTTGAGCCTTTTCTCCACAGTATGCCCTATACATCTCTTCTGTCTGGCTATTCCTGAGTCATATCCTTTTATAATAATCCAGTGATCTAGTAAGTAAAATGTTTCTCTGAGTTCCGTGAGCCACTCTAGCAAATCAAACCTGAAGAGGGGGTCCTGGCTATCTCTGACTTCTATACAGTCATCCAGAAATACAGGTGATAACCTAGCCTGAACTTGCAGAGGGAAAGCAGTCTTGCAGGACTGCACTCTTCACCTGTCAGAATGAGTTGAATTGTAGGTACCCAGCTCATGTCTGGAGCAGTGCTTGTTTATGGTATGACCCTATACTCTGCCTCCCTGACCCTGAATCAGAATTGATGGCAGAACCCAAATCATTAAGGAAGCAGTTGATTAGGGAAAGGAAAAACTAATAAAGGGAAAAGTAGGCATCCCCACCCCTTTTCATACCTCAAGGAAGGTATGCCAAGATCAGGGCCCTGGTGGATATGCTATGAATTCTATGCTAGTGGAAAAACTTCCCACCCTCTTACAGCATACACTGATGCCAAATAGTCTAGATTGGAGATGTCAGCTGTTGAATGAAGTTGTCTGGGAATGCCAAACACTTTGCCGCAAGGGCAGTAGGGACCTTGTAGTATGAGGGTTATTGCATTCTCCACATGGCCAAATATCCTGGTCCAAATGCACCAGAGCTCCCACACTGTGTCCAGCTGTTGTCCTGGCTCTGGCAGATTGCTCCTTGATTTAATGAGAATCTGAAGATCATACATCTGTCTTCCTCATCCTGGTTTTATAGATTTTGCCTTTTCACAATAAAGACAATAAGATAAAGATACTGTGTGATGTAGTAAAATGTGTCCAACCCTTTGCAAGACAAGTGACAACCCTAAAAGGAACGATCTGGCAACATAGCTGATTTTCAACAAGCAGCCAGGAGAGAGATATCCAGGCAGCATTTAATGATCACTTGGGTCCAACTCCTACATTTTACTAATAATATACTTTGAGAATCCAGATTCTCAAAGGCTTATCGTTCATTTTCCATTTTGAAAGGCAGTTTAGCAGCAAGAAGATAGAGCCAAGACCCTGAGCCCAGAGAATTTTGTCTCTGAGAGCTTTTAAGGTTTGAGGGACTCCTTTGGAATTTTGAGAACATATTCCAAACACATTTTCTTTTGGCTGTTTGTGACCTGATATTATTGTGAATAGCATGGATCAGTTCATTATTGCCCCATTAACTACCCACTTTACTTGCTGATGATTCTGTGGGTCAGCCTTTGAGTTGGGTGGTCCTGATGATCTCATCTGGGGTCACTGTGGTAAGTGGAATAATGTCCCTCCTTCAAAGATGTTGATGCTCTAATCCCTGATATTAGGTCTGGGTATGTTACATGATCAAAGGGACTTTGTAAATAGAATTAAGTTTATGGACCTTTGGCTAAGAAGATTATCTTTGATTATCTGGATGGGTCCAGTGTAGTCACATGGGCACTTAAAAGTGTAAGAAGAAGGCAGAAGAGTTAGTCAGAGAGATGTAATAGAAGAAGAGATGGGAGAGATCTGAAGTATCAAAGGGACTTGGCCCATCTCTGCTGGCTTTGAATATTGAGGAAAGGATTCATGAGCCAAGGAGTATAGGAACAGACCTCACTAACAGGCAGCAAACAGGGGACCTCAGTCCCACTACTGCAAGAGACTGAATTCTGCCAACAGTCTGAATAAACAAAGAAAAAGATTCTCCCCTAAAACTTCCGAAAAGGAATGCAGCCCTGCTGACAACTCGTTTTTAGCCTGGTGAGATCTATGTTGGAGTTCCAGAACTGTGAGGTGATAAATGCACATTGTTTTAAGCTGGCAAGGTGGTGTTAACTTGTTCTAATAGCAATAGAAAACCAGTACAGTCACCCACATTGCTACAATCAGGCATGACAGTCCGGATGAACTGAGCAGCTCATTTGCATGTCTGGTGGTTGGTGTCAGCTATTGAGTGGACCACTCTCTTCATGGTCTCTTATACTTGAGGAGATGAGGCTGGCCTACTTCACCTGGAAAGAAAGTGAGAGCAGTAGCTAAAAGGGTTTTTAAGGCTTTGCTCAGAACTCCCCACAATGTCATTCCTGCCATATTTTATTTCATTATTTACTATTGTTACTATAATTATTATTATTATTTTGATTATGTTGGGTCTTCACTGCTGCCCACAGACTTCTCTATTTGCAGCAAGTGGGGGCTACTCTCTTGTTGTGGAGCACGGGAACTAGGGTGAGAGGGCTCAGTAGTTGTCCCTGCCACACTTTATTGATCACAGGAAGTGATAAGGTCTGTCCAGACTCAAAGGGTAGAGAAATTATTTCCACTCTTTAATAGGAGGAAATGTAAAGGTATATTGGAAAAGGACAAGTAAAGCTTGGAAAGGAGGAATTTGTGGCCATTTTTCACAATCTGCCAGACAGGAAACTCTTGTGCAACAACATTCTGTAAAAGGGATCTCTTATGTCGCCATCCTGTTGGCATTAGGGGGTGCAGCTGAAAACAGTAAGCATACTCACTTCTCATTCTAAGGAGAGTTGTCAACTCCTGGGGTTGGATGCTTCCCCCTGGTGAGTGGTGTTGGAAGGAAGTGGCTTAGTGGGGAACAGAGTGGAGAAGGGGTGCATTTTCCCATCCCTAAACCAAATAGTTGGGGAGGCTCCAAAGGAATTGCTTAAACAAAGAGATGATTTGCAGGAAGAAGAGATAAACATCTTAATCCTGGCTGCTAGATTATAAATCTGGAGAGGAGACTGGTGATGGGAGCTCATCCATTTGTTAACCACATATTTCTTGGGCACTGTAATGATTAATTTTATGTCAAATTGAGTGAGTCATGGGGTGCCCAGATACTTAGTTAAATATTATTCTGGGTGTGTCTGTGAGGCTGTTTCTGGATGAAATAACATCTGAATTGGTAGTGAAGCAGACTGCCAATCTTAATTTTGATGGGCCTCATCTAATCCTCATCTAATAATGAGCTTCCCTGGTAGCTCAGTTGGTAAAGACAGACCTGAACTCAATCCCAGGGTCAGGAAGATCCCCTGGAGAAGGAAATGGCAACCCACTCCAGTATTGTTGCCTGGAAAATCCTAGGAGCAGAGGAGCCTGGCAGGATATAGTCCATGGTCGCAAGTCAGACATGACTTAGCAACTGGTTTCCTTTCCTTTCTGTCTAATCCACTGAAGGTCTGAAGAAAACAGAGTAGGAAGAATTTGCTCTCACTCTGCCTGACAGTCCTTGAGCTAGGACAGTGGTCTTCTTTAGCTTCTTTTATAAAAAACTTAATTAATCTATTTTTGGCTGTGCTGGGTTTCTGTTGATGCGCAGGGTCTTTCTCTAGTTGCAGTGAGCAGGGGCTACTCTCTAGTTGCAGTGTGTAAACCTCTTATTCTGGTGGCCTCTGTTGTTGTGGAGCATGGACTCTAGAGCAGGTAGCCTTCAGTAGTTGCAGCTCGCAGGCCCTAAAGTACAGGCTCAGTAATTGTGGCACATGAGCCTAATTGCCCCAAGACATGTGGAATCTTCTCCTGTGACCTCTGCATTGGTAGGTGGATTCTTCACAGATCTCTCACCTAATCTGCACATACCTTGGGTTTCCCAGCCTCCGGAACTGTGAGAAATAAAATTTTTGTTGTTTTTAATCCTCCCAGTCTAGGATAGTTTGTTATGGCAGCCTAAATGGGCTAAGATATATATGTCTTAGTATGTATATCATAATTTATATATATATACACATGAGTAAAATTGGTAATTTCACAATGCAGGAGTTAGGGGCCTAGACCCTTTCCTCAGTCAAAAATTCAGATATAACTTTACAGTGAGTGCTCTGTATCTGTGGTTCTGCATCTATGGATTCAATCAACCATGGATGGTGGATCATGTAGTACCACGATACATATTTAGTGAAAGAAATTCAGATATAAATGGACTTGTACAGTTCAAATTCAAGGATCAACCGGATATATTCTTGAGTTTATTTCTCTGAAGAACCCTGACTAATACAGGTTCTTACTGTGCATCAATCATATCTTGTTTTAAGTTCTGGGGATTCAGCACTAAATAAAATGGGCAGTAATTCATGGAGCTTACATTCAACTGGGGAAAACAAACGAAAAAAATCCACAACAAGACAAATGTACAGAAAAATGTTAGAGAAAAGTTAAGGAGAAACAACAAAAGCAGGGGAAAGGAGAGGCTGACATTTTAGATAATGAAGTCCAGATAGGACTCATTGCCAGGATGACATTTGAGAAGACATTTGGATATTTGTGACTCTTGAGAGAGTTGACATATATCCTCTGGAATATGAGGTGCTCATGAACTTAGAGATTGGCAGTGCTTCCTAAGTGTTCTCATTTGAAACAGGGAGGCCCTGATGAAGCAGTCTGTACCAGGTGAGCAGTGACCACGCTGTAGTGTGCCTCAAGAGGAAAGGAGTAGACCCTTTTCCTCACCTTGTTTCTCAGCCTGAGGGCATGAGCAGGAACCTCAAGGGATGCCCAGTCTTTTTTATGAAAGAGCACAGGGTAGAATAGAAACTGATGTCAAGAGGCTGCCCTAGGAGATGTTTCACCTTGTAGAGGGCCTGCAGCCTGGGGCTGGCAGAGGCTGAGGGGACACAAGACTGCCACTGCCTGAAGGGGTCTTCAGTGGAAAACGTTCTAGATGATGTTATGTAGCACTCCAAAAGCACCACATGCACCATCTCAGTAGAGCCCACCAACTATGTGGGGGTCCCCAGCTGAGGGAGTCCTCCTAGGAGGCCAGTCATAGGAGAAGGTCAGAGGGCAGAGCCTCATCTTCTCATGGGAAGAGTTCAGGGTGGGGAGGGGAAGAATCCTGGAACATGGATTTCCAACTCTCTGAGAGGGTGAGTCTAACTTCCTGATGATCTTCTGTTTGGAGGTATGTAACAAGTTATTTAAGGTAGTTTAAGAGAAAGAGGAGAATTTATGATACTTATATTGGCTTAACTCACAGACCAGGAAGCAGATGTAGGAGGGCTTCAGGAAGGAAGGGAGCCTGCAACAGGAACCTCTCTCTCATCACTGATTCTCTTGCCCATTCTCTTCTCTCTCTCCATCACTCTATCTCCCTTCCTCCCTTCATCCCTTTCTCTCCCTGCAGACTGATTTTCTCTGCTTCTCCTACCCATCACTGCACTATGATCCTGCAAATCTCCTTAGTTCTCATGAGAGAGCCCCCAGCTTCCTGTAGACAGTTGGCATGTTCTCTCTCCCAATACAAGATTCCAAGGAGAAAGGATGTGATCAAATCAGCACAGGCAGAAACCCAGCTTGGGTTCAGCCAACTATAGCCAGATGTTGGGAATGTGCTATATGATCATTGCTGCAGCCATCCCATAGATGCAGACCAGAGGACAAGGATGTGCATGCAAGAAGTTTATTTGGTATATGATCCCAGGAAGCACCTGCAAGGGAGCAGCAAAATGACATAGGGAAAGGAAGGAAGCCATAGATATGTTATTAATAGCGAAGGGTGGGCAACTGTGCCTCAGTTCCACAAAGACTTCTAGGAGAGGGAGAAGAGCACACCTCAGAGCTGTCCAACCTAAGGGGTGAGGGAGCTGGGGCACTTATCCACCATCTCTTATCAGTCACTGAGGGCTGCTCCCAGAGGTATTAATTCCCTGCCCTCCCTGGAGTTAGCTCAAGTGGAAAACCCAAGCACTTGCATCAAGAAGCATTTGGTATGAATGATGAGAGCTCTATGGTCAAGGCATAAACAGCACCTGCTATAGATAACATTCAGGAATGGGAAGAGGGTCTCAAAAGAGCATGGTTAAAAACGTGATTGGAGAAAATAAAATTTTCAATACCTCTCTGCCTTAGATTTCCTAATGAATTGACAGTATCCATGAATTAAACTGTGAAGAACTTACTAGCCCAAGAGCAGTCACATGTGTAGTAGAAATGGACATAGACAGGCAGAGAATCTGTCCTATACTATGAGTGATTTGAGGTGAGGAGGGAATTGAATTTTTGTTTTAAACGTACTACATTTGCTAGAAGCCATTAAAATGTGAAAACAGGTGATAGAGGAGCAATGAATGATTGTTTTCTTTCCTTTACATCGTTATAATGATGTTTGTGTAGTAATTAGACTTGAGAGTAAAACAATGCTCCTAAAATGCTTTCTTGTTTTTATCTTAAAAAAAAAAATGCCCTCCATCTTTAACTTTAGGGGCTCAAAGTCATATTTTTTAATGGCCTCCAGAGCTCGGTTAGTGCAAAGTCTTCTTTGAAAATAATGGAAAGTTTATGCTCAGTCTCTTTAGTGCCTGGAGCAAGACAGCAAATGAGACCCAAGATAATTTAGGGCTCAGGGTTTCAGATGACACTGAGACTTAAGTGATCATATGGAGAGAGGAAGCGTTGCACCCAAGGGGCTTTGGTTACTCATTTATATCACAAGTGTAACCAGAGATGTCTGGAGGCAGAGGGTCCTGGTGGGAGCAGAAACATCTCCCCAACAAATGGTGCTGCATGTACTCCTCTGGGTATCCTCCCCACTTCTTGAGATAAGAGGTGAATTCTACCAACAGCGTGGAAATGTCCTCTCCGCATATTTTCGAGCCCAGATTGTTAAGAACATAGAGTTCTCCTTGGTATATGATTCCCCTACAGTCTTGAAAATGTCTTAAAACAGTTCACCAGACATAAAAAATAGTTACATCAAAATCTTTTAAAAATTGCCCTTTAGGGTCTTCCCTAGTGGTCCAGTGGCTAAGATTCCATACTCCCCATGCAGGGGCCCTGGGTTTGATCCCTGGTTGGGGAACTAGATCCCACATGCTGCACCTAAAGATCCCGTGTGCTGCAACTAAGACCTGGCACAGCCTAAATAAGTTAATAAATATATATTTTTAAATGGTCTCTAAAAAATAGTGTAACCATATCTGTTCTCCCATTTAAAATATTAATGGGAAATACTCAAAATATTAGTAAATCTTGTTTGTTCCTGAGGGTTAGAATTACACTTGATTTTTACTTTTAACTTTTATCTGTAGTGTCTATATTTTTTACAATAAACATGTATTATATATTTATGTATATTTTTTCTAAAGATGGGGAGTGAGAAAGACTCAAATTCAAAAACCAAAAAGAATTTGTCTTTATAAATATTGAATACTGCTTGAGTCAGAAGTCACCAAAAATAAATTTGAAAGATAAGGGATAGACTGAGAGAAAATATTTGCAATAAGTATAGTAGGAAAATAATTTTGTATACATATATATGATTCAAATAAAAAAGAAAAAATAATCTGATAAAAATCAGACAAAAGATAAAAGAAATTTATGGAAGTTGAAATTAAAATTTCCAATAAACAAATGAAATGGTCTCAACTTCACTAAAAACCAAGGAAATAGAAGTTACAACCAGTGGGAAATATAATTTTTGCCTACCAGCTTAAGAAACATTTTAAAAATTGGTAACATCTAGAAATGGCAACCCATTCCAGTGTTCTTGCCTGGAGAGTCCCAGGGACAGCGGAGCCTGGTGGACTGCTGTCTCTGGGGTCACACAGAGTCGGACACGACTGAAGTGACTTAGCAGCGGAGTCTGTAAGAATGTGAATTCTCTTAGAAAATTTAAAAATCAAATAGTATCCATTGTCTCCGAGGATAGGTATTATTGAAAATTCTTTCCCCAAAGAGAACCTGGTGTTACACATCAACACTTTAAGTGTGCATACCCTGCATTCCAATTTTAGGTACCTAGCCCAGAGAAGGGCTTCCCTGGTGGCTCAGAGGTTAAAGCGTCTGCCTCCAATGCGGGAGACCCGGGTTCGATCCCTGGGTCGGGAAGATCCCCTGGAGAAGGAAACGGTAACCCACTCCAGTATTCTTGCCTGGAGAATCCCATGGACGGAGAAGCCTGGTAGGCTACAGTCCACGGGGTCGCATAGAGTCGGACACGACTGAGCGACGGAACGGAACGGAACGGAGCCCAGAGAAATAGTTACCCACATGCACAAGAGAGTATGTACAAGAAATAGCATGAGTCATAAAACACTGGAAACAATGCAAATGTCCAGCACGAGAGAATGGCTATGTGTAAACTATGATTCATCCATGCTGTTGAAAACCATGCTATAACTAAAAAAATTAGGAAGACTTATACATAATGATGGGCTTCCCTGGTGGCTCAGAGGGTAAAGCATCTGCCTGTGATGCGGAAGACCCAGGTTCAATCCCTGGGTCAGGAAGATCCCCTGGAGAAGGAAATGGCAACCCACTCCAGTATTCTTGCCTAAAGAATCCCATGGACAGAGGAGCCTGGTGGGCTACAGTGCATGGGGTCACAAAGAGTCGGACAGGACTGAGTGACTACACTTAGCCCTTATACATAGTGACATAACAAGATCTTAAGGATAAGGGCAACATGGTGAAGCAGTTACCAATGAAGGCTTTAACACCAGCTGGCCTGGATTCAAATCATAGTGCTGGCCCTTCCTGCCTGTCTGTACTCTAAGCATTCCAGTCTTCCACTCTCCCGTTTGTAAAATGGGAAAAGTAATAGTATTTGCTTCCTGTGCTGTGCTTAGTTATTCAGTCATCTCCAATTCTGTGACCCCATGGACTATAGCCCGCCAGGCTCCTCTGTCCCCGGGGATTCTCCAGGCAAGAATACTGGAGTGGGTTTCCATGCCCTCCTCCAGGGGATCTTCTCAACCCAGGGATTGAACCCAGGTATCCTGCATTTCAGGCAAATTCTTTACCATCTGAGTCACCAGGGAAGCCCTAGTGTTTTTCTTTTCTTTTTTCTCCCTTTTTTGAGAATTAAGCAGATCAATGCGTGTAAAGAATTTTGAATTATGCCTGTCTCATAGAAATGTCTTTCCCTGGTGTCTCAGATGGTAAAGCGTCTGCCTCCAATGAGGGAGACCCGGGTTCGATCCCTGGGTTGGGAAGATCTCCTGGAGAAGGAAATGGCAACCTACTCCAGTACTCTTGCCTGGAGAATCCCACGGACAGAGGAGCCTGGTAGGCCCCAGTCCATGGAGTCACAAAGAGTCGGACACGACTGAGCGACTTCACTTTCACATAGAAATGTATCAATACTCTTAGCTGTCATATGTTATTAGTTGAGAAAAGCAAGTGGTAGAAGACCAAGAATGATATTTCCACCTAAAAAGCACAATGTGAGAGTTGCAAGTTAAGTTTTATTTCGGGAAAAATGAGGACTGCAGCCTGGGAGATAGCACTTCAAATAACTCAGAGAAACTTCTCCAAAGAGGTAGTGGGCAAAGGACAGTATGTGTGATTTTGGTGAAGGGGGAGTTCAACGCAATCAAACACTTAAAAGGTTTCTGCTAGTCATGAGGAGCTTCTGTCACCATGAAGGGATTTAGTGCTTTTGCAGATGTGAGGAGATGCAAGGATTGGGATCATGAAATCTAACTATCTAAAGACCTGTTCCACCTGGAGCACAAAGTACCTCATTCTCCGCCTGGAACTCCCTTCAGGGTGTGTCAAAAGTCAACAGCATAGATTCAATCTCCACAGAGGCAGATGGCAAATGCCCTTGCATCCCTGTGTGCTAAGTTGCTTCAGTCGTGTCCAACTCTTTGCAACCCTATGGACTGTAGCCTGCCACATAGCCCGCCAGGTTCCTCTCCATGGGGTTCTCCTCCAGGGGACCTTCCCAACCCAGGGATCGAATCTGTGGCTCCGGTGTCTCCTGCATTGCAGGCAGATTCATTACCACTAGCGCCACCTGGGAAGCCCTGGCAATTGCCCTTGGCAAGCACCAATTTGTAGCTGACAATATCAAAGCTTTAATATTAAAGATAATATTTCTATGTGCACATGTCTATACTCACATAGATAACAGTTTGGAGAAAACACACCACATTAAATAGCAATGTTTATTTTTGGAAAAAGGAGGGGCTCGGATGTGGCTGAGACAGCCAAGGGCCTTTTTCTGTCAACTCTACACTTTGTATTGATTATTTTTTCATAACAATAAATGTAACTTGTGAAAATACCATAAAAATCTATTAAAATATCTTAAAATCTTAAAGCCGCAGCCTCACACATGAACACACACACACACAGCTGTATCTAAAGCAAGGCAATAAAGGCTTTGACTCTAAGCTCTAAGATACAGACTTACAAGTGTTTTACTCAAAGAAGTCAAGCAATTGTGCAATTTTCAGTGCTGTTTTGTGTCTATTAGGGCTTTATAAGTAACTTCCTTAGCAATATGAAAACAAATGTGCAGAGGCCTTGGTTAACAATACCTTGTAGAAATAGGAAGGTACAAATGATCTGTTAACAACCATGATGCCCTCTAGACTTGACTGGGGGCCAATTTTGCGTAACTTTCATCAGATATTGTTACCAAACACAGGTTTGTACACCTAAGACACAGTGAAGTCAAAGAAGCCAAAACATCAGAGTTTGGAGCAGAGCAAGGTTTATTGCAGGGCCAAGCAAGGAGAACAATGGCTTATGCTCAAAATCCCTGGACACCTCAAAGGTTTTGGGATAAGTTTTTAAGGCAAAACTGGGGACGAACAGGGTGTGTGACTTCCTTCTGATTGGTTAGAGGTGAGGTAACAGGGTGGTGCTCCAGGAATCTTGTGCTCAGCCTGAAGTTATCATCCTTTACCTGGGTGGGGCCTTAGTTTCTGCAGAAGAACTAAAAAATATTGTTATGTATATTTGTTGAGGAGGAAGCAATACTTTACTTTATCTCTGAAGTATTGTTTCTTGACTGCTCCTCCTTGTTTCCATGTTCCTTCCCTTCCCTGATAAGTGGCTATTTGAATCTGCCCTTTGGAACTCAGGGAAGGTCAAAGAGGCTGAGAGAAGACTATCTCCTAGTCCTAGAAACCAGGTATATGGAAAGGATCTGTAGCCGAGAGGACCCCACAGTGTCCTGTTCCATTTCAGTATCTTAAAGTTGCACCTGTGCACTTTCTCACAACTTCTAGACAAAAAAGGTGGAGTGGTCTCATCCTGTGGTGCAGAATTTATCCTGTGTTTATGAAAGAAATGCTGCTGAAGAGAGGGTCAAAGATGAAAGAGAATTTTCCATCGGGTGCCTTGGGACTCATATGACACTCTTGTGTCATCCTGAATGATGAAGCATTTCACTCTCTAAAGCTTATTATTAAAATAAAATGTTTTTAGAAGTCTTTCTAAAATACTGAATTAAATATTTTTGCACAATAGTTTCTGATGTGATTTCTTAAAATTTATTTTCTTTTAAAAAGTGCAAATACGGCTGAAATAGGAGGAAAGGGGGCAGAGCACAACATCTAAAGGATGACACAGCCTTTGACAAACACAGGATACAATGAAAACTGGTTAGAGCAGATTAGGCCCAAGATGGCAGAAGATTAGACTTCGAGTAGACCTTGAGTCTCATTATATGCTCACTATAATCTATTAGCTAAATGACACACTCACCTGTGTCATGACAGTTCTGAGGCCAATCATAAAAGGCCAAAATGTGGCTCAATTCCTAGAAATCCATGCCCCCACCCCAAATAGTTGAAATAGTCATCTCACTCATTAGTATATGCCATTACTCAGCCCATGAAAAGTAATCATGCCATACTTGGGGGCCACTGTCACCTTTTGAGATGGACTGCATTCTGTCTATGGAATATGCATGTCATTTATTTAGTTACTTATTTTACTCTGGCAAGTCTTAGTTGCAGCACACAGAATTTTCCATCTTCATTTTGGCATGAAAAGTCTTAGGAGTGCACTGGGAGCATGGAGTCTCAGTCACAGGATTGTCAGGGAAGTCCCTCACCATTATATTTTTGATATCTTTCCTGAAAAAAAAAAATGGAGCTCTAATTCAAACATTGATTGTAATTGCCCTGCAGTAGTCTATCACTTGACTATCACAAGTATTTTATAGTGAAGAGGTTTATGTACACATTGCAGTTGTTCAGTTGCTAAGTTCTGTTTGACTCTGCAACCCCATGGACTGCAGCATGCCAGTACTGAAAGCATCCCTGTCCTTCACTATCTCTTGGAGTTTGCTCAAACTCTTGTCCATTAAGTCGATGATGCCATCCAACCATTTCATTCTCAGTCACCGCCTTCTCCTACTGCCCTGAATCCTTCCCAGCATTAGGGTCTTTTACAATGAGTCAGCTTTTCGCATCAGGTGGCCAAAGTATTGGAGCTTCAGTTTCAGCATCAGTCCTTCTAGTGAATATTCAGGGTTGATTTCCTTTAGAATTGACTGGTTTGGTCTCCTAGCTGTCCAAGGGACTCTCAAGAGTCTTCTCCAGCACTGTTAGGGGAAGCACACTGACTGAAACCACCTACCCTGGCCAGGCACCAGAGTAACCATTTGCATGAGTTGTTTTATGACAGGAAGTCCTGGTAAGGAACAGGGAACTAATAACTACCAACCAGAAGAGTTCAGGAAAAGTCAAAAGGTGACACCACGTGGCTAACCACCTCCCAGAATCCTTCTTGCTGGCATCCATCTTGGTTGAACAAGGCATGCACCACCAGGAAGGACTCTGAGTCAGAATGATTGGCTAAAGACAGTGTGGAAACAAATCCCATCACCATAAAACTCGAGACTGGGAGTCATGTGGCAGAGCAGTTCTGCTGGGTTCCGTTACCCTACTGCTCTCTCTTCTGGCACACTTCCCCAATAAAATCTCTTGATTTGTCAGCATATGTGTCTCCTTGGACAATTCATTTCTGAGTGTTAGACAAGAGCCCACTTTCAGGCCCTGGAAGGGGTCCCCATTCCTGCAACAGCACCAGAATTTGAAGACATCAATTCTTTGGAGCTCAGCCTTCTTTATGGTCCAACTCTCACATCCATACATGACTACTGGAAAAACCATAGCTTTGATTATATGGACCTTTGCTGGCAAAGTGGTGTCTCTTCTTTTTAATAAGCTATCTAGGCTTGTCATAGCTTTTCTTCCAAGGAGCAAGTGTCTTTTAATTTCATGGCTATAGTCACCATCTACAGTGATTTTGGAGTCCAAGAAAATAGTCTGTCATTGTTTCCACTTTTTCCCCATCTGTTTGCCATGAAGTGATGGGACGATCTTGGGATGCCATGATCTTCATTTTTTTAATGTTGGGTGTCAAGCCAGCTTTTTTCACTCTCCTCTTTCAACCCTCATCAAGAGGCTCTTTAGATTCTCTTTGTATTCTGCCATTAGAGTGGTATCAACTGCATATCTGAGGCTATTGATATTTCTCCTGGTAATCTTGTTTCCAGACTGGGATTCATCCAGCCCAGCATTTTGCATGATGTACAGTGCATAGATGTTAAATAACCTTTTCCAATTTTGAGTCAGTCCACTGTTCCATGTAAGGTTCTAACTGTTGCTTCACAGGAGACGTGAGGTGGTCTCGTATTCCCATCTGTTTAAGAATTTTCCATAGTTTCTTGTTATCCACACAGTCAAAGGCTTAACATAGTCAATGAAGCATGAGTTGATGCTTTTCTGGAATTCCCTTGCTTTTTCTATGACCCTGAAGATGTTGACAATTTGATCTCTGGTTCTTCTTCCTTTTCTAAATCAAGCTTGTACCTCTGGAAGTTCTCAGTTCATGTACTGTTGAAGCCTAGCTTAAAGAATTTTGAGCGTTACCCTGATAGCATATGAAATGAGCACAGTACCGTTTGAACATTCTTTGGCATTGCCTTTCTTTGGGATTCGAATGAAAACTGACATTTTCCAGCCCTGTGGCCATTGCTGAGTTTTCCAAATTTGCTGGCATATTAAGTGTAACACTTTCACAGCATCATTTGAAATAGGATTTGAAATAACTCAGCTGGAATTCCATCACCTCCACTAGCTTTGATTGTAGTAATGCTTCCTAAGGCCCAGGATGACTTCACACTCCAGGATGTCTGGCTCTAGGTGAATGACCACACTGTTGTAGTTATCCAGGTCATTAAGACCTTTTTTTGTGTAGTTTTTCTGTGTATTCTTGCTGCCTTTTCTTAATTTCTTCTGCTTCTATTAAGTCCTTGCTGTTTCTGTCCTTTATTGTGCCCATCTTTGCATGAAATATACCCTTGGTATCTCTAACTTTTTTGAAGAGATCTGTAGTCTTCCTCATTCTATTGTTTCCCTCTAGTTCACATGGCCTGAGCCATATGTGCAAAAACCTTGCTTGGTCATACATATAGCTGAGTAGGAAACTGTTGAGTTGACATTATGCACACATTAATTTATTAAGTACCGCAAAATTGCTCCCTATTGCAGTTATTCCAATTTTCACTCCCATTGGCAAAGTGTAACAGCCCTGTTGCTGATTTTCCACTCTCACCACAGTTGATATTTTCAGATTTGAAAATTTTGCCAATCTAAAGGCTCAGAAATCAGAGTTCATTGTTACTATAATTTGCATCTCCCTGCTGAAGAGCACTCTTTACATTCCTATACCTTATAATCTCCAGCAGTGACATTGAACTCAGGACAAGACAATTATCACAAAGGACACTACTGTTCACTCTGTGTTGATGAATTACAAAAAATAATATCTCTCACCCCCACTTTAGTGTCTATACCAATCAGAATTGGGTTTTGTCACTTTCAGTCAAAGAATTCTGACATGCTATTGAGTGACATGAATTAATGTGTGGACTCCCACAAAGAATTTCTTGAAGGTGATGTGTTACCCAAAATCAGGTTTCCAAAGATGTTGACTTTAGCGTCCTGTGATGGCGCTAGTTCAGGCTGTGGTTTTGGTAGTTAGGGATCAAAGTTCACGATTTCATTTCTTTCCTACTATACCTGTGCCAGAAGCTGTTGCCCACCAGCATGCCCTCACTGACTCCTTTGGGGGCGGGGCCTGGGGCTTCCTCTGCTGCCAGGGCTCACATGATAGTCCATAGTGCTCAGGAACCGCCCACCCGTTTGGGAGTGGCCCTTGATGTCTGGCTAACAGGTCAGTTCCCTCTCTCTGCAGTGGGACACTCCAAGTTGTGTTCTGCCCAAGCTTCCAAAGGCCTCTCTGGTAGCCCACTTGATAACGAACTGGGCAGGCTACTTTCTGTCCGACTGAGATTTCTTGGGATCGCCTCCCACATAAACCACTACTAAATCCTGACTCAGAGTCAGCTTCTGGGAGTTTCCACTTTAAGACAAGATCTAGATGTAGAGTTATTCCAGGAATTAGCAGCCCTAGCAGCCACTCAGTGACCTTTTGCCCACAGGTTAACAGGAAGGAGGTCAATCAGTCTGAAGGAGGATCTTTTTTAAGATTAAGTGTTAGAGAGACTGATTGGATAATTAAAAATTATTTTTAAGAAATCCCCTTTTTTTCTCTCTGGCTAAAAAGATAAAACATGACCTTTATAAAATTTTGAGAAGTATAGAAAATTAAAGAGAAAAAAATGTAAATTACTCATAATTCTACCACACGATGATATTTTCTTTGAAAACAGAGGGTAAGTTGTGGCCCCTCAAAACTTAACATTTTCATTTCCCCTCCAGTTTTATCAAGATATAATTGACACTCAACACTGTGTAAGTTTAAGATGCACAGCATAATTATTGACCTAAATGTACTGTGAAACGTTTACCACAAAAAAATTTAGTTATTCTCCATCATCTCATATAGATTAAAAAAGAAAAAGAAGAATAAATTGAATATTTTCCCCTTGTGATGAGGACTTTTAGAATTTATTCCTTTAGCAACTTTCATATGCACTATATAGCATGTCAACTATGGTTGTCATTTTATATATATTACTTCTCTAGTATTTATTTATCTTAGAACTGGAAATTTGTACTTTTTGACCACTTTCTTCCAATTACCCTACTCCCCATCCTCCACCTCCAGTAACCACAAATCTTATCTCTTTTTCTATAAATTTGGGTTCTGTTTGTTTTTTATATTCCACATAATTGAGAACATTCTGTGTTTAGAATCTGGCTCTGCAGAAGGATTATGATCCTAAGATTTCTGTATGTGTTCTATTGTTGTGTGTAGGAGCAGCTGGATATAAACTGCTCGTACAGCATAAGGAGGAAATGACTCTTAGCCTCTTAAGTAACATAATAGGAAGCTCTAAATGTAAACAAGCCTTTCTTCATCAAGGAACGGAAATTGGTTACCAACCGGTGCTTTCAAGTTCAGACCAGGAGTTTAGAAAAAAATAGGAAGATACAGAATGTAGTAGGGAAAATTAGGAAATGAAAATCTATAACCTCAACATGAAGTCTATTTAGTTTATTGCACATTTTTTCTCAAACAGCAAGGCAACAAATGGCTGGAGCAGGACAAATCTAGTTAGAAAGACCGCTTTCTGATCATAAGAAGACATGAAATGTTGACCATCAAGTGAGGCAGAAGTGGAGTCTGGTTATATTTTTAATAATAACAGAACACATTTTGCAAAGGTAATATACATACAGATGGATTGAGACCAGTTTGAAATCCCCTAAGAAGACAACCCAAGAAGTAATAGGAATAAAAAAGAAAGTACTAAATCTGTGATGCTAACAGTCCTACAATAAAAACTTGGGTCCAAGCCCTTTCTTTAGGAGATGCTCACAGAACACCTAAATGATGGTGTGAGAAAGAGAAGACAGGAAAATTTTCAAGTATGGCTTCCTGCTATAGGCAGTTGAGCTAGATTCCACTGGGGACTTCATCAGCAGAAATACAAAGCTTAGCCCAGCACCAGTGTGGAATCCTGAGCACTTAAAATGGTTGTTAGTTTAAACTGCTGAATTTTGGGGTGGTTTCTTTATGAAGAAATTAATAACTGATACAGTGGGGAAGATTCGTGGTAGGCAGGATGGCCCCCAAAGATGTCCATGTCCTAACACCTGGAACCAATAAATATGCTATATTACATGATGAAAGGGACTTTCCAGATGGAACCAATGAAGACTTTAAAACAGAGAGGCTATCCTGGATTATCTGGGCCCAATCTAATTACACAAACCATTACAAACAGAGAATTTTCTCCAGCAGTAATCAGAGAGATGCGGCAGAAGGAAAAGTCAGAGAGGTTAGAAGTACAAGAAAAACTTGACCTGCTTTTGCTGGAGGTGGCCACATGGAAAGCACAAGAAGTAATGCAAGAAGTCTTAAAGGAGCAAAGACTGGCCTTTGCCTGACATCAGAAAGGAAACTGAGAGCCCAGTCCTACAATCACAGAACCTAAATTCAGCCGATAGCCTAAATGGCCTTGAAAGGTGATCTGTCCTTAGACCCTCCAGAAGGAAATGAAGCCCTGCCATCTCTTTGATTGTAGCTTTGTGAGACATTGAGCAGAGGACTCAATTGAGCCATGTTGTACCCAGACTTCTGACCTACAGAATTGGGAGATTATAAATGGCGGTTTTTTGTTTATTAATGTTGTGGTGATTTGTCACAGCAGCAGTAGAAAACCTGCACCTGCTGTGCAAATTGACTACTGCAATGTGAGTAATGTGACCATCAAGGAGTGTGCCCCAATCATTGGGCAGAGCAGGAGTCAACCAACTATGGAGGAAAGCAGAGAAGACATCGTGGAGGAGGAGGCATTTGAGGTGGGCTTTGAAGGAGCACCATCTTAGGTCAGATTCCAACCCTGAGACAAGGATTTGAGAGAAAGTAGCTCTTTAGGTGATAATCAGGAAATACCAGTAAAGGAGTGACAAAGTGAGACAGAAAGGAAAGAAATCAATAAAAATGAATTATCAAGCAAGCTAACAATCATAAGCAAATGCAACTTAATCCTTCTGGGGGTTGCTGAGAAAAATCATATTTAAGGGACAAAAAGGCACAGGGGTGATGAACTTCCTTCACTGTTGGCTGAGAGTTACTCCTGGGGCATCAGTTCCCTGGTACTGCTGGCCTATTAAGTGTATGTGCAGAGCAGGTGCCAGCAACTTCCAGAAACTCTCAGGCAAAATAATTGAAAATGCCAGCAGGTGGAAGTCTGGCTGGCATGAACTGAACCCATGAGGGCAAGGAGACATCTATCACATCTACTGCAAGGGGAGAAGGTTTACCAGGCAAAGACCAGAGGAAGTGTTCTGGGAAGAGGTATGCACACAGAAGCACAAAACACAAGCAGAGGAGTTGTAAAGAGTGTCATGGTGTCAGGTCCAGAGTCAGACAAATAAGGATTTGAATCCTGATTCCACCTCCTCATTAGCTGTGTCTTCTTGTACAAGTTACTGCACTGTTCTTCTTGCTATCTGTACAATGTGTATATATATTATCTACCTTGTTGGGTTATTGTAAGGATTAAATCAATGTTTTAAAATGATATGGTGGACCCTTATGTAACACTCTTTATATAAAAATTAACACCCTATGTAAAAATGGGTCAAAGATCTAAACATAAGAGCTAAAACTACAAAAACTCTTCCAAGAAAACATAGGCAAAGTCCTCATGATGTTGGGTTTGGTAATAATTTCTTGGATATGACACCATAACATAAGCAAAAGGTAACATAAGCAAAATAGACAAATTGTACTTCATAAAAATTAAAAGCTTTTGTGCGTAAAATATAATAATTTCTTGGATATGACACCATAACATAAGCAAAAGGTAACATAAGCAAAAGGTAACATAAGCAAAATAGACAAATTGTACTTCATAAAAATTAAAAGCTTTTGTGCATAAAATATCAACAGAGTAAAAAGGCAAACTACAGAATAGAACAAAATATTTTCAAATCATGTATCTGATAAGGGATTAATATTCAGAATATATAGAGAGTTCATAAAATTCAGCAACAACAGCAAAAAAACAGTCCAATTCAAAATGGGTCAAGTACTTGAATAGACATGTCTCAAAGAAGAAATATGAATGGCCAATAAGCACAAGAAAAGATGCTCAACATCACTTATCATTAGAGAAATGCAACTCAAAACCACAATAAGATATCACCTCATACCCATTTCAGTCCAGTTCAGTTCAGTTCAGTTCAGTCGCTCAGTCGTGTCCGACTCTCTGTGACCCCATGAATCACAGCACGCCAGGCTTCCCTGTCCATCACAATGGCTATAATACCAAAACAGAAACTAACAAGATTTGGTGAAGATGTGGAATAATTGGAACACTTTTGCACTGTTAGTGGGAATGTAAAATGGTCCAGCTATTGTGGAAAATAGTATGGCAGTTTCTTAAAAAATTAAAAATAAATTTCACATATCCAGCAATTCCATTTCTGAGTATTTACCCCAAAGAACTGAAAGCAGAGTCCGAAAGAAGTATTTGTACACCCACATGATAGCAGTATTATTCACAATAGCCAAAAGGACATTTGAAAGCAATCCAAATGTCCACCAGGAGATGAATGGATAAGTAAATCATGGTATAAACACACAGTGGAATATTATTCAGCCTTAAAAGGTTATTGAGGTTATTATGCCAAGTGAAGTAAGCCAGTCACAAAAGGAAAATTACTGTATGATTCCATTTATAGGAGGTTCCTGAAATAGTCAAAATCATCACGACCAAAAGTGAAATGGTGATTGCCAGGTCCTGAGGGCAGGAGGAATAGAGAATTATGATTTTAATGGGTACAAAGTTTCAGTTTTATTAGCTGAAAAGCTATAGAGATGCATGGTTTGTGATGGTTGCACAATAATACGAGCACACTTAATATCATTTAAACCATTTAAAGACGCTTACTCCTTGGAAGGAAAGTCATGACCAACCTAGATAGCATATTAAAAAGCAGAGACATTCTTTGCCAACAAAGGTCCGTCTAGTCAAAGCTATGGTTTTTCCCGTGGTCATGTATGGATGTGAGAGCTGGACTGTGAAGAAAGCTGATCGCCGAAGAATTGATGCTTTTGAACTGTGGTGTTGGAGAAGACTCTTGAGAGTCCCTTGGACTGCAAGGAGATCCAACCAGTCCATTCTAAAGGAGACCAATCCTGGGTGTTCATTGGAAGGACTGATGCTGAAGCTGAAGCTCCAATACTTTGGCCACCTCATGCGAAGAGTTGACTCACTGGAAAAGACTCTGATGGTGGGAAAGGTTGGGGGCGGGAGGAGAAGGGGACGACGGAGAATGAGATGGCTGGATGGCATCACCGACTCTGTGGACATGAGTTTGAGTGAACTCCGGGAGTTGGTGATGGACAGGGAGGCCTGGCGTGCTGTGATTCATGGGGTCGCAAAGAGTCGGACATGACTGAGTGACTGAACTGAAAATGGTTAAGATGGTAAAGTTTATGTTATGTGTATTTTATTGCAATAAAAAAAATTGGAAAAAAAAGGAATTAAAAGGATTTGGTGCTTTGTCTGCTCTCAGCACTGTACCAACTTGGTCAATGTTGATTAGCTGAGTGTGTCTAAGAGGAGAGTGAATGAGGGTCAGGGGAGGGGGACTGTGGGAGCATCAGACTAAAAAGGTGGATAGCAGGTGTAAGTTACATTTGTAGTCTGGATTTTAAAGTTTTAAATGAAAGGTTAAATAAATAAATAATCTAAAAAAAATGCAGATTTATTTAGGGGGGAATACAGAACCATAATCAAGGATTTCTGAATCCGGGGGTCCATGGTTCCTAAGATGTTCAAGGATAAAATTCAGGAGGCTCATAAACTTTTCATAACTTCTAACTGAAATTGACCTTTTCTTTCAATAATGAATGGGGCAACAAATTGTGACTTTGTCACTGGTAAAATACACATATATTTCCAGATTGCAGACTCATTGCTCCTTCAAAATTTTGATATTTAGGTCTGAAGTTAGATTTTGATATTTAATACATTAATAAATAAGCATATACGTCAAACATCTGTTAATTTTTAAATGTTTTGATAAATGTTCTTCAGTATAATTGGTTTCTTTTGAATCCCTATGTATTTTATTTTATGAATTTAACATTCCACACTGAATTTGGACTTAGTAACAATTTGAAGTTGTTTCAAACATACTTTAAACTGAAATCTCAAGCAGTTGATCCTCTTCTAGCATAGACAAAGTCAATTGACCCAGCTTATTCACAAATGGGTCACAGATCCATTCCTTCCCAGTTTGGGGGTCTTTTGCGGCTGGGAAGTAATGCTCACACTCTTGAAAGCTGAGATAGGTGATCGTGTACTAGCTGAGAGAAAAAAAGGCCCTGGGTCATGGCCCTCTGCTAATATTTGAAACATGTCAGAAATCCCAAAGTTCACTTGTCACCCTATAATTCCAGTTTGGCTTTGAATGCAGCCACTTTATCTGCCCACTTGAACACAGTTGTCCTTCTCCCCTGAAGAGAGAGTCAGTTCACAGAGTGGGTGAAATCGTCATACAAGTAAACAAGTTTCATGACCCATTCTGTGTCTGAAATGTGCTGCCAGTGATGACTTTTTCTAAAAGAAATCTCTGGAGTGGCTCTCATAACTCAAAAACTCTGGCCAGTGATCTACCTTTAGAAAGTCATCTTACTTCTGTATATGAGAAGATGTGCGTGCTCTGCATCCATCTCCTCACAGAGCTGCACAAATAGACGTGAGTTAAGGGTCAGTTAAAAATCCCCCTCCCCCGATCCCCGTTCACTCTCCTCTTAGACACAGTCAGCTAATCAACACTGACCAAGTATGGTACAGTGCTAGTGTTTAAAACTGACCAATTCAGTTTTTCTGATGTGTAATCATTTAAAGCCTTGAGTAGTTCTGCAACTGTGGTGTTGGTTGGCAAAAAAAGCGCACATAACATATCCTTATGCACATCCTCCTGAAAAATATATCACACAAATCAAGCATTGTTGCCTTGTCAACGTTGGTAAACTTATCAACCTGGATCTCATACCATGTGTGGATACATGTTTAGTCACATCCAACTCTTTGTTACTCCATGGATTGTAATCCTCCAGGCTCCTCTGTCCATGGGATTCTCCAGGAAAGAACAGTGGAGTGGGTTGCCATTTCCTACTCCAAGGTATCCTCCCCATCCAGAGATTGAACCTGAGTCTCCTGAGTCTTCTACGTTGGCAGGAGGGTTCTGCACCACCTAGGAAGCCCAGATCACATATCATAGTGACTCATTAATCCTCTCTAACTCTTGTGCCTCAATATTCTCTGCTATTTCGTCCATTCATCTAGTTATGGTGCTAGCTGAAAGAGGAACATATGCCACCTTTTGAACTGCATCCTCTCCTAAAAGCTCATGATGCATGTCCTTCGCAGCAGGCAAGATCAACTCCTCACCATTAGTAAAGGGCTTCTTAGCTTTAACATTGCTGTTAGCTGCTAAGAATGATGCTCTCAGCGCAGACACATTTGATGAAGTGGTGGCCTTCAATAATTGCTTCTGTTTCTCATGTTCATGTTGTTTCTTTTGAAAAACTCCTAAGGCTTATCTTTTAATTCAGGGTGCTTAGTCTTCACGAGGCAAAACGGTTTTGAAAGTTTCATGGCTTTGTTGGATAGCCAGTTGCCACATATTATACAAAGCAAGCTTGGAGAATATGAATCACCTGTTGCAATGAACCCATAATTTAAGTAAGACTCCGTATTTTCTTTTAAATGCAGCTTTCTTTTTGTTGGCAGTCTTAGAGTCTTCTACTGCTTATTCTTTCCTATTTTTCAAAGAAGCTCTATAGAGACATTTGTTTTTTACTCATTTTGGCTAGGGTTAGCTTGTGGGCTTACCAAAACTGTGACTGAGACAAGTGTGCAATGTGAGAAGGAGGCACAGATGGAAGTAGTAAATAAAATAATAGGCAGGCCATAGAAGGACTAAAATGGGTGTGGGATTATGACTTAAAGACCACTGTATAATTGAAGTACATCAACTCACTTGCCACTGTAAAGCCTGCCAACAGATGCAGCTTAATTATCACTTGCCACTCACTGATAGGGTTTTGCTATGAGTCTGCAAGCAATTGATTTACTATGGTCTCTGTACAGTCAAACCTCTCTGCCAGTGATAATCTATATTTGCAGCCACTCCCCAATCCTAACATCACCTCTTCAGCTCCACCTCAGATCATCAGGCTTTAGATTCTCATAAGGAGCACATAACCTCGATCCCTCGCACGCACAGCTCACAGTAGAGATCATGTTCCTATGAGAATCTAATGCTACCATTTATCTGACAGGAGGCAGAGCTCAAGTGATGGGAGATGATGTGCATCTAATGGGGAATGGGGTCAATGGTTAAAGGTCACATCCTCCATTGTCTGGTGGATCACTTCTGATGTGCTTTCTCTTTTTCTTCAGAAGGTCTCAGCGAGGCTGAGCCTCTGTTCCCCATAGTGGCAATGGGCTCAGTAACATTCTCGTGCTGGCTTTTTTCCTTCCTAGATTCACTTCTGCTTCCAGGAATCACCTCTCAGATAGATGACCTGCCCCTATGTCTTTCTCTCAAATTTTGCTTCTTGGGGTAACCTAACAAAGGCAGTTGGAGAAGGCAAGGGCATCCCACTCCAGTACTCTTGCCTGGAAAATCCCATGGACGGAGGAGCCTGGTAGGCTGCAGTCCATGGGGTCGCTGAGGGTTGGACACGACTGAGCGACTTGACTTTCACTTTTCACTTGTATGCATTGGAGAAGGAAATGGCAACCCACTCCAGTGTTCTTGCCTGGAGAATCCCAGGGACGGGGGAGCCTGATGGGCTGCCGTCTGTGGGGTCGCAGTCGGACACGACTGAAGCAACTTAGCAGCAGTAGCAGCAGCAGCAACAAAGGCAGTGCTCATCACTGAGATTTTATGGAGAGTTGGTGACACAGGTTTCTGCAGGGTAGAAGGCTGCCAGTATAAACCAGTACAGCTTGTTTACAGGCGTCTGTTTTGACTGGCTGGCATCCATTTGATTGAGTGGTGCCACCCAGGTTATCTCCTACTAATGAGATCTGAGTCATCACCATGACACAAGTGACTGTCCCTGACATTTCCTTCTTGGCTAGTTATGAGGTTTCAGTTTAAGACATGTAGGTAGGGGATATAAATAGCTTAAGATGAAATGCTATTGGGCCATGTACTGAAAGGTCTGTGTTCTAAAAATGAGGAGAAAAGGTTAGCTGAGGTTGTCTGACAGCCGAGGAGATGATTGTGTAGATTCTGAAGAGGGGATCTAGGTAAAGCTTGTCCAATACAGTCACCCTGTACTACTGCCCCCCTGGTCTATCAAAGGCACTCGCGTTCCCACCCCCAACTTCAGCAACCTTCAACCCTCCCTGGAAATGGGAAGAGCTGCTTTTTACCTACAGGTGCTGCTGCTGCTGCTGCTAAGTCACTTCAGTGGTGTCCGACTCTGTGTGACCCCATAGACGGCAGCCCATCAGGCTCCCCTGTCCCTGGGATTCTCCAGGCAAGAACACTGGAGTGGGCTGCCATTTCCTTTCCCAATGTGTGAAAGTGAAAAGTGAAAGTGAAGTCGCTCAGTCATGTCTGACTCGTAGCGACCCCATGGACTGCAGCCTACCAGGCTCCTCCATCCATGGGATTTTCTAGGCAAGAGTACTGGAGTGGCTTGCCATTGCCGAGGACTGACTAAAAATGGAAAGTGAAACACAAATTTGCATTTCAGTAAATTACCCTGGTCCATGAGCGGAGTGTTTTAAAGCCTTCAAGACACTGTCACAGACATGGTTTTATTTGATCTTCATATTAATGTTAACATTAGTAATTCACATTAAATAGGGTGGAGTAGTTCATTAGAATAGACCCTGATGCTGGGAAAGACTGAAGGCAGGAGGAGAATGGGATGACAGAGGATGAGATGGTTGGATGTCATGATTGACTCAATGGACATGATTTTAAACAGACTCCAGGAGATGGTGAAGAACAGGGAAGCCTAGCATGCTGTAGCCCTTGGGGTCACAAGGAGTCAGACATGACTGAGCAACTGAACAACAACAACAAAAATCTCTAAAGGGGTTAAGAGGGCAGAATGGGGGTGGGTACTGGACATTGCTGATGTTGTGGGCTGGACCCTTAAAGGTGAACCCTAACATAAAAACCCTTAAATGAGAAGTCCGTATAAGGATGTAATGAATGATTCTTGTATGAGGTCTGACAATTATGGAAAGAGTTGTATTAGACTGGTCACTCTGCAAAGCCAACTTTGAGACGTTTCCAGGTCCAGCTTCCACAGCCACCACTTTGTGCTTCTTGTTGGCAAAGTTTCCGACCTGCCTGGGATTCCCTGTGTGCACCACTAGCTCCAAGGTCACTGCCCAGGACTGAAAGGAGAAGGAGTTGTAGAGGAGGCAGAGGATGAGACACCCCTGCTAATGGCATGCTAACGAGGGAAATGGAGTAGGAGGTGGACTGAAGGTAGAAGGTGGCCACAATAAGGACCGGTAAGGAGATGAAGGTAAGGAGGCTGGGGCAACTATGGCAACCGGGTGATGAAGTCGACCCCATTGAGGATGACTGGATGAAAACAAAGGAAAAGTTGGGAGAGAGTCAGAGACAGAGAGAGAGAAAGAGAAAAGAGAAAGGCTACTGTGACCCACTCACCTGGTCACTTTCCACCTGTGTTTCAGTATCTAAACGTGATTACTGTCAGGGAGGAGGAGGTTTCCAAACCCCTCTACTTTCCTTGAGTTCTTGTGGATTAATAACAAAATCAACATGAGACAGGTTAATAGGAGAAAAAGAAATACATTTTAATTCATGTGCATGAAGTTTCCATAGAAATGGTACCTAAGAAGTGGCTACAGCAGGCAGTTTTTATACTTTTCTACAGAGAAAAAATGAATTTGTGAGGAATTGACAGGACAGAGAAACTTAGGTTTTGGGTACTTCGTTGGTGAATAATCAAATCAGAGTTTGGGCTTGGGTAATTTAGTAATTAAAGAAGTAACATGGTTTTTTGCACAGGCTCTCAGCCCTGAATTCCCCATCACTGACAATAAGGGTGTCCTTCTACCTCTAGATCCAGGGAGCACACCTTTCACATGAGATTTCTTTCCTGCTTTTCAGGGAGACAGAGAAGGTTCAGTGTTTCCTTATTGCAATGACTACTTCTCGAGCAATTTCAATGCAAAATTTTCAGTACATTGTGGCATATTTAGGGGTGGCCACGCTCAGCTCCAACGTCACCTTGGAGTAAATTCTTGCCTGTCTGACCACTATTGGCAGGGTCACCTGCCAATAGTGACACATGCTATCTGTCACCCAACCAAAACCACAACATGAATTTGCAACAAGGGAGGAAAAAAGAACTGAAAGTTCCAAAGCTCTGCTTTTTTCCTTAAAAGTAGTTTGTAAAGCTGAGTAATATTCCATTGTATATATGTACCACAATTTCTGTATCCATTCATTTGTAATTGGACATCCAGGTTGCTTCCATGTCCTAATTATTATAAAAAGTGCTGCAACAAGAACATTGGGGTACATGTATCTCACACAGGGAGCTCAACCCAGTGCTATGTGACAATCTAGAGGGGTGGAATGGAGTGGGAGATGGGAGGGAGGTTCAAGAGAGAGGGGATTATGTATACCTGTGGCTGATTCATGTTGATCTATGGCAGAAACCAGTACAATATTGTAAAGCAATTATTCTCCAATAAAACGTTTTTTAAGTTTGAAAAGAATTTTTTTTTTTGGTATTTTAAATTTACACTTTATGTTTGTATTAGGTGTCAGCTTTAATGGCAACCCACTCCAGTACTCTTGCCTGGAAAATCCCATGGACGGAGGAGCATTGTAGGCTACAGTCCATGGGGTCGGAAAGAGTTGGACACGACTGAGCGACTTCACTTCACTTCTTAACTTCTTTAATCATCTTGAATCACCAAACAAGGCTTCAAAGCATTTTCTGTCTTACTTCTAACTTTACTTGTGGTGTGACCGTGTTCACTATAATCTCAAAAAAAAAAAAAAGAAATCTTATTCTGAGTATCCATTACTTTTCTGTATGTATGTTCTGGGTACCCCTTGGAACCCCAGAGTTAGTATAAAGGTTTTGAGCTGAAGACATTTAAGATTAAACAGATGCAGAAAAAAGCCTCTTCAAGCTTCTCTTATCTAACTAAAAGCAGCAATGTCTGGGAAATGAGGTTATCATAAATCCCCTGGTGTGGGACAGGGGAGTTTTGTGGCTTTGAAGAAGACAGAGAGACCTCTTATATCTGTACAGACAAACATTATCCCAAACTTATCTCCCATCTCTTCTTCCAAAAATCCATGTGTCTTCCCTAAAGAGAAGCAATTTCTCGTTTCTTCCTTTTCCCTACTGTTAGGTATATAAGCCTTTAATTTTAACCATTTCTTTTGTTGGCTCCTGTATGCATACAAGTTGAACTTTTCTTCATCACGTAATCTAGTTTTTGCAGGTTTAAGTCATAGTCCCTAGGTACTGAACGTAAGAGAGTAGAAGTTTTTCCTCCCCTACAGTGTATTTAGCTGAACTATAAGTAGTATAATATCTGTATAAGTGTTTCAAAAGGCCAATGATGAAAGTTTTCTAGTGTTCTGCCTTTTTAATTTATTTGTTTGGCTTATTTGATATAAGTGTGAGATAATGTTGCCTAACAATTGGCTGAAATTTTACTTTGCTCAGTTGTTCTAACAACAACAGCAACAAATAACAGATAAATAATTACAGTATACCTAATGTGTGGTAGGCATCATTCTAAACCCTTTACAGATATCAATTCATAACAACTCTATGATGTATATAGATGCAAAAGTGGAGGCATAGAAAGATCAAGTAACTCACCCAAGGTGACCCAGCCAGGAGGCATCTCCATGGTTACTTGAGAAATCAAGACCTTATCTAGAAGCACCTCAGAACTAGCCCCAAGGATATTAGAGATCCATGGGTCTTAAAACCCAAGAAACCTCTTCTCTTTCCATTATGACCTTCCCAAACTGGAGATGTACAATCTTTTCCGTAGTTCTGTTTTTGAAAACATTTTCTTACTCTAGGTTTAAGGAGAAAGCACGTTTTCTCTTCCACTTTCAATTTGAGGTTAATCCCTTGCCTGTAGTATTTCCTCATAACCACACTCTCTTCCTTAACAACCTGTCTGGTTTTTTATGCCTCTATTTCTTGTTCTAAGAGCATTTTAGAGAGTGTTTTACTTGTTCTGCAACTGGTTTACCTGTGAAGGCAAGCATGCATGATGTGGGCCAGAACACCACTGCAAAGGCATTTGGTGCTTGGAGTCAAACTATTTTGTGCAGGTTGTGAACTGAATAGCTATCTCATTCTTCACGTCTCCCTTGGAGCACAGGGAATCGTTGTTAAATTGCACTGCAATGACTAAGCATGTGAAACCAAGTCCCACCAAAGTCCAGTTCCCTTGTGGTTGTTCAGTTGCTCAGTCGTGACCGACTCTTTGAAACCTCATGGACTGCAGCATGCCAGGTTTCCCTGTGCATCACAAATTCCCAGAGCTTGCTCAGACTCACGTCCACTGAGTCAATCATGACATCCAACCATCTCATCCTCTGTCGTCCCCTTCTCCTCCTGCCGTCAGTCTTTCCCAGCATCAGGGTCTTTTCTAATGAGTTGGCTCTTCTTTCACCACTCTTCAGGTGGCCAAAGCTTCAGCTTCAGCATCAGTCCTTCCAATGAATATTCAGGACTGATTTCCTTTAGGATTGACTAATTTGATCTCCTTGCAGTCCAAGGGATTCTCATGAGTCTTCTCCAACACCAAAATCAATTCTTTGGTGCTCTGCCTTCTTTATGGTCCAACTCTCGCATTTGTACATGACTACTAGAAAAACCATAGCTTTGACTATACAGTCCTTTGTTGGCAAATTAATGTCTCTGCCTTTTAATATGTTATCTGGTTTGTCATAGCTTTCCTTCCAAGGATAAAGCATCTTTTAATTTCATGGCTGTAGTCACCATCTCCAGTGCTTTTGGAGCCCAAGAAAATAAGTCTATTACTGTTTCCATTGTTTCCCCATCTATTTGTTATGAAGTGATAGGATCAGATGCCATGATCTTCATTTTTCGAATGTTGAGTTTTAAGCCAGCTTTTTCACACTCCTCTTTCACCTTCATTAAAAGGCTCTTTAGTTCCTCTTCACTTTCTGCCATGAGGGTGGTGCCTTCTGGATATCTGAGGTTATTGTTATTTCTCCCCACAATCTTGATTCCAACTTGTGTTTCATTGAGCCCAGCATTTTTCATGACGTACTCTGCAAATAAGTTAAATAAGCAGGTGACAATATACAGCTTTGACGCACTCCTTTCCCAATGAAACCAATCCTTTCCCAATGAAATCAGTGGGACTGGTTTCATTGGGAAACTCATTGTTCCATGAGTTTATGATTAATCTCTCTACCCCAAACTGTGTTCGCTCTTTGTCCCTTCTAACCTCAATCCTATATTAACTGGATACTAATA
Source organism: Moschus berezovskii (assembly GCF_049115385.1). Classification (NCBI taxonomy): domain Eukaryota; kingdom Metazoa; phylum Chordata; class Mammalia; order Artiodactyla; family Moschidae; genus Moschus; species Moschus berezovskii. The sequence goes on along the minus strand of NC_142474.1, from coordinate 36,499,394 downwards.
AACCAGTCAGATGACTAAAATTTCTATTGTCAATAACATATTTAATGTACTAAAATTGCTATTATAGACACCAATCATTAACATACAAACTCATTTTTCTCTAGGGCAAGGTGAGTTAATGGACCCCCGAGCCTTGGCTGACCACTTGGCCTGAGAATTGAAAGCCAGAGATATCCTGACTCCCAAATCTTGATTAAGAAATGTCACAAGAAAATTATTAATCCTAGCCTCTTTGTTTCTTCCTTTTTAACTGCCTCCAAAGCTGATCACCGAAGAATTGATACTTTTGAATTGTGGTGTTGGAGAAGACTCTTGAGAGTCCCTTGGACTGAAAGGAGATCCAACCAGTCCATTCTAAGGGAGATCAATCCTGGGTGTTCATTGGAAGGACTGATGCTAAAGCTGAAGCTGCAATACTTTGGCCACCTCATGCGACGAGTTGACTCACTGGAAAAGACTCTGATGCTTGGAAAGGTTGGGGGCGGGAGGAGAAGGGGACGACCGAGAATGAGATGGCTGGATGGCATCACCGACTCTGTGGACCTGAGTTTGAGTGAACTCCGGGAGTTGGTGATGGACAGGGAGGCCTGACGTGCTGTGATTCATGGGGTCACGAAGAGTCAGACATGACTGAGCGACTGAACTGGACTGAACTGAACTCAATGGCAACCCACTCCAGTACTCTGGCCTGGAAAATCCCATGGATGGAGGAGCCTGGTAGGCTACAGTCCATGGGGTCTCGAAGAGTTGGACATAACTGAGCACCTTCACTTTCACTTTTCACTTTCATGCATTGGAGAAGGAAATGGCAACCCACTCCAGTGTTCTTGCCTGGAGAATCCCAGGGACAGGGAGCCTGCTGGGCTGCCGTCTATGGGGTTGCACAGAGTCGGATACGACTGAAGCGACTTAGCAGCAGCAGCAGCAGCAACTCAAAGACCACATTAGTGTGCATCTGAGCCTTGTTTCCTACTCCCTTGCTTGGTATCCTGCAAATAAACTCTGTGCTTTCCTTCACCATAACACCCAGATTGGCTTTGCTACTTGGGGAACCAGAATGGAGGAGTTCAGTAACATGTGGGCTAGTGAATTTACCAAAGTAGGGCAAGGCTATTCTGAGAGTCCTGGAGGAGGGGCTGTTGGGTTTCACAGCTTAACTTGTCAAATTGATATTTCATAAGTGATTACTAAGCTCTCTGCCAAGCTCTGCACTGGGCACTCAGCTACAATCTGAACTTCTATGTACTCATGTATGAATGTATACAGTCAGTCAACTTATTCCATTCAGTAAACACCTTTGTGTCCGGAACTGCCTGGGATTTGGAGAAACAAAGATAAATAAGGCTGGTGGCTTGTCCTGAGGAATTTACAGCCAAAAAAGGAAGATAGATAAAGTAACAGGTAGGAAACCGATGCATTAAGACCCTGAATCTTCCATAAAACCCAAAGTTAAATAAACCTTTGCTTCCCTCTTTATGGTGCTGCTTATCTTTCTAAAAGTCTCGGCTAAATGACTTTCCTGATAATAAGTCATCATTCTTTCTTTCTTAATGAAGTATTAGTACAGTTGTCTTTCCCCCTTATGGTTAGCATTATTTGGAAACAGGTGAACCACAAAGTGGGAGAGAAAGAGATATTAATATAACAGCATACTGATTGGCAACTAAATAGAGATTCTTTCTCCAAACTCCAAGAAGTTTCCCAGAATGAAAAAAGTTTCATTGTTATTGTCATGGTAATTTTACCACATCAATATGTTCATTGACCTAGAGTCTCTGGTGGATTTTCCTGGTGATGCAGCTTTAGTGGAGGATCTTCATTCTTCAACAATCTAAAACTCAACTCTAGCTTTCCTTTCAGAACAGAGAATGGATTCCAGGGATGTCACATTACTGACATTTCTATTTCTTCAGCCTGGAAACTTCATTATTGGAGACAATGGAAGTAGATTTTTGTCTAAGTTGCAATTTCTACTGTAAAAATACTGTGGAGCCTTCCTCTGAATAATTAAATGACTCTACCAAGCCAGAGCAAACTGCAAAGGGAAAATACATTCACCTGTAATCAGGGGGATTTAAAGGAGTTTGGGCCAATTTTTATTCCACTTGCATCAAGTGGAACTGTATCAGCCTTCACTCTTTTGTTGGCAGGGAGCAGAAGGTTTTGCCATCGGATGTTTTTCCAGAGGAGAATTGGTTGTATGCCTCAGGAAACCATAATGATAAAGTTAAAGGTTTTTATCATTAAGCTATAGAAAAGAAGAGGTATAAAAGGACATTCAATATGGTAAAATGAGTTAAAGTCCATGTGTTAAATATACCTACAGTTGTTTCAAGGATTAAAGAAGTTAAACTTCAAGGGCTTAGTGTCTGCTCATAGGAAATATTATGTGTTAGCTATGTTTATCCCTCGTGTGTCCTTCTATAATAAGTCTCCTATGGTTGCTGTGACAGATTACCACCAGTTTGGTGGCTAACAACAACAAAAACTTATTATCTTAGAGTGCTGCATGTCAGAATTGTTAAAAGATAAACTGAGGCCTGTTAGAAATTTTAAGAGTTTATTTGAGCAAGAATAAATTCGAATTAGCACCAAACCGGAAGTGGTTGGGGCGCTGCCATGACAGGGGCTCAGAGAAAGACTTTCACAGAGAAAAGGTGAAAGTAAAGCAAGGAGATGATTTGGTTAGTTGAGCTTAAGTGATTGCCTTAGTTGGGAAAGATTAGCTGGCTGGCTGGATACGTTGTCCTTAGATTTTGATTTCTTAACCAGGAGTCATTTATAGCCATTAAGTTTTGGTCTGCTTAGGTAGGGTGCTAAAGTATGAGAGGCAGCCTGTATAATGCCTCCTTGCTTAATTAAAATGGGTCAGCAGGGCTGCATTCCTCTCCTCTGGAGGTCCTAGGGGAGCTCACATTTCTTTGCCTTTCACAAGTTCTACAGACTGCCTGCATTCCTTGACTCAAGGCCCCGTATCACTTGAACTTTTGTTCCCATCATCACACCTCCTTTCTGATTCTAACCCCCTGCTTCCCTCTTACAAAGACCCTTTTGATGACACTGGACCCACTTGGATAATGAAGGATAATCTTTCCATTTCAAGATTCTTAATTTAATCACATCTGTGAAGTCCCTTTTTTCCATGTAATGTAACATACTCACAGGTCCTGAGGACTAGGATGTAAACGTCTTGGGAGAGGGGCTTACTCAGTTTACCACACCTTCCCTCAGCTTCCCCACTCGATTCTGGCTGTAGTGATAGTGGCTTCCATGGCTTAAAGCATGCTATGTGTGGGCCCTGGTGGGTTTTAGAGACAGGAAACACAGCTGGGTGTAGTAGATGCTGTGTGCTCTGCCCACATCCCTTCACACTTATCTGTGGCAGAGTTCCAACTGCCCACACTTACATTACCTTCCCAAGGGTGTTCTCTGGCTGCCAGCGTCTGTCTTTCCATGTGGAAGGAGGGGGACGGAACACAAGTGCCAAGGAATCAATGTTCCCCTGGCTCCCAGGCAGCCCTCAGTCAATGCCTGATAAAGACCCAATCCCTTTGCCTTGTGATTGGGTAAACTCTTAGGTGTGTGTCCTGCATGGTCTCTCAGAGTCCCCAGTGAAGTCAAGCTCCAGTTGTCTCAAGTGGTGATGTGTTGATAAAACATTGTAGGTGAGCACAACTTGCCACCCTAAAGTGTCTCTTTGGTGTGGGATTATTTAAAACTGAAAACAATCAACATGGCTCAAAAGACGTGAGAAGAAACTTTCTCTCTAATTGCCTTGAAAAATTTTTGACAGAGGGCTTATTCTGGGACTAGAGCTATCTCTGGAGATCTCTGCAAAGAATACGGACAGGGTGTTGTGGGGGAACAGGGCTTTGAGATCAGAGTCCACTCTGTCCATTGTCTCTGCCTGGCCCAGCAAATGTTTATTTACCAAACGTTTGCTTTTTCATCTCCATGAATTGCCTTCCTCCCCTTTGAAGGCCCAACCCACTGCCTAAACATCCTTTTTTGTCTTTGGCTGAAGATGGTATTTAAGGTGAGGGCTTCAGCCATTTTGGTTTTTCTGTGTCTCTCCTATGTAAAAACGTTATCAAACTTTTGTTCGATTTTCTCCTGTTAATCTCTTTCGTGTCAATTTAATTCTTTACCCAGCCAGAAGAACATAGAAGGCAGAGGAAAATATCTTCCTCTCCAATAACATCTTCTCCAGTTTTGTCTGCCTTCCCTTTCTGATATAATTTTCTCCCCTCCCCTGTTAGTATTTCCTGGATCATCAGCCAAATAAACTACTTGCACTTGAATTTTGGACTTGGAATCTGCTTCCAATGAACCCAAACCAGGACACTGGAACAATTAAGTAATTTGCCCAAAGTCCCTTAATACTAAGTGACAGGGGCAAGATTTGAACCTTGCTCTAATTGTAAAGTTTATGTTGCTTCTCTTAACTGGCTTGTTGCTCACAGTATCTGAGGGAGATGATTGACCCAAGAGACAACCAAGCTATAAGTTGTCTCTTTTCAAGTTCTCGATTTGAAAGAAGAGAAGATTCTCAGGGTTGGGAGGAAGGCTGCAACTCAGTCATCTGTCATCCTATGAAGTTGAGGTGTCTTGTGTCTCAGGCTGCAGCAACCTGTTGCACCCTGAGTACCGGTGGATGTCACACACAGGGTCATGGGCTAGGTGGAAGTACCTGGATTTGTGTTATTTTTTAATCTACTTTAATTCATCTGCAGGATATACTGCAAGGAACTGGCTTACAAAAATATGTACACATGTACTTTCTCAATACGTACATGTGCCTAGGGTAGGACACATCAGGATGTGGACCCCTGGGAGGAAAATTTCCTTTAAGTCTCCACTAAAAGGTAGCTCTCCTAGAATGTGGCTTTCAGTCCATAAACTCCTGCCCTATGGGAGAAAAAAGAGAAACCAATGGGCTATTTCTCTCTCAAAATCTTTCTCTTTATTTCAGCCCTGAAGGGCTAAAACTGACATAACTGTAAATCTGATTTCATCAGGACAAAAAGTCACGTTGGGAGGTCAAGACTGATTTTACTGAAGTCTTTCCATTCCTAAGAGCTGTTCCTTCAGGAAAAACCTTGCCTTGTGGGATTTATATGCTTATTCTGTATTCAAACTCTTTATTCTCTGGAGAAGAAACTTTTGAAAAACAAAGGGTTACATTAATATTCAGAATATGAGAAAAAGAAGGGTCACATTCAGAATACTGCAAAGCTGCTGATTCACAGAAGATCTAACTGGCACATCCCACTGAGTGTCAGGTGCTGCTTGGTTCAAATGCTGGTTTTGTAACTGACTCACAGTGTAGAACCTTAGATGATCAGCTTAACCTATCAGTTACCTGATCAGTGAAACAAAGATGATGTTACAGTCGTTGAATCCTTGCTGGAAAGCCTGCAGAATGATCTGCCTTGGCTTTATTCAGCACTAACTTGGTTGATTAACCGCCTCCTGCACCATTTCAAGAAGGCTAAAAAATACGAAGGTTTAAGAAATTGACACATTATTAGTTTTTTCTCTCCTTCATTCCTTAATTCTACATTTCTCTTTAATTACTGGCTTATAACCTATGGGCACTGAATCTACCATAACTTTGTCTTGTATTATGTGCGTGTGTGCTTAGTTGCTTCAGTCATGTCCAACTCTTTGTGACCCCATGGACTGTAGACCACCAGGCTCCTCTGTCCATGGAATTCTCCAGGCAAGCATACTGGAGTGAGCTGCATGCCCTACTCCAGTGGATCTTCCCGACCCAGGGATCAAACCTGAATGTGTCTCTTATGTTTCCTGCATTGGCAGGTGGGTTCTTTACCACTAGAGCCACCTGGGAAGCCCATATTGTATTACCTATAACACTAAATATTATATTATTGATACCATGTGTAGTTAGTTGTACAGAATTTATTACAAAATTATAATACAGACTTTATTCAGAGTATGGTTGAATCAAATTACTGTTGTTAACAATTTGGTAATAGCAGTATCAGAGGGTGACGACAAAGGGACATATAGTCAATGCCACATGACATGGCCAAACTCTTAACTTCTTTTAAGAACAAAATCTTTTAATCACAAAAGTGATTCGCACACTGTAATTCATTCAATAAGTTATGCTCAGAAAAGATGAACAAATCTAACTTTATCCTGAATTAAGTAAAAAAAATCTTGCGCAACTTTTCTAAAAATTGTTGACTTCATCTTGAATGAAGAGTTTGGGACTAAATCTTTTCCTCACTAGAAAAATTTTAAAGGACTTGTTTGGGAAAAGGGAACAATGCAGGAAATGTTGTTGAATAAGTCACCTTGCCACCTCTTCTCTAGCTATAGTTTCACAGGGATCCTTAAACTTAAATATCAGAACTTTTGTCTAGAAAAACAGGGATGTCAGGGGATGGCGAAGGTGGGGAAAAGACAAAAAAAAGAGGGAATGGCTTTGAGGCCAACTGTCCTGCAGCTGCTGAGGGACGCTCCAGAAGGCGTGGGAATTAGAGATACTCTTGTCTTCTGTGGTTGAGCTGCAAGAAGAGCTTGTTCCTTTCTCTGCATCAGATGATATTTTCCTGGAATCAGCTCAGTACAGTTATTTTAAATTACAGAACATGCAGATTTTAGGAGCTCAGGCATCTGTTGTGCACAGGATACCATGTAGCTGCCTTTCCTGAAAACAGAGGGGGCTTTTTAGCTTTCTCACCATATGCTCCAGGTGTTCTTTTGACAGTCTCCCTCATTGATGAGGCAGATAAAGCAGAAGTCATGTTGTAAGTAAATCAATTATTTGATCTGTGTTAGCGAGGCAACCCAAGTCATTCAAGGTTAGTTTATAAAAATAGAACCCTCTAGTAATGCGATCAGTGTGGAACAAGGACCATGCATCAGAGAAGAGAAGACAGAGGGAAAAGTACACCTCTGGCTGGCAACCCTGCAGGGCCTTCCAGGAATAAGCAGACAACAGCCTCAGAAATGCTACAGATATTTGGAGTCTGAGCTCTCCCCAAAGGCCCCAGTGATCCGTGGTTCTCTACTGCTCTTTTTGTGTCACTAAAAACAGACTCATACAGCACATATTTCTGAACACAAGTTGAATAGAATCCCTTTAGTTAATATGGGGACATGAGTTCCAATCTACAGACAGCAATGAAGAACTGTCATCTAGAGGAAAGAAGGGAGTCCTAGCCAGGGTGGCTTTATGGCTTCTCTCCAATGTTATTCCCTCCATCTCTGATTTATGTGCAGGAGTAGTAGAGGTGACAGCAAATAACGTTTTCAACTGCTTGAATTTTATGATTCTTCTCCCTTCTAGAGGAACATAGTGTCTTTAATAAAGCCCAGTAGAATAACTGTAGACTCAATGCAAAGATACGAATACAGGAACATTATAACAGCACACAGGAAAACCTTTCTCTGTCTATGATTCTACCTCTTCTGCGAGAGGGCAGGAGGAATTAGGATGAGCTCACAAACCCAGCTACCCAACAGTATGCACTATCACATCCTAATCTCACCCTCATTGTGGTTTCCTGGACTTTAATCTGTTTCAGGTCAAGAAGCAACAGCTAGAACCGGACATGAAACAATGGACAGGTTCCAAATTGGGAAAGGAGTACGTCAAGGCTGTATGTTGTCACCCTGCTTATTTAACTTATACACAGAGTACATCATGAAAAATTCCAAGCTGGAGGAAGCACAAACTGGAATCAAGATTGCAGGGAGAAATATCAGTAACTTCAGATATGCAGATGACACCACCTTTATGGTAGAAAGTGAAGAGGAACTAGAGCTTCTTGATGGAAGTGAAAGAAGAGAGTGAAAAAACTCAACATTCAGGGAACTAAGATCATGGCATCTGCTCCCATCACTTCATGGTAAATAGACGGGGAAACAATGGAAACAGTGACAGGCTTTATTTTCTTGGGCTCCAAAATCACTAAGAACAGTGACTGCAGTCATGAAATTAAAAGACACTTGCTCCTTGGAAGAAAAACTATGACCAACCTAGGTAGCATATGAAAAAGCAGAGACATCACTTTGCCAACAAAGGTCCATCTAGTCAAAGCTATGGTTTTTTCAATAGTCGTGTATGGATGTGAGAGTTGGACCATAAAGAAAACTGAGTGCTAAAGAACTGATGCTTTTGATCTGTGGTGTTGGAGAGGACTTTTGAGAGTCCCTTGGACTGCAAGGAGATTAAACTAGTCAATCCTAAAGGAAATCAGTCCCGAATATTCATTGGAAGGACTGATGCTGAAGCTGAAGCTCCATTATTTTGGCCACCTGAGGTGAAGAACTGACTCTTTTGAAAAGACCCTGATGCTGGGAAAGATTGAAGGCAGGAGGAGATGGGTACGACAGAGGATAAGATGGTTGGATGGCATCACCAACTCAATGGACATGAGTTTGAGTAAACTCTGGAAGTTGGTGATGGACAGGGAGGCCTGGCGTGTTGCAGTCCATGGGGTTGCAAAAAGTTGGACACAACTGAGCGACTGAACTGAACTGACAGCAATTTATAATGCCCATACCATTGAATGAGCAAATTTATGGTTGGTTTAGTCACTAAGTCGTGTCCGACTCTTGCGACCCTATAGACTGCAGGTTGGGGCTCTGCTGTCCATGGGATTCTCCAGGCAAGAATACTGGAGTGGGTTGCCATTTCCTTCTCCAGGGGATCTTCCTGACCCAGGGATTGAGCCTGGGTCTTCCGCACTGCAGGCAGATTCTTTACTGACTGAGCCATGAAGGAAGCCTGAGCAAATTTATAGTCCTAGTTTATTCTTCAAAATGTGTAACATAGCATATGTACAAAAATAGTCAATGCAGCAGTGTGTTGTTTAAGTCAAAGATTGGAAACAATGGTATAGCAGACACATCCAGACTTGGCATAGACCCATGGTTCACCTTTAAGTTCACTTGCTTCCAAGGTGGAAAGTTCTGTGTGTGCTTAGAAACTTTCTGCTGCTGCTGCTAAGTTGCTTCAGTCGTGTCAGACTGTGCGACCCCGTAGACAGCAGCCCACCAGGCTCCGCCGTCCCTGGGATTCTCCAGGCAAGAACACTGGAGTGGGTTGCCATTTCCTTCTCCAATGCTTGAAAGTGAAAAGTGAAAGTGAAGTTGCTCGGTTGTGTATGACTGTTCGCGACCTCATGGACTGCAGCCTACCAGGCTCCTCCGTCCATGGGATTTTCCAGGCAAGAGTACTGGTGTGGGGTGCTATTGCCTTCTCCGGAGAAACTTTCCACCTCAAGCCAATTGCAGCGCCTTCAAGGGCAACCATCAGCCATTAAGAATGGAAGATAGCCCAGGTCTTAGTCTCCTCAGGCTGTCATAACAAAATAGTAACAGAAGAGTGTATGACTTATAAAACAGGCATCAATTTTCTTTCAGTTCTGGATGATACAAGTCCAAGATCAAGATTCTGGCCAATTCAATTCCTGATGAGGGTTCACTTTCTGATTTGCAGATGGCTGCCTTTTCACCATGTCCCTCCATAGGCTTTCCTCAGCAAGGGTGGACAGAGGGAGAGGGAGAGAAAGAGCTCTGGTATCTCTTCTTATAAGGACACTAATCCTACTAGGATTAGTAATCCCCATGTTTATGACCTCATTTAACCTTAATTATTTCCTTAAAGGCCCCATCTCCAAATACAGCCACAACCAGAGTTAGAGCTTTTCAACTCAGCTTTTTTTTTTTTTTGGAGTATAATTGCTTTAAAATGTTGTGTTAACTCAGCTATTTGAATTTCTATAGACAGAGATTCAGTCTATAACAACACATACCAGCTTCATGCTTCCCCATCCCTCAGAGTGATGTGTCTGAGGTATGTTTTACACCCTTTCACAGAGGGTTCCTGGGCAAATTGAGCCCAAATTGCTCTAAACTATGACTTGCTTATTAATCTACCTTTTCTCCCTCCTCTGGTACTGAGCTTCCTGGAGTCACTCCCTCAATAAATGACTTGCTCCCAACAACTTGTCTCAAGGTCTGCTTTGGGGAGCACTCAAAATCAGACAATGTTTCTAATAATCAGCAAATTGAATCTAAAGTTATGCCCACAGGCAAGGAAATAGCAGCCCACTCCAGTATTATTGCCTGGAAAATCCCCACAGACACGGTAGCCTGGTAGGCTACTGTCCATGGGGTCGCAAAGAGTCGGACACGGCTGAGCGATTTCACTTCACTATTCAGGCCTGCAGGTTGTCCTATATTCCTAGTCCTATGGTAGCAGCTGTTCTATTCTGGTTCATGATCAGAGTATCTCCTACTGCAGTGTGGGGTACGTGGGTGTTTGAGAGACTTTGGAAATAGGTCCGCCCTGGAGAAGAGGTGAGGCAAGTACTGGGAGCCAGTCCATGCAAGGAAATACTGTACCCACCAAGCACATCAGAGACTGCAGGCAGGACTCCAGTCTCCCATGGAACTCCAGAGAATCCTCAGAGCTGAGTTGAAGACAATTACTAAGAAGCATGTGAAACGAGACCAAGTTTGAAACTTCAAAATATGTTCTCCCTGGAAAATTGTTGGAAAATTAATTTTAGAGGATAACAACAAAGGCTGTTATGACTTTTGGCACTATTGATTAATTGTGCCTGTTTTAAACTTTATATGAATGAGAAAATTTAGTATGGCATAATTTTGTGCCTGGCTTCTTTTGCTCAAAATGATGCTTCTTGTTGCGTGTACTAACCGTATGTTAAGGAACCTACTAAAAACAATACAAAAGTAAATCTTGAAAAATTTATTCTTTTCATCTCTCATATTAAGGAAGAGAATATAAATAATCCAAGTAAGATACACCATGTGAGAAAATGTTGTGCTTTTCAACATGTTATAACATTATCAGAAATCCTGATTTCTATGGGAAATGAGTTCAGTCGTAGCTCCTCAAATCTCTCCCATCAGATCTGGTCTCTTCCTCAGAGAGAGAAGAGAGGATTCCTGTTCCAGTGACTCCACAAAAACTCTAAAAAAATATGTTTCGTTATAAGTTATCTTTAGGTTTCAGTGTCTCAGATTCTTCTCACCTCTTATAACCATGGATAACTGTCTATATATACACTATCACTTTTGAAAAATTCTCATGCTGTATATATTCCTGGTCCTCTTGGATAAGAAGCCGTTGAGTATTACTTGATGGTTAAATGTGATATTGGTTTCTATCCTGTTCATCAGCTTTGCTGTTTAGATATTTCTGTCTGATAATCACTGAAGAAGATTTAGGGAAACTAGAAAACCTCTGCACAATGAAAGAAACCATCAACAAAATGAAAAGGCAGTCTTTTCATTTTGAAAATTATATATCTGATAAAAGGTTAATATCCAAAATATATAAAGAACTGATACAACTCAATAACAAAAAAGCAAACAACCCAACTAAAACATGGGCAGAAGACCCAAATAGAGATTTGTCTAAAGTCATACATGGAAACATGCTCAACATCACTAATCATCATGCAAATAAAAGCCACAGTGAAATATTATTCACACTTGTTAGAGTGGCTATTATCAAAAAGATAAGAGATAACAGGGGTTCTTGAGGATGTGAAGAACAGAGAACACTTTTGCACTGTTGGTGGGAATGTAAATTGATTCAGCCACTACGAAAAACAGTGTAGAGGTTCCTCAAAATATAAAAACTAGAGGACTTCCCTGGCAGTCCAGTGGTTAAGAACCCATGCTGTCAATGCAACGGACATGGGTTTGATCCCTGGGGGCAACTAAGCCTGAGCACCATGACAACTAGAAAGCCACATGCCACAACAAAGATTTTGTGTGCTGGGCTAAGACCTGCTGCTGCCATACCGCCCCTGCCATAAGTAAATAAATACATATTAAAGCTAAAATTAAAAAATGGAATTACATCATATGATCCAGTAATTACACTTTTGGATACTTATTCAAAGGGAATGAAAACACTGACTCAAAAGTATATTGGCACCCCATGTTCAATGCAGCATTATTTACAATAGCTGAGACATGTAAACAATTCAAGAGTCCATCGATGGAGGAATGGTTATAGAAATGCACACACACACAGTGAAATATGAATCAGCCATGAAAAGAAGAAAATCCTGACTTTTCTGGCAACATATATGGAGCTTCAGGGCATTATGCTAAGTGAAATGAGTTAGAGAAAGACAAATACTGTATGATCTTACTTACAGGTAGAATCGTTAAAAACAAAAACAAAAATACTGATACAGGGAATAAATTGGTGATAGCCAGAGAGGGGGTGGGAGTACCCTCAAACTTGGCCAATGCATGTGGTCTGCATTGGGCCAGTTTGGGCTTCTCATAGCATGGTGGCTGGATTTCTCAGAATAAGCATCCCACAAAACCACAGCAGGCTTCAGGTTTTTATGACCTAGCTTTGGCAGTCATACGGTGGCACAACTTCTGCTGTACTCAACTGATTGGAAGAGCTACAAACCCCCAGGTTCAAGAGGAAGAAAAATAGAATCTACCGCTTGATAGCAGAGTTGCAAGGTCAAGAAGAGCATGTGGGACTGGCAATTTGGTTCTGACTATTTTTGGAAAATACAAATTGCTATAATGTTCTATAGGAAGCCAGGGGAAACATAGAAATCCAGATCTTTAACACTATATTTAAAGGGGGAAAAAACTCAAAAATATATATGATTTCAATATTATATACATGTTTTTGCTTTATATGAACTATCCTAGTTTAAACCCATATCCATGATATAGGTGTGTGTGTGTGATCCTGGTATATTAAAAATAGTGCTTCATAATTCAATAATCAGCATCAATTCCTGTCTTTTGCCTTCCTTTGGGCAAGTTCCTCTCCAATTTGCCTCTGTTTCCTCATCTGCAAAATGAGAGAACCATCACTTATCTCTCAGAGTTGTTGAAATAAAAGAATAATTACTTTGAAGGTTTTTAGAATAGACTGCTCTTTTCAAAGATGGCTGGACAATATCTTCTATCTCATTTATTTTTCTACAACATGACCTCACCACTTCCTTATTAAGAAAGTGAAAGTGTTAGTTGCTCTGTCATGTCCGACTCTCTGCTTCCCCATGGACTGTATCCCGACAGGCTCCTCTGTCCATTGAATCATACAGGAATGGAGAGGGTTGCCATTTCCTCATCCATGGGATCTTCCCAATCCAGGGATTGAACCTGGGTCTCTTGCACCTCCTGCACTGCATGTGGGTTCTTCACTGTCTGAGCCACTAGGGAAGTCTCCCTTCATCAAGAAGACAGCCTAATTCCTCCCCCTGTGAATCTAGGTGGGATTGTGATAGCTTCAACCAACAGCAAACAACAGTGATGTGATCTGGCTTCTGAGGTTGGTTCACAAAACGTTATGCAGTTTCTGTCTTGTTCACTGGAACATTCACTCCTGGAGCCGTGGGTTAGCATGTGAGAAGTCTGAGGATGCTGAGGCTATCACGTGTAGCACATAGTGAGGCCACATGTAAGCGCTCAAGTTGGCAATTCCAATCTTTCATTATCCTGACCCAAAAGTCAGACAGGTGAGTGACTGGAACTCCAGATGATTTCAGGGGTTGTCAAGTCCAGCTGTCATCACTGGCCTTCAAGTCTTCCCAGCTGAGACTCCAGACATAGAAGAGCAGAGACAAATCACTCCCACTCCACCTGAAATCCTGACCCACAGAATCTGTGAAACAGAATAAAATGGTTGTTTTAAACTGCTGAATGTTGAGATACTTTTTTATGTAGTAATAATAATTGCTAAAGCAAGATATGACATGTAGCTATAGAAATTAGTTCTTTTCTTCTTTTCTTTCTGAGATTACTCTGAATAATTTATTAAGATGCCAGAGAAAGCATCTGATAATGTCAAGAATCTATAAGGACTGCATATTTGAAAGTAACTATAACAAATATTCGGAGAAGGCAATGGCAAGCCACTCCAGTACTCTTGCCTAGAAAATCCCATGGATGGAGGAGCCTGGTGGGCTGCAGTCCATGGGGTCGCTAAGGGTTGGACACGACTGAGCGACTTCACTTTTCACTTTCACACATTGGAGAAGGAAATGGCAACCCACTCCAGTGTTCTTGCCTGGAGAATCCCAGGGATGGGGGAGCCTGGTGGGCTTCCGTCTATGGGGTCACACAGAGTCGGACACGACTGAAGTGACTTAGCAGCAGCAGCAGCATAACAAATATTACATCATATGTATAAACTTCAGAGAGAGGAAAGGGAGCAGGCAGAGAGAATCATCCCTGGCAAAGCTGCAGCAACTTTTGTGCCAGCAGGCAGGTGCCAAGAGTTCAGACCTAGGCAAAGGGTGAGGAAAGAACGGGTTGTTCAGGGCCAACACAAGTCAGCAGGGAACAGGTCCCTGGTGCTTGCCAGGGTCAGTAGCATGATGCACTTGGATAAAGGGAAGGATCTGGTTTTATTTAGTCCTGTGACCTGAAGTGTTGAAATGCAATGGTGTACAGTAAGGAAAGAAAGGGGGATTGACCTCAAGATTCAACTCAAGATGGAGAAACACCAAAGATTATTCATTATTAGAGGAGCATGAAGCAGTTGACTCGCTTAAGGCACTTTTGGTATCCAAGGTGATCAAAACCAACAAGTGAAATAGGGTAGCAGGTCTCTATGGGTGGAAAGTCTTCCTTGAAGTAAAGCATACGGCAATCTTGCAATTCCCAGTGTATTTCCCAGAAGGAAATGGGTAGCTGAGGAAAATTTCACAAACTATTACAAAGATGTGGGCCGGTCAAGGGAAATAAAAGTGGATGTGCAGTGTAGAGAGGCTAGCAAGAGTAAGGAGGTACTCACAGCCTTAGGCCTGAAGGGTCAACAGGCAGTAGCCATTATAGTTAGAGAGCAACAGACTCCTTGAGAAGCTCTGGCTTTCAGCAGAAGGATGCAGCCAATCTACAGCAACCCCCAGGGAGGAATCCATTCTGGTATTTCCCTTCTTGGATGAATTTAAGGTGAAGCCAGAGGGAAAGGGCTCACTGAAGCAGTCCAAAAAGGCCCACCTTCTAGGGCATAGAGCAGAATGGAGAAAGGTTGAGACTGGACCTGGAGGAGCAAATGTAAGATATGTGTCCTTGTTGTTCAGTAGCTCAGTCATGTCCGACTCTTTGTGACCCCGTGGACTGCAGCACGCCAGGCTTCCCTGTCCTTCCCCATCTCCCAGAGTGCTCAAATTCATGTCCATTGAGTTGGTGATGCCATCCAAGCATCTCATCCTCTGCTGCACCCTTCTCCTCCTGCCCTCAATCTTTCCTAGCAACAGGGTCTTTCCCAATGAGTCAACTGCGTGCATCAGGTAACCAAAGTATTGAAGCTTCAGCCTCAGCATCAGTTCTTCCAATGAAAATTCAGGGTTGATTTTCTTTAGGATTGACCAGTTTGATCTCCTTGCAGTCCAAGGGACTCTCAAGAGTCTTCTCCAGCATCAGAATTTTAAGGCTTCAGTTCTTTAGCACTCAGCCTTCTTTATGGTCCTATTCTCACATCCATACATTACTACTAGAAAAACCATAGCTTTGACTATATGGACTTTTGTTGGCAAAGTGATGTCTCTGCTTTTCAATACACTGTTTAAGTTAGTCATAGTTTTTTTTTTTCCAGGAGCAAGTGTCTTTAATTTCATGGCTTCAGTCAACAAGAGCAATAACTTTGGAGCCCAAGAAGATAAAAATCTGTTGCTGTTTCCACTTTTTCCCCATCTATTTGCCATGAAGTAATGTGACAAGATGCCATGGTCTTAGTTTTTTGAATGCTGAATTTTTGTTGTTTTTTAAAAATACTTTCTAATCCAGAGATGGCTAATTCTTTTTTTTTAAAATCATACCGCACTTTATTATTTTTATTTACAGTTGTATTTATTTGTTTTTGGCTATGCTGGGTCTTCACTGCTGTGTGGGCTTTTCTCTAGTTGCAGTGCATGGGCTTTTCATGGCAGTGGCTTCTTTTCTTGAGGAGCACAGGCTCTAGAGCACGTGGGCTCAGTCATTGTGGGAAATGCACTGAGTTGCCCCACAGCACATGGGATCTTCCCAGATCAGGGATCGAACCTGTGTCTCCTGCATTGGCAGGAAGATTCTTTACCACTGAGCCACCAGGGAAGCCCCCGAATGTTGAGTTTTAAGCCAGCTTTTTCACTCTCCTCTTTCACCCTCATCAAGAGGTTCTTGTTCTTTAGTTCCTCTTCACATCCTGCCACTAGAGTGACATCATCTGCATATCTGAGATTGTTGATATTTCTCTTGGTAATCTTAATTCCAGCTTTGGATTCATCCAGCCTGGAATTTCCATGTTGTACTCTACATATAAGTTAAACAAACAGGGTGACAATACATTGTACATACAGCCTTGTAGTCCTTTCCCAATTTTGAACCAATCTGTTGTTCCATGTAAGGTTCTGACTGTTTCTTCTTGACCTGCATACAGGTTTCTCAGGAGGCAGGTAAGGTGGTCTGGTATGCCTATCTCTTCAAGGATTTTCCAGTTTGCTGTGATCCTCACAGTCAAAGGCTTTAGTGTAGTCAATGAAGCAGATGTTTTTTGAATTCCCTTGCTTTCTCTATGATCTAACAAAAGTTGGCAATTTGATCTCTAGTTCCTCTGCCTTTTCCTCTGTGTATAAACACAGTTTATACATCTGGAATTTCTTAGTACACATATTGCTAAAGCCTACATTGAAGGATTTTGAGCATAAGCTTACTAGCATGCAAATTGAACAAAACTGTATGGTATTTTGTACATTCTTTGGCACTGCCCTTCCTTGGGATTGGAATGAAAACTGACCTTTTGCAGTCCTGTGACCACTGCTGAGTTTTCCAAATCTGCTGGCATTTTGAGTGCAGCACTTCAACAGCATCATCTTTTAGGATTTTAAATAGTCAGCTGGAATTGCATCACCTCCATTAGCTTCATTTGTAGTAATGCTTCCTAAGGTCCACTTGACTTCAGACTCCAAGATGTCAGGCTCTAGGTGAATGACCACATCCAATTTAAAGTAACACTCTGAGGCTGGGGCAGAATGAGGACAGTGAGGACCCCTGAAGAAGGTGGCCGGCCAGTAAAGGCTTCTAGTACCAGCTCTTCTCTCATTGTGGCACCAATGTCATCAGCTAGAAACTAGGGGTAATCAACTCGGATAATGCATACAAGACTGGGAATCTATGGATTGGGTAGACTTCAAATAGACTAGGCTATGACAACAGTCAGTTTCATATCCTATTCATTCACTGTTATTCGTTCATCCAGGGTTTCTTAAACTCAGCAGTACTGATATTTTGAGCCAGATGATTGTTTGTTGTGGGGAGCTGTCCTGTGCATTGTAGGATGTTTATCAGCACCCCTGGCCTCTAACCGCAAGATGCCAATAGTCACACCCCATCCAGTTGTGAAAACCAAAAATGTCTCCAAACCTTCCCATTGTCCCCCTTGGGGAAAAATCACTTTTGATTAAGAATTAATGCATTCATTCACTCAAGAAACATTTAAGGAACATTTATCAGGTGACAGGGAGACACTGTGTGGCAGTGGGACATGGCACTTGCTTTCTCAAACTTCCTAGACTAGTGAAGTAGTCCAACCTTAGATATACAAGTACACGAACAATGCACTTTGAGGGGAAAGTTATAGCTAACAGAAGATCTGTTAAAGACCTTTTCAAACCAGTCTAGAATAAAATCCATAGATCATGGAAATATGAGGCTGAGGGGGAATTTTTATTGGTCATTAACGTTCTTTAAATTTAGGTTTTCTTTACCTTGAATCTCCAAATACCATACAACTTGAAGCTGTAATTTAAATAGCATCTGTTAAAATCAGAAAGTTATCAGTTCAGTTCAGTTCAGTCGCTCAGTCATGTCCGACTCTTTGCGACCCCATGAATCACAGCACGCCAGGCCTCCCTGTCCATCACCAACTCCCGGAGTTCACTCAGACTCATGTCCATCAAGCTGGTGATGTCATCCAGCCATCTCATTCTCTGTCGTCCCCTTCTCCTCCCACCCCCAATCCTTCCCAGCATCAGAAGTCTTTTCCAGTGAGTCAACTCGTCGCATGAGGTGGCCAAAGTATTGGAGTTTCAGTTTTAGCATCAGTCCTTCCAATGAACACCCAGGGTTGATCTCCTCTAGAATGGACTGGTTGGATCTCCTTGCAGTCCAAGGGACTCTCAATAATAATGGGTTAAATGGCTTCAATTCCTTTGCTACTTATCATCAAAATGTAGAGTCTAATTCCCTCTTCTAAGGAAAAGCAGGTTCCCAAATAGCCATGTGAATAGGTAAAGATGGGTATCAGTTAACTTTTGCTATTTTATAAATCATTCCCAAACAGCATCCATTTTATTTGCTCACAGTTCTGTTAGTCAAATGAACATTTTGTCTTTCTGGGCCTGCTAAGTTGAGCTTGGATACTCTAGGGTGGCCTCACTCAATTGTCTGCTGGTTGGTAGGCTGATTGGTTTGTGGGTGGAAGGAGGAGCAGGGGAAGGCAGTTCACTCACATGTCTGGTACTTGTTTTGATATCAGCTGGGGTGACTGGATGACTTTGCCATATGTTATTCATCACACAGCAAGGTAGCCTGGGCTTGTTTACTGGATGGCAGAAGAGGCTTCCAGCACCAGAGGTAAGCTCCACTGCGATGTAGTTTTCAAGCCTCTGTTTGCATCCTATATGCCAGGTAACATTGGACAAAGAAAGTTAAATAGCTAGGTTCAGAATCAAGTCACAAAAAAACTGTCTCTTGATGGGAAAAGTTACAGTACATCAAGACTGTTTTTTCCTCAATAAATCATTGTGTGTGTATGAGAGAGAAAGTGTGAGTGTGTGTGTTTTGTGGGTGTGGGGGTTGGGGGAGTGGGATGATGGTGGAGATTTTCAAGGGGAATGCCACAGACAAGGCAGCTAGTGTTATTAATATAAACAAACTGAATTCTCTATAATTATTTTGAAACTTCCAGTTGGCCTTAGCAATAAATGTACTGCCACAAAGATGGGGGTATAAAAGTTATAGAGATACGATGGAATGAGAGCATATGTGTAAATGACTGGTTGAGTCCTTGCAGTTTGCCTCAGATGATCATGAGAAATTGTTCAGCCATTTCCTGGCCTCTGCACATTTCCATTATGAACATTGTCCCAGGTTTTGTTTCAGAAGCCCTGGCAGCTTCTGAAAACTGACTGTTTCACTGCAAATCAGATCCTGCTATCTGCTAGTCATAAATGTATCCTTTCCAAAAGTGGACTCTCCAAAACTGTATGTTTTAGAATGTTCTTTGTGTAAAAATAACTGCAAAAGGTTAGAAGTGTTGTTCCTATCAATTACTGGATGGATGAATCTAGAAGAAAGACCAAATGCATCAGCAATTTGGCCTCTTAGAATTTTTGTTTAGGGGTATGCTTTTGTTTTTAAATAAAGAAGGACATGAACTCTTAATAGCATCATTGTGTAATGACTAAGAACTTGGACTCTGGAGCCAGAGTTTAGGGTTCCAATCCTGACTTTTCCGTTCACTGCAATCTCGGACAAGTTACTTAACCTATCTGTGCTTCAGCTTCCTTATCTTTAAATGAGATGCAATAATATACTTTATCCTTTATAATTGTCACATGGACTCAATCAGTTAATATTCCTGCAATTCTGACCACTGCTTGGGATAGAAGCAACGAGATACAATCTGAAGCTTTCTTAGAAACGCTGGTGTGTCATAAGGACAGCTTTTGGTGTTCCTAGGCATCATCAAAAAGACCATCCATCACCTTTGTCTTGCTAAAATAGCATCAGCACTAGCAGCTCAGGGAGAGAAGTGTGGTGAACCAGTACTCAGCATGTTTGCAGATGGCTCTCTGCGGTGTGAGGCTGCAGGGAAGAGGTGGCAGTGTCAGTACTGTGGTTTAGGGAACGTCAGAGGATTTCCATCATCAGCTGTCTCAGGCTCTTCTGTTCATAAGCTGAATTTTTGAGTGAAGTCAAGCATTAAAAACTGTTATGAAATCGCAATCTGTATCCATCAACCCACACACATAAGCCAGCCTTTGCTTTCTTGAGCTATCCATCAAAAAAGCAGTCACATTCAAAAGAATAAGTAGTTGATATTAAAAAGAATATCATTAAAAAGCATCTAATATAATTATTCAAGAGACCTTATTAAGTAACCCAATTCTCTACTTCACATTCTTTAAAAGAATTTCAAAGAACACAGGTAAGTTTAAATGATTCTAAGAAATAAGGAAATTCCTTAGCATTATTAGCATTGAAACACTTAATTAAATTACATTCTTTGTTTAAGGTTGATCAAATCATCCATCTGCCTCACCCCAAATGTCCATCTCAGCCACCATCTGCCCTCATCATCCCTCCCAGGGATAGAGTCAACACAGATATTTATTGAATGAAAGAATGAACGGCTTCCTCCATATAACTAACCTCACAAACCATTTTCTACTCTAGGGAATCTTCCCCCCGCAAGGGACTGAATCCAAGTCTCCTGCATGGGCTGGTGGATTCTTTACCAATGTGCCACCAGGGAAGCCCACAAAACACTTTATCAGAAAACAATTACTTGCTGAACTCAGAGTCTACAGATATTTTTCAAGGGTGGACAGTGGAAGGGAGATTTAACCTAGCAAAATGGATCAAAAAATTATTTCAGAAAGGGGCTCTGTTTCAACAGATCTGTAATCACCAGCATTCTAAGGATGGGGAAAGCTATTTTTTTCTACTGAATAGTTATTATCATTTGCAACCTCACTCTCAGCATTTATCGTCTTGTTCCTTCCCTCTCCCCTTCAACACCCCCCTCAAAAGGAGTTTCTTTCATGCTTTGTTGCCTTATTAACCACATTTTACAAAAATAATTTTTAATAAAAAAACTAAGTGTATTCTTTTAAATAAGATTTGTTTCTGGGTTCTATGAGATTTCATGAAATCTCTACAGCATTGAGCTCCAGCCACATCAATTTCTTGGAAAAGATGAATTGCATTGGAGGAAGAAGGAAAGCCCAGCCTGGATTAGATTAATGAAGTTGAGACATTTGTTATTTTTAAGAAATAAACTGTTGGGAAAATGGTAAAATTTGGGCATCTTGTTAAGGTTATTGTGTTTGTGTTTGCTGGCAAGAATGTATCTTTCTACATTTGTGTCTAATCTGAGTGTTCCAGTAACTATTACTGCAACACAGACTGCTCTAAGCTTAATAGAAACGGTAACCCACTCCAGTATTCTTGCCTGGAGAATCCCATGGACGGAGAAGCCTGGTAGGCTACAGTCCACGGGGTCGCATAGAGTCGGACACGACTGAGCAATGGAACAGAACAGAACGGAACGGAACCACCATTTTATTATAATTGTGGATCCCAGGGATCAGGAATTCAGAAAGAGCACAGAAGGATATCTTGTCTCTGCTCCGTAGTGCTTAGGACCTCATCTGGGAAGATTCAAACATCAGGGAGTGACTTAATTTGAGGATAACATTATCTGAAAGTTTGCTTACTCACATATCTGGCAGTGCTTGTTGGCTGAGACCTCAGCTGGTCTGGGCTGGGGCTGGGACACCAACATGTGGTCTGTCCATGGCTCTGGGCTTCCTCATAGCAAGGAGGCTGGATTCTAAGCATGCATATCCCAAGAGAATCTGGGCAGAGCTGGGCTATCTTTTATGGTCAAGCCTTAAATGCCACACATAGCATCAATTCTACCACAGTCACGTGCTCACTCAGATTGAAGGGCAGGGAAGACAGGCTGCACTTCTTAAGGGGAGGAGTATCAGTTACCTTGTAAGAATCAGGGAGAAGGGAGCCATTAATTGTGACCATCTTTGGAAAATACAAGGTGCCATATTGGGCATAAAATACATTCTAAGTTTTCTCGTATGGTCGTATAGAGACTAAAAATATCTCTGGCCTTTGAATCTATTTGCTTAGTTTAAACTAAAATAATTAATATCCTTTTACCTGTAGACTGGTGAAGGGAAAAATACAACCTTTTATTTGCAAAGAGCCAAGGTAGGGAAAGGGAGAATGACTGGTAAGTACTCTGGTGGCTCAGACGATAAAGAATTCTGCAGTGCAGGAGACCTGGATTTGGTCTCTGGGTTGGGAAGATCCCCTGGAGTAGGGCATGGCAACACACTCCAGTATTCTTGCCTGGAGATTCCCCCTGGCAGGCTTCAGTCCATGTGGTCACAAAGAGTCGGACATGATGAGTGACTAAGCACAGCACACAAACTTTGATAATAATTAATAAGTCCTCTTTTAAACCTGGGACTATATTAAATCTAAACTGAGAGGAGTTGGAATGAATGGGATGGGGAAACTTGGTCAGATCAACAGCAGATTCAGGGAGAAGCTACGGATAGACAAAATTTGGCAAAGTCAACAATCACTGAAGCAGGAAATATCTCTGGGGAATCAGTCCCGCACAACAAATGAATCCTTGGGTTAAATGCAGCACTAATGCCTATTCATTGGAAGGACTGAGGATGAAGCTGAAGCGCCAATGCTTTGGCCACCTGATGAGAAAAACCGACTCACTGGAAAAAAACCCTGATGCTGGGAAAGATTGAAGGCAGGAGGAGAAGGGGACGACAGAGGATGAGATGGTTGGATGGCATCACTGACGCAATGGACATGGGTTTGAGTAGGCTCTGGGAGTTGGTGATGGACAGGGAGGCCTTGCGTGCTGCCATCCATGGGGTCACAAAGAGTCAGACACAACTAAGCAACTGAATTGAACTGAATGCTTAACATTCTTTTTTTCGCTCCCAGAGGCAAATTTTCTACCTGTTTAGGGGCTCAATGCAACTGTTCTCTGCATCTGGCTGAAAGAGTGTTTTCTGCCCCAATGTCTCTTTCTCCGCTTTCTTTTCCTACTTTCTCTGGCACCAACTCTATTCCAAATTTATTCTCAACTCCAAAAGGAGAAGCACTTCTGGTAAGTTGCTGGGAGGCAGCCAGTGCTTTCTCAGACCACTGCCTTCTCTGTAAATTTCAGCTGGTAGATGCAAACACCAAAGGGATTCCTACAATCACTTGAAAATTTAGAGCGATAGAGCTCTTCTTTTTATTTATCTATTTATTTTGGCCATGCTGGATCTTTGTTGCTGCAAGCAGGCTTTCTCTAATTGCAGTGAGCAGGGACTACTCTCCAGTCGTCGTACACAGACTCTAGGGGGTGCAGGCTTCAGTAGCTGCAGAACTCGGGTTCAGTCGTTGCAGCCCATGGGCTCTAGAGTGTGGGCTCAGTAGCTGTGGCACACAGGCTTTGTTTCTCCAAGTCATATAAAATCCTCCCAGACCAGGGATCAAACTCATGTCCCCTGAATTGGCAGGTGGACTGTTAACCACTGGACCACCAGGGAAGTCCCTTCCTCCTTAATTAGTTTGGAATGTTTATAAATTGTAATATCAAAGTTATTTCCTTGATAAATAACAATGTGGTAGGTGGAATTATGACCCTCAAAGATATCTATCTCTTTATCCCTGAGACCTCTGAATATGTGTTCTTACCTGGCAAAGGAAATCTGCAGAATTGATTCTTCTCATTCCAAATTTGTTCCTTCTCATGTCTTGCTTAGGCTAGGGAATGGTGCCAGTGTCCCTCCATTCACTCAAGCCAGAGTCATTCTAGTCTAATCCTTTTGATTACAGAGGGAGAGCAGTGAGTGGGGAGATCTTTCTGAAGACAGATCTTAGTTCCTTGCTGCTGCTGCTGCTAAGTCACTTCAGTCGTGTCCGACTCTGTGTGACCCCATAGACGGAAGCCCACCAGGCTCCCCCATCCCTGGGACTCTCCAGGCAAGAACACTGGAGTGGGTTGCCATTTCCTTCTCCAATGTGTGAAAGTGAAAAGTGAAAGTGAAGTCGCTCAGTCGTGTCCGACCCATAGCGACCCCACAGACTGCAGCCTACCAGGCTTTACCCAGGAATTAAACCTGGATAACCCTGGTGGCTCAGAGGTTAAAGCGTCTGCCTCCGATGCGGGAGACCTGGGTTCGATCCCTGGGTCGGGAAGATCCCCTGGAGAAGGAAACGGTAACCCACTCCAGTATTCTTGCCTGGAGAATCCCATGGACGGAGAAGCCTAGTAGGCTACAGTCCACGCGGTTGCAAAGAGTCGGACACGACTGAGCGACGGAACGGAACCTGGATGAAAACCAAGAGTCCTAGCCACTAGACTACCAGGGGCTAGAGGCTAGAAGCAAAGTGGCCCTGGTTCTTGCCCCTGTTTGAAAGCAAGAATATTTCAAGGAGGTTAAAGCTTCAAAAACAGGTACAAAGTTTATTATTAGAGACAGCACAATGTATGGAAGAGCACACAGGAAAACAGTTTATTCGGCTCAGAAGCAGGTCAGAGATATATACCCAGAGAGAAAGGGTATGGACCTCCTCTCTGGTGAGGAAGGGTTCTGTAAGTCAGACACTAGGCAGAGACACACATCCTGAGAGGAGCGCGGGCCTCCTGGGTGGGGAAGAGTATAGTACAGAGGTGATGTAAATCACTTACGTAGGACAGTCCTTCTGGGTCTTTGTTTACCCTTGGCCAGTTGTTTTTTTCTTCACACCTGACTGGTCCATGGATCCTCCCTAAGATGCATGCATAACTTTTTGCTAAGATGGATCTCACTGTAATGACCTATGGGTACAAGTCCATACTTATTATGTGGTGGGAGCCCCCTTCATTTTTGACTGCCAAGAATCCTTCCTGTGCATGTGCAGACAGGAAAGTCTTCTTTGACCTCAAGAGTGGGCACCTTATCTCTTTGCTTTAGCAGGGCTCAGCTTCTGCTACTAGCTTTGTCCTTGGAGTCACTGGGTAAGAATAAGGCTCAGTTTTACTCCACTTGACGACCACCAGGTGTCTGGCCCAAAGGCCTACTGTCTCCTACCTCACTTTCTCCCATATAGATACTATAGGTTGCAGAGCTTAATACCAATTTCCCCAAACTTTCTCTGTTATGAAGATGTTGATGATAAACACTTTTTAACACTCCAATACATAGAAATCTGCAAGTAGTTTTGCAAAAACTCTTGCTTTTTTGTTAAAAGGAATAAACTCTGTCTTTCTTATTTCCTCCTTCTGTCCCCGAACACAGACAAGATATCTGGAGAGGCAGCAACCATCTTGTGACCATGAGGTAACACATGTTAAGGAAAGACCAAGAGAACCACAGGGACACAACCTTGGTATTGTTAAATCACTAAACCAAAGGTAGCAGTGGCTTTAGTGTAGACTTGTTATAAAAGAAGAATAAACTCTCCTTTTGGAAAGCCATTCTATCTTGAGAATTTTTGTTACGTGCAATCAAAAGAATTCCTGACACACCGCCATGCCCTAATCCAATCAGCTATCACATCCTCTGCACTCTGCCTCCTGAGGCTTTCTCTCATGTACTTCATTCTATCCCAGCTGCCTCTGCCTTGGTTCACATGCCCATGGAGCCACCACATTAACCTCCCAACTGGCCTCCTCACCTCTAATCTTTTTCTCCAAAATATTCATGTTTATTGCCTGAATTTGAATTTTTCAGAGATCCCCAATTTCCCTCATGTAAAGTCTTAGTTACTTAGAATGGCCTCCAGTGATTTTCTTAATTTAGCCCCTACATATCTCCCCATGATTCAGTGGGTCTAGGCTGAGGCCCATGGCTTTGTATTTCTAATAAGCTCTCTGATGACGCTAATGCTGCCAGTAGTGGGTAAACCACTTTTTGAGTTGTACTGGTCCAGAGTTCTTTTCCTTTTCCTATTTCCATCACAAAATTTGCCTCATTTTGTGATGACAGATTCTCTCATTCCTTAATTCAGTGTTTCTCAAACAGTGTGCATCAGACTCCTTGGAAGGGCTCCTTAAAGCACATAATGGTGGCTTCTACCCCAGAATTTCTGATTCAGTAGATTTAGGGTAGGGCTTAAGAATTTGCATTTCTAACAAGTTTTCGGGTGATGCTGATGCTGCCTGTCAGGGACCACACTTTGAAAACAACTGCCTTAGTACAGGGTTTCTCATCATTGCTTCAACTCATGTTTTGAGCCAGATAATTCTTTACTATGGAGAGGTTGCTCCTTGTATTAGGGGATGTTCAACAGCATTCCTAGCCTCTAGTCACTGGATGCCAGGAGCAGCTCCTCCAGTTGTGACAAAAGTGTCTCCAGACATTCCCAGATGTCTGCTTGAAGGCAAAATTGCTTATAGTTGGAAACACTACCTTGGTGTGACTGTTTGATCGATATCCATCTCCTTTAGTATCTAAGTTTCACAAAAGCAGGAGCCTGTTTCTTGTATTACCAATGCCTAGAGTAGGCACTTAACAGATCCTTGTTCAACAAATGAATGAATCTAATTCCAAACAAGTTTAAAACACTTTAATGCTTTTTTCTTTTGTGCAATCCTTTTCCTGATCACCAAAAAGTATGAAAAGAAATCTTCCGCTGCCTCCCTACCTGAACAGCAACAACACGCTTCCAGGTTCCTTTGGCCAGGAACATAGGGGTTGAAGACATTCCCCAGTCTCCAACTCTAGTTTAGTAGAGGTGGTCCACTGCAGCATTATATAGATTGCCCCAGAGAGGGAAGAGAAAGAGGTTTTTGTTGTTGTTTTGTTTATTTCTGTTTTGTTTTGGTTGTACTGCACAGCATATGGTATCTTAGTTCTCCCACCAGGGATTGAGCCTATGTGCCCTGCAGTGGAAGTGTAGGGTCTTAACCATTGGACCACCGGGGAATTCCCAAAAGAGGTTTTCTTTTTCCAGGATAAGGTGGAGGATGAGGTTGGATTTCCCCACTCTGACCACATTCAACTCCATTCTCTCATTGGGAGAAGAAGAGGAGATAGAGCTAGGCCCTGCCCATGCAAGATTTCCCGAGAGGTGGCAGGACCTCAGTGGGACAGATCTGTGTGGATGGGGGATGGAGTGGCAGTGAGGATCTTGGTCACAAAGCCTGGGGTCATTGAGCTGCTCCATGGTCTACCCAGAATGGCAGAGCGCAATCAGTATTGACTATATTTTCAGTCTTTTTTCTGTACTTTTACAGAATATCCATACTTTAGCATGATATTCTGGAAATAATATCTTAACCAAAGCACAAGTCAATAAGAAAACTTTTAGGAACTATGATAGGCTGCTAGAAAGAAGATACATTTTGAACAGAGTACTGCTGCTCCCCCAAAAGAGCATCATACGGAGGGCTGCCTGTGACGTCCAAACACAGGTAGCCCAAAAGTACAGATAGAGAGGCTGAGGATTCAGAACCCTGGCAGGCAGCAGGTGAGAGCTGGAGACTTGCAGAATTGGTGTCAGTCTGTTCCTGCTTATGCTTGTTTGACCTCTCCCAACTTCCTCCTCCTGCCACATATCACTAAATCTGGGGCAGTTTGGCGCTGCTCCAGTGAGAGTAATTAGGGAATAAATTGTTCCATTCTAGCTTGTCTTGGACCACAAACATATTGCTCTATGTAACAGCCAGGTCTTCAGGTCAGGTTTTGTGAATGCCTGAGGGTAGCTGAAGACTTGTTCACTCACCTGTGGGGAGATTAACAATCATTGTGCTTTCAGAAAATTCTAACAGGCTGTGTAGTGGAGCAGAACTTTCTGGTTCACTGAGAGTGTGGGTGTAATTTTATATAGATTTCTGGATTAACTGACTCTTTGTAGTATGTATAGAAGTATAGAAGTTACTTGATTATGTATGAGTATGTACAGAAGTTACTTGAGCTAGGGACTTCCCTGGCAGTCCAGTGGTTAAAACTCTGTGCTAGCAATTTAGGCAGGGGATGTGGGTTCAATCCTTGGTCGGGGAATTAAGATCCTGCATGCTGCGCAATATGGCCAAAAGAAGAAGGAAAAAAAAAAGAAGTTACTGAGCTAACTTAAGACACAAAGTGGAAATTATGCCTGTATCACACCTGTATCAGCATAATTTACCGATCAGGATCTGGATGTGGATAAAGGAAGGCTTTAGGAAGGAAAGGAGCCTGGAACAGAAAGCATCTCTTCTCTCTGATTCTCAGGTGTGTTTTCTTCTCTGTGTCTCTCCTGGCCTCCCACGCCACCCTACACTCTGCCTTTCTCTGCTTCTTCTATCCACTTGTTAAACTATGACTTTGTGAAACTCCTGAGTTCACATGCAGGCACCCCAGCCTCCTGTAGACACTGACCAACATCCTTTCTTTTCCAAAACCAGTTTACCAGGAAAGAGAATCTGATGGGTGCAGCTTGGGTCCAGCTAGCTATGAGTAGTAGTATAAGTACAATTATCGGGACCCACCCTGAAGATGAGGACAGTTCCCTGATACCATGCTGTCTTAGGAAAACCTAAGATTTCCCCAGAAGCAGACTCTGAATCAAGAAGTAAAAATCTGTTGTAAATAAGAACTAGATGATTTGGGAGGAAGCTGGAAGAACACCTCTTCACCTTTCTTACTTCCTTTGACCATAAGCTTCATTTGCAACTCCCAAGCCAGAAGGCAAGAAAGCACAGGAATCCTATGAAATCAGTCTATGTTAGGCCAGCATCCCAGGGCATAGAGCAGGGTGGAGCAGGATGGCAAGTCAATCTGAAGAGCAAATGAAAGATGTGATTCAGACATTTCTCAATAGAATCTTGTTATTCATATACCCCAACACAGATTATGAAAAATTAAATTATTCAATATTTTAGTTGTAGGGAATTGTAGCATTTGGCATGCCCATTTTCACAGTATTACTCAGATTTGAATAGTCTATTGAAACTTGGTATTCATCATAAACCTAGGGTCAGAAATGTCAATAAACTCCTGGACAAATTTAAAGCTTATTTTGATTTACATAAATGCAGTTCAGGCTTGTCACAACAAGCTTAACCAGTTCACATGTCAAATGTGGTATATTTATGTTATACTCAATGTGAGTGGCTATGACCTAAGCAGAAGGAAAATTGGTTTTCCAACAGTAATCTCAGATTGTTCTTTTCCATATCTTCATGTGTTGCTACCAGAAGTCACTGTCCAAGTCTTCATTTAAACTCCTATCATGTTGATCTAATTTCAATCTGTAAATATTTGTAGAAAGAATTTTTTCCCCAATTGTTTTTACCAAAAGTCTTGTTTCTGAAACAAACAACCACAGTGGTTTTTTTGCATCAACTGCCGTTTAACAAGTTACCACAAATTTAGTAGTTTAAGATAACAGAAACTTAGCAACTTTCAGTTTTGGATGTCAAAAGTCTAAAATGGGTCAGCAGGATGGAATTCCTTCTAGAAGCTCTAGGAAAGAATCTCTTTCTTCACCTTTTTCAGCTTCAAGGAGCTGCTTGCATTTTTTGGTTTGTAACCCCTTCTTCCATCTCCAAAGCCAGCAGAGTAGCATCTTCAACTCTGTCTCTCTCGCCTCTGTTTCTGTCTCCTCTGACTCTCCTACCTCCCCCTTATAAGGACCTTGTGATTACATTGGTTCCACCAAGATAATCCAAGATAACCTCTCCATCTCAAGATCTTTGCAATAAAGAGAGAAGTTCTTGAGGGGCAGGAATTTTCTTGACCAGAAGAAAGGGCACGATAAAATAAAGAAAGAAAGAAAACAAACAAAAAACCTAGAGGATAAGTGTTTTGGGGGTGAATGATAGAGATAAGGCTGTAGATATGGGGGTGGAAAACTGAGGTACCCATGTTCGTTTATTCTAGGTTGACAAAGGTCAGAGAGGCGGGAGAACAGTTAAAAGATTGGTGAAGGTCTGGAATAGCTTCTATTAGAGTGAAGGAGGGTGTTGATCAGGTTTCAGTGTGGGATTAACGGGGATGCTGAGATCCACGTAAGTCTCCATGATCATTTATTTGGTCACTACTTGTGCAGCTGTATAGCACTTGGCAGTCAGTGTGTAGGGAACAGAAATGTGAACATTTATTCAATCCATGAAGTTTCTCATAATTTCATTCCCTGCAATACAAACTCCTCTTTTAGTTCCTCTGATTACATGCCAGGGCAGAGACTGTTTTTTGACCCCCTTTATTTCTTTTCCCTAACTTTTAGACTGAGCATGTGGATTTCTAAGATTACATTTCCAAGCTTCCTTTGCAACTAGATATGGCTATATGACTAATGAAATACATGGTGGCTTAGCACACATGCACACAACTGTCCTTAAAGGATTCAGCATTGCTATCTTTCTCTCTTCCTGTTTCTCCCTGGCTGGAATGCAGAGACAATGGCTTGTACCCAAGAACTATTTTGGATAGTGAGGGGGAGGCCTGTATGTTTAGATGGCAAAGCAGTAAGATAGAAGGAATTTTGGTCCCAGGCAATCACAGAGCCAGTATATCAGCACTGTACCAGTGCCTCTGGACTTCATTTGCATGAAGAAAAATCTTCTAAATAAATTTTCTATTATATATAACTGAAGCTAATTCTACATTGTCCATACTCACTGCTTTCTTGGAGATTCTCACCTACATTGATATGCTGTCAATTCCATATGCCTCTGTTTTCCTCAACTTCCTGTTTAAGCTTCCATCCATTCTAAAGGAGATCAATCCTGGGTGTTCATTGGAAGGACTGATGCTAAAGCTGAAGCTCCAATACTTTGGCCACCTCATGCGACGAGTTGACTCACTGGAAAAGAGTCTGATGCTAGGAGGGATTGGGGGTGGGAGGAGACAGGGACGACAGAGAATGAGATGGCTGGATGGCATCACCGATTTGATGGACATGAGTTTGAGTGAACTCTGGGAGTTCACTGAACTGAATGTATTTTTTGAACACATACTCATGGTTTGACCTGACATCAACTCTGCTTGTTCAAATCTCTTTCCAATCAGCTTATCATATTGGGGGCAGTTCTGCTTATATTTTACTTCTGATTAAATTATAATGGAAATTTCCTTGATTCTTCCTCAACTATCTTTCAGTTCAGTTCAGTTCAGTCGCTCAGTTGTGTCCGACTCTTTGCAACCCCATGAATCACAGCACGCCAGGCCTCCCTGTCCATCACCAACTCCCAGAGTTCACTCAAACTCATGTCCATCGAGTTGGTGATGCCATCCAGCCATCTCATTCTCTGTCATCCCCTTCTCCTCCTGCCCCCAATCCCTCCCAGCATCAGAGTCTTTTCCAGTGAATCAACTCTTCGCATGAGGTGGCCAAAGTAGTTCTGCATTATTTTCACAGTGCTATTAATAATCATGCCATCCTATGTTACATTTTATTAATTAAATTATCCAACATTGATTGAGCATCTTCTATGTGCACTGAAGTGATGGACACCATGGAGACACAAAAATCAGTAAAACATGAGGCATACCATTAAGAATCTGACAATCCAGTAGGAGAGAGGAATATAAAAGCAATTAACATAATGAAGATAAAAGCAAGGGAGCCATATTCTGCATGCTTTGGAGAAGTATGCAGTATTAAAATTTTTTTCCCCCAATTCACCATAGAAGTTTGTTAGATTGGAATTAGAACTCAAGTTTTCTGATTCCCAACATCCTAGCCATAATATCAGATTCCACACTCGGCTGCCATCCCTTGTTTTCTATAAACATCTTGGAAAACAAAATCTTATTTAAAAGTTTGTTGTTGTTATTGTTGTTTGTTTGTTTTTGGCCATGCCATACAACTTGTGGGATCACAGTGAAAGCACTGAGTCCTAACCACTGAACCACCAGGGAATTTCCAATTAAAAATTTTAAAGTGTAGAAAATAAAATCTTTGAAAGAATTAGAGTATAAGTTTGTTCATTTATTTACTGCATGTCAGGCCCAGAGATACACGTTAGGATAAACTGGAAACAAATGACTGATGTGGTCCTGTCCTTACAGGTATTAAACATAAATCTCCCATGTATGCTAACTATGATTAAAATATTTCCAAGAAAAGGTGCATGGTACCCAGAGAGGATATAATGGGAGCATTGATTCCAGTTCAGGGGAGCATGGAAGGATCTGGGCTGGGGAAGAGAGGCAAGGGGTGACCTGGAAAAGGCAAGGCCCCTCAATAGAGGAAAACAAGAGAGGCACAGGAAGTCAGCTTGCTCAGTGGCACTCAGGGAGCAAAAGGAAGGCAATGTGATGTAAGGGGAGACAAGAGAGGTAACGAGGGGCCAAACTGTGTTGCAATTTTGGCTTATATTAAGGACAATGGAAAGCAAGTGAAGTGATTTCAAACAGATTTCTCTGACTGTTGAATGAAGAGTGAAATACAGGGGATAGAGGTAAAAGTCAGAAGCAGGGAGCCCAGTTTGGTGGCTATGGTAGGAATTCATCTCTGAGTTAAGGATAACCCAGAGTAAGACCTGCTGTGGGAAGAAACAGATAGGAGAAGTCTTTAGGGAGACTTGGCAATGGTTCAGATCTGGAATGTAAGAAAAGAGATGTCAAGGATGACAGCTGGGTTTCTTCACCTGACAGATGCTGATATTTCTCAGTGAGATAGGGAGAAAATAAACCATATTTGAAGATAAGAGTAAGATGAAATGGATCTTTCTCCATGACTTTGCTATGTCTTTGAAATATCCAAGTCGAAATGTCATAAAGGGAGTTGGAGAAATGTGTTGGGATCCACTTACAAGTGAAAACTGGGGAGATAGGTGTCTGTGGGTTGGTTAGAACTGGAGCTGTGGCAGGAAGGAGATCACCTAGAGAGAGTATGTAGAAAGGGGTAAGAAGTGAGTTCTTTTGATTCATCAGTTCTGAATGGCCAGAGAGGGTAGCACAAAAGCTGCAAAAGAAACTGGAAAATCAACAGCTGGTTGAGGACTGAAAGTCAATCAGGAGAGTGCTTCAAAGAAAGAGTGTTCAACAGTGTCAAATAAAATGAGGCTTGAAAACTCCCCATGGAATTTTGCATCATGGCAATGACTCAAGCTCAAATGTTTTTATGGAATGATGAGAGTGAAAGCCAGATTTGGAGGGAACTGAGGAGTAAATGGCAAGAAAATGGAAACAGAGTATGGAAAATTCTTTTTAAAAGTTTGTGAAGGGGAGGGAGAGCTGAGGGAAAAGCTAGAAAAGAATATAAGACTGAGGATTGGTTGGTTTTGCTTTGCTTTTATGGGAGACACATGAATAGTCTGTATATTCAGCCCATTTATATAGCAAACAAAATTTATAAATAGGCTCAAATACACATGGAGATTTTAGAATATGATAAAGGAGCATCTTGGGCTTCCCAGGTGGCACTAGTGGTAAAGAATCTGCCTGCCAATGCAGGAGATGCAAGAGACAAGTGTTTGATCCCTGGGTTGGGAAGATTCCCTGGAGTAGGAAATGGCAACCTGCACCAGTACTCTTGCCTGAAAAATTCCATGGACAGAGGAGGGCTACCGTCCATTGGGCTGCAAAGAGTCAGATATCACTGAGCCACTGAACACACACACACAAGGGGGGCATCTCAAGTCTCTCAAGTCTTTTTAATACAAAGATATTAAAATATCTTTTTAATAAATCATTTTAGGATGCCTAAATAGTTGTGTGGAAATTATAAAAATTGGATCCACATTTCATTATATACAAGAATAAATTCCAAATGGACTGGATATCTAAATGTAAAAAGAAAAGCATACAAGTTCCAGAAAAAAAGTGCGTAAATTCCTTCATATTTTGAGGGTAGAGAAATGTATTTCTAACTTGCAATCTAGATGCAATAAAAGAAAAGATTGTAAATGTGATCATTTTTTAAAAACTAAACTTTTGCCTGGCTAAAAACAATACACAAGCAAACAAACAAAAAACATCATAAACAAAGGCCAGTGACAAACTTGGAGAAAATGTTTGCAACATGTATTATGTATATCACAGGTAAAAGAATGGACACATAGATATAGATGTAAAGGACCAGTCGAGAGGGAGCAAACTGATCCGAGAAAGGGAAAGGGGAGAAAGGGAAGATCACTAGGGTGACAACTTATGAACCTGAGGAGAGAGGACCAGGCAAAGACAGACAAGGGACAGTCAGCAACTTCCTTGTTAAATGGAGGGAAAGAGGAGCTGGTGGCCTGGATCTTGATGGGGTTCTATGTTTAATAGGATTAGGAAGCGAGTTAGCAGCTGAGAGGAAGAGGAGAGATATATGAAATGAAAGGGAGGAGCCTTCACTCACCAGAGAAATGTGAGGCAAGACCAGACCCTTGGGCTGAGTGCTGTTCGTGATGGTGAATTTACAAAGCAGCCATTGTGCTCCATGAGTGACTTTCCCTGGCAGTCCCTGAAAACTGAGTTATTTGACTTTCTATTGTCTCCTGGGGGAAAGAAGTTCTTTCCAATTCAACTCCACCTTTGTGAAAACTTTTTTGGGAGGATTCCCTGGCAGACAAGTGCTTAGGACTCGGTCCTTTAACTGCTGGGGCTGGGTTCAATCCCTGGTTGGAGAACCAAGATCCTGAGGCCAAAAAAAAAAAAAAAAAGAGGACCTTTTTTTCTTGGAGATCCAGAAGGAGGGAGGAAAAGAAGGCCCAGTCAACAGGAAGCAGTTAGCTTACACAAAAGATATTATGTCTAATTCATTGTTTGTCAAGTAAAACAGGTGAGTGGTGTCAGCCACAGAGAGAGGCAGAGAAACTCAGAAGCTTCTGGGAGGAACATTAGGGACAACTGTTAGAAGAAGGCTAGCAATTAGTTTATCTTATCACTTTCCAATCTGAACAGACTCTTGCTGCCTTTTGTGACATGGCTGAGTGAGTAAACCTTTGTTCAGAACTCAAAGTCCTAATGCTTCCTATTGCTATTAATATTAATGTCTGAGATGATTTTCTGAAAGGGCTGATATGAGAGGTGTGTCTGCCTCTCAGCTGGCTGGTTGATTGTGGGACAGTAGACATCTAAACATCCGCAATTTGCTAGTTCCCACCTTCTTGTCCCCCCAGTCCCAGGCACTCTATAGATTAAATGTTCATTAATGTCCATTCTAAAGGAGATCAATCCTGGGTGTTCATTGGAAGGACTGATGCTAAAGCTGAAACTCCAATACTTTGGCCACCTCATGCGACGAGTTGACTCACTGGAAAAGAGTCTGATGCTAGGAGGGATTGGGGGTAGGAGGAGACGGGGACGACAGAGAATGAGATGGCTGGATGGCATCACCAACTCGATGGACATGAGTTTGAGTGAACTCTGGGAGTTGGTGATGGACAGGGAGGCCTGGTGTGCTGTGGTTCATGGGGTCGCAAAGAGTCGGACACGACTGAGCGACTGAACTGAACTGAACTGAACTGAACTGAATATTCGTCTGTTATGAAAATCTCTTCCCACCCAGACTGGGGGGAATGGCCTTTAGTTTGGCAGTGCTGGAACTTAAATGATGACAGGCTACGTGCCCAGAGAAAGAATGTGGACGCAGTGAGTTCTTTTACAGAGGGGAAAGGCATGCTTGTTGTGGACTTAATGATTTTTTTAAAAAATCTAGTTTTATTTACTTATTTGGCTGTGCTGAGTCTTAGTTGCTGCATGTGGGAATCTTTGATATGCCTTGAGGCATGAAAGAATCTAGTTGCAGCATAAGGGATCTAGTTCCCAGACCAGGGATTGAATTCAGGCCCCCTGCATTGGGAGAAAAGAGTCTTAGTCTCTGGACCACCAAGGAAGTCCCCTAAAGATCCTTAATCAGAGCAGAATATTGACTCATTCTCTGTAGAAAGGATTAGGAAGTCTGTAGTGACAATATAATTTAAAAGAAAAAACCAGAATTTCCCTGTGGTCCAATGGTTGAGATTCTGCCTGCCAGTTCAGGGGACACAGGCTCAATTCCTGGTCCAGAAAGATTCCACATGCCTCAGAGAAACTAAGCCCGTGTGCCACAGCTACTGAGCCAGTGCACTAGAGCCTACAAGTCACAACTAATGAAGGCTGTGTGCCCTGGAGACTGTGCTCCTCAGGAAGAGAAGCCATCACAATGAGAAGCCCACACATCAGAAATGAAGACCCAGCACAGCCAAAGAAAAATAATAATAAATAAAGACTGATAGATGACTTGTAAAAAAAGAAAAAAACAAAAAGCCAGTCTTTCGGTTCAGAGGAAGGAAAAGTCACCAAGTGTCCTGTCTGGAAAGCTTGTGCCTGCATCTAAGCACTGCCCAAGCCCAGCTCTGTGTTTCTCCAGGGCCTCAGACTAGAAGGGGAAGGATGCCGTTAGTCACAGTCGGCTTTGCTTGGTGATTATTTGCTGGGGAACTGTTGTTCCCAGGTGGGGAGGGAGGTGACTTCAGAGGGAAGTCAGTCAAAGTTGGAGGTTTCCATGTGGTTGGAAAGTAGCTTGTCAGCCTGACCTTGTTTATGCTGGGACACACTGACCTAGAACGTCTAGAGCCCATGGGATCCTAGTGTGACCCAAGGCAAGATGGTCTGTGTTTCTCTCCTGGGCAGGCCCTTCACACCTCTGGACCTTGGGCCTTGTGGGCATTATTCCCAATGATTCAACTTGGAACTGACTGCCCATGGGCCCCATGTGGAGAGTTGATGGGAGGGTATTTTCATTCTGAAGGTGGAACTCCACAGGATTCAAAGGTATTTCAAATGTTGGAACTTCACCTACAAAGCATGACAAAAGATATGACCTAATAGGTAGCCTCCCATTTCACCTAAGAGGTTGGCTCTGCCCTTTGAAACTTCAGGAACACCTGGCTCACTGTCTTCTTTGGAGGCAGTAGATTTCAGTCTGCTCCAAGAACTTCCTGATAATGGGTATTTATAACTGGATGTTAGCAGCAGACAGTGGGTAAGATCTTCTCTCAGAAAACAAGGTGGGAGCCATGACAACTGCTTTGAAAGCAAAGGGAGAGTGTTTTTCCCACATTGCGTTGAGGCCCTTGGGGAAGATGGGTTTTATTACCTCCTTTTTATAGAACACGATCATCAGGAGCTGTGGGATTGCTGACTCTTGGAGTCAGCACTCAATTTGCTGACACATGAATTGAGCACCATGCCTCTCACAACAAAGGAGGGAACTAATTTAAGATAATAAACCCAATAAAAAGAATGTGTTTACATTTTTATTTTCAACATCAATTGATTTGGAGAATTTACTCTTTGTAATTACACACTTCTCATTTATGCTTGGTTAGTGATTTTTTCTCTCTTGTCCTTTAAACAGACCATGTTAGCAATGAAGCACTCTGATGGGGGGTTTTATATAGCACATGCCAGGACGTTTCTAAAACACACAAAGGATCTGTGTCACAGATAGCCAATACAGGACTATATCTGCTTTAGCATTTTAATAATGCTTTTAAAAAATAACTTTTGAGTTCAGTGTGCTCCAGTTCAATTTTGTTTAATTAAAACTTACTTTTAAATTATTCTCTAAGGCAGATAATAGTAACTCTGGTTCCTTTTAGGATAGTGAATCGCATTCTTTGCTGTTTATATATTTTAACGTCTTTTTAGCCATCTACTTACAAGCTCTGTCACAAGTTACTTACATTTTCTGTGCCTTGGTTTCCTCATATATACAAAGGGCATAATAATAATACCTTACTCACAGCACTGTTATAAAGACTAAATGAGGAAATCCATTTCATTAATACTCTAAGAATTCTCTACCAAACTTGGCTATTATTAACACATTATCAGTTCAGTTCAGTAGCTCAGTCGTGTCCAATTCTTAGCAACCCCATGAATCACAGCACGCCAGGCCTCCTTGTCCCTCACCAACTCCCAGAGTTCACTCAAACCCACCTCCATTGAGTCAGTGATGCCATCCAGCCATCTCATCCTCTGTTGTCCCCTTCTCCTCCTGCCCCCAATCCCTCCCAGCATCAGAGTCTTTTCCAATGAGTCAACGCTTCGCATGAGGTGGCCAAAGTATTGGAGTTTCAGCTTTAGCATCAGTCCTTCTAATGAACACCCAGGACTGATCTCCTTTAGAATGGACTGGTTGGATCTCCTTGCAGTCCCAGGGACTCTCAAGTGTCTTCTCAGTTGTATTGAATTACAAAAGTACTTTGTGCTTGTTGTAAACAAATATCTAAAAAAATATGGATGTTTATAAAGTAAAATTGATACTATTCACTCTTTACTCAGCCTCATCTTAGCCTGCTTCCTAGAGATATTTCTCAGAGATACCTGCCATATTGACTGCAATTTTCTATGGACATTCATGTAACTGCCTTAGAACTTTGCTTCTACATCTAACAACTAACCATGGACATCCTTCCTCCCATGGAGCCACCTCTTTATATAATATGGATATTAACTCCTTGTCTGATTTTTTTGTTTGTTCCAATATGTTTTAAGAGTGCCTTTCATGCTTCTATGTAGTCAAATCCTCACTCTTTTCCTCACACCTTCCGAGGTTTATATAACGCTTAGGAAGATCTTCTCTCTCAGTGTTTAGCACTTAGAAATACACTTCCCAGGACTGGAAAATGAAGACTTACACAACTCCAGAGAACGTTTCAGTGGTTAATGAAGTGACTATTACCATCTTGGGCTTCCCTGGTGGCTCAGACAGTAAAGAATCCGCTTGCAATGCAGGAGACCTGGGTTCAATCCCTGGTTTGGGAAGATCCCCTGGAGAAGGGCATGGCAACCCACTCCAGTATTCTTGCCTGGAGAATCCTCATGGACAGAGGAGCCTGGCAGGCTACAGTCTACGAGGTCACAGAGTCAGACACAACTGAGCAATTAAGCACAGAGAACTTTTGGAACATACGTTGTTACCATACTGAACTCAGGTCCACTTGCCCAACTCACAGCAAAGTCAACCTACTGACAAGGGTTGTGGTGAAGGAAAGTACAGCACTGACTGCAGGAAGCCAAGCAAGGGAGTGGGAGGTAAACCTCAGATCCACCTCATCTTTGTCTCTGATTTAGGGATTTCTTTATAAGAAGAACAAAAAGGCCGGGGTTAAATCACTGTGTTTGATGTTTCTGTCACATTTTTTAATCACAGTTTTAGGAGTCAGGATGTTCCCAGTTTATAATTCTCAGACCATGGGGGTTGGGGGGGGGGTGTCTATGCCCTGGAGAAATAACCTGTTTGTATGTTAATGATCTTACCTATTATAGCAATTTTAGTACATTAATAATGTTATTGACAATGGCGATTTTAGTCATCTGACTCTGGTTAGTGTTCAGTTGCCACAGGGTTGAGGTTCAGAAAGGACAAGAAAGGGAATAACGTTTGGGATAAAGAGATTAATCACAAGCTTGGTAATAGAATTTAGCTTTAGGGGACATGATCTTGAAACCAAGTTGAGCCCTGCAGGACCTTCCCAGGTACAAAAGCCTCTCTGTGTTCCCCACTTTTTATTTGTAGGAAAAACACCTCAGCTTCCTAGATCTTCCCTGAGTTCCAAAGAGCAGATTTAAACAGTTACGAGTTAGGGTAGTGAGGGAATATGGAAACAAAGAAAAAGTAGTCAAGAAAAAATAGTGCATCAAAAAAGCAGAGGCCACGTCCATTGACAGGTGAATGGATAAAGAAGTTGTGGTAGATATACACAATGGAATATTACTCAGCCATAAAAAGGAACCCATTTAAGTCAGTTCTCATGAGGTAGGTGAACCCAGAACCTATTATACAGAGTGAAGTGAGTCAGAAATAGAATGATAAATATCGGATTCTAATGCATATATACAGAATCTAGAAAAATGGTACTGAAGAATTTATTTACAGGGCAGCAATGGAGAAACAGACATAGTAA
The DNA here is from genome assembly GCF_049115385.1 of Moschus berezovskii. Classification (NCBI taxonomy): domain Eukaryota; kingdom Metazoa; phylum Chordata; class Mammalia; order Artiodactyla; family Moschidae; genus Moschus; species Moschus berezovskii. The sequence continues at coordinate 36,459,796 of NC_142474.1, read as the reverse complement.
ATAGACATATGGACATGGAAAGAGGGGAGGAGAGGGTGAGATGTATGAAAGAGTAACGTGGAAAGTTACATTACCATATGTAAAATAGAGAGCCAATAGGAATTTGCTGTATGTCTCAGGAAACTCAAACAGGGGCTCTGTATCAACCTAGAGGGGTGGGATGGGGAGGAAAATGGGAGGGAGCTTCAAAAGGGAGGGGATATATGTATACCTATGGCTGATCCATGTTGAGGTTTGACAGAAAACAACAAAATTCGGTAAAGCAACTAGCCTTTAATTAAAAAATAAAAAAAAATTTAAAAAAAAGAAAAGAGAAAAAAAAGCAGAGTCCTAGGTTCTCCTCAATGGATATACAGAACAATCTGATGCAATCTTAGTTCTACAGGAACTAAGGCTCCCACCAAAGTGGAGGATGGTAATTTCAAGCTGAGCAAAAGAGTCTGAGAATCTACCTTATTTCCTCGCCATACCCTAAATTTTTTTTTTAATTTATTTTATTGGAGGCAAATTACCTTACATTAATATATTGGTTGGTTTTGCCATACATTGACATGAATCCCCCTGGGTGTACATGTTCTCTCCCTCCCGAACCCCCCTCCCACCTCCCTCCTCCCCATATCCTCCCTCCATGTCATCCCTGTGCACCAGCCCCAAGCATCCTGTATCATGCGTCGAACCTGGACTGGTCACTTATGATAATATACCTGCTACAATGCCGTTCTCCCCAATCATCCCACCTTCACCCTCTCCCACAGAGTCCCAAAGACTGTTCTATATGCCTATGTCTCTTTTGCAGTCTCATATACAGGGTTCAGGTTACCATCTTTCTAAATTCCATATATATGCATTAGTATACTGTATTGATGTTTTTCTTTCTGGCTTACTTCACTCTGTATAATTGCCTCCAATTTTATCCACCTCATTAAAACTGATTCAAATGCATTCTTTTTGATGGCTGAAAAATACTCCATTGTGTATATGTACCAAAGCTTTCTTATCCATTCATCTGCAGATGGACATCTAGGTTGCTTCCATGTCCTGGCTATTATAAACAGTGCTGCAGTGAACATTGGAGTACATGTGTCTCTTTCAATTCTGGTTTCCTCAGTGTGTATGCCCAGGAGTGCGATTGCTGGATCATATGGCAGTTCTATTTCCAGTTTTTTGAGGAATCTCCACACTGTTCTCCATAGTGGCTGTACTAGTTTGCATTCCCACCAACAGTGTAAGAGGGTTCCCTTTTCTCCACACCCTCTCCAGCATTTATTGCATGTAGACTTTTGGATAGCAGCCATTCTGACTGGTATGAAATGGTATCTCATTGTGGTTTTGATTTGCATTTCTCTGATTATGAGGGATGTTGAGCATTTTTTCATGTGTTTGTTAGCCATCTTTATGTCTTCTTTGGAGAAATGTCTGTTTAGCTCTTTGGCCCATTTTTTGATTGGGTCACTTAGTTTTCTGGAATTGAGCTGCAGGAGCTGCTTGTATAATTTGGAGATTAATCCTTTATCAGTTGCTTCATTTGCTATTATTTTCTCCCATTCTGCAGGCTGTCTTTTCACCTTGCTTAGAGTTTCTTTTGCTGTGCAGAAGCTTTTGATTTTAATTAGGTCCCATTTGTTTATTTTTGCTTTTATTTCCAATATTCTGGGAGGTGGGTCTTGGAGGATCCTGCTGTGATTTATGTCAGAGAGTGTTTTGTCTACATTCTCCTCTAGGAGTTTTATAGTATCTGGTCTTACATTTAGATCTTTAATCCATTTTGAGTTTATTTTGGTGTATGGTGTTAGGAAGTGTTCTAGTTTCATTCTTTTACAAGTGGCTGACCAGGTTTCCCAGCACCACTTGTTAAAGAGACTGTCTTTTGTCCATTTTATATTCTTGCCTCCTTTGTCGAAGATAGGGTGTCCATAGGTGCGTGGGTTTATCTGTGGGCTTTCTATTTTGTTCCATTGATCTATATTTCTGTCTTTATGCCAGTACCATACTGTTTTGATGACTGTGGCTTTGTAGTAGAGCCTGAAGTCTGGCAGGTTAATTCCTCCGGTTCCATTTTTCTTCTTCAAGATTGCTTTGGCTATTCGAGGTTTTTTGTATTTCCATACAAATTGTGAGATTATTTGTTCTAGTTCTGTGAAAAATATTGTTGGTAGCTTGATAGGGATTGCATTGAATGTATAAAGTACTTTGGGTAGTATACTCATTTTCACAATATTTATTCTTCCAATCCACTAACACGGTATATTTCTCCATCTATTAGTGTCCTCTTTGATTACTTTCACTAGTGTTTTATAGTTTTCTATGTACAAGTCTTTTGTTTCCTTAGGTAGATATATTCCTAAGTATTTAATTCTTTTCGTTGCAACAGTGAATGGAATAGTTTCCTTAATTTCTCTTTCTATTTTCTCATTATTAGTGTATAGGAATGCAAGGGATTTCTGTGTGTTGATTTTATATCCTGCAACTTTACTGTATTCATTGATTAGCTCTAGTAGTTTTCTGGTAGAATCTTTAGGGTTTTCTGTGTAGAGGATCATGTCATCAGCGAACAGTGAAAGTTTTACTTCTTCTTTTCCAATTTGTATTCCTTTTATGTCTTTTTCTGCTCTGATTGCTGTAGCCAAAACTTCCAGAACTATGTTGAATAGTAGTGGTGAGAGTGGGCGCCCTTGTCTTGTTCCTGACTTAAGGGGAAATGCTTTCAGTTTTTCACCGTTGAGGATAATGTTTGCTGTGGGTTTGTCGTATATAGCCTTTATTATGTTGAGATATGTCCCTTCTATTCCCACTTTCTGGAGAGTTTTTATCATAAATGGATGTTGTATTTTGTCAAAGGCTTTCTCTGCATCTATTGAGATAATCATATGATTTTTATTTTTCAGTTTGTTAATGTGGTGTATTACGTTGATTGATTTGTGGATATTGAAGAATCCTTGCATTCCTGGGATAAAGCCCACTTGGTCATGATGTATGATCTTCTTAATGTGTTGTTGGATTCTGATTGCTAGAATTTTGTTAAGGATTTTTGCATCTATGTTCATCAGTGATATTGGCCTGTAGTTTTCTTTTTTTGTGGGATCTTTACCAGGTTTTGGGATTAGGGTGATGGTGGCCTCATAGAATGAGTTTGGAAGTTTTCCTTCCTCAGCAATTTTCTGGAAGAGTTTGAGTAGAATAGGTGTTAGCTCTTCACTAAATTTTTGGTAGAATTCAGCTGTGAAGCCGTCTGGACCTGGGCTTTTGTTTGCTGGAAGCTTTCCGATTACTTCCTCTATTTCCGTGCTTGTGATGGGTCTGTTCAGATTTTCTATTTCTTCCTGGTTCAGTTTTGGCAAGGTGTACTTTTCTAGGAATTTGTCCATTTCTTCCAGGTTATTCATTTTATTGCCATATAATTGCTGATAGTATTCTCTAATAATCCTTTGTATTTCTGTGTTGTCAGTTGTGATCTCTCCCTTTTCATTTCTAATTTTATTGATTTGGTTCTTCTCCCTTTCTTTCTTGATGAGTCTGGATAGTGGTTTGTCAATTTTATTTACCTTCTCAAAGAACCAGCTTTTCGCTTTGTTGATTTTTGCTATGGTCTCTTTTGTTTCTTTTGCATTTATCTCTGCCCTAATTTTTATGATTTCTTTCCTTCTGCTAACCCTGGGGTTCTCCATTTCTTCCTTTTCTAGTTTCTTTAGATGTAGAGTTAGGTTATTTAGTTGACTTTTTTTCTTGTTTCTTGAGGTGTGCCTGTATTGCTATGAACTTCCCCCTTAGCACTGCTTTTACAGTGTCCCAGAGGTTTTGGGTTGTTGTGTTTTCATTTTCATTCATTTCTATGCATATTTTGTTTTCTCTTTTGATTTCTTCTATGATTTGTTCATTATTCAGCAGTGTGTTGTTCAGCCTCCATATGTTGGAATTTTTAATAGTTTTTCTCCCGTAATTGAGATCTAATCTTACTGCATTGTGGTCTGAAAAGATGCTTGGAATGATTTAAATTTTTTTGAATTTACCAAGGCTAGATTTATGGCCCAGGATGTGATCTATCCTGGAAAAGGTTCCGTGTGCACTTGAGAAAAAGGTGAAATTCATTGTTTTGGGGTGAAATGTCCTATAGATATCTATTAGGTCTAACTGGTCTATTGTATCATTTAAAGTTTGTGTTTCCTTGTTAATTTTCTGTTTAGTTGATCTATCCATAGATGTAAGTGGGGTATTAAAGTCTCCCACTATTATTGTGTTATTGTTAATTTCCCCTTTCATACTTGTTAGTAATTGTCTTACGTATTGCAGTGTTCCTATGTTGGGTGCATAAATATTTATAATTGTTATATCTTCTTCTTGGATTGATCCTTTGATCATTATGTAGTTTCCTTCTTTGTCTCTTTTCACAGCCTTTGTTTTAAAATCAATTTCATCTGATATGAGTATTGCTACTCCTGCTTTCTTTTGGTCTCTATTTGCATGGAATATCTTTTTCCAGCCCTTCACTTTCAGTCTGTATGTGTCCCTCGATTTGAGGTGGGTGTCTTGTAGACAACATACATGGGGGTCTTGTTTTTGTATCCATTCAGCCAGCCTTTGTCTTTTGGTTGGGGCATTCAACCCATTTACATTTAAGGTGATTATTGATAAGTATGATCCCGTTGCCATTTTCATTATTGTTTTGGGTTCAAGTTTATATACCCTTTCTGTGTTTCCAGTCTAGAGAAGATCCTTTAGTATTTGTTGGAGAGCTGGTTTGGTGATGCTGAATTCTCTCAGCTTTTGCTTGTCTGTAAAGCTTTTGATTTCTCCTTCATATTTGAATGAGATCCTTGCTGGGTACAGTAATCTGGGCTGTAGGTTATTTTCTTTCATCACTTTAAGTATGTCTTGCCATTCCCTCCTGGCCTGTAGAGTTTCTGCTGAAAGATCAGCTGTTATCCTTATGGAGATCCCCTTGTGTGTTATTTGTTGTTTTTCCCTTGCTGCTTTTAATATTTTTTCTTTGTGTTTGATCTTTGTTAATTTGATTAATATGTGCCTTGGGGTATTTCGCCTTGGGTTTATCCTGTTAGGGACTCTTTGTGTTTCTTGGACTTGGGTGATTATTTCCTTCCCCATTTTAGGGAAATTTTCAACTATTATCTCCTCAAGTATTCTCTCATAGTCTTTCTTTTTGTCTTCTTCTTCTGGGACTCCTATGATTCGAATGTTGGGGCGTTTAATATTGTCCCATATGTCTCTAATATTATCCTCATTTTTAAAATTCTTTTTTCTTTTTCCGACTCTGTTTCATTTATTTCTACAATTCTATCTTCTAGCTCGCTTATCCTGTCTTCTGCCTCCGTTATTCTACTCTTTGTGCCCTCGAGAGTATTTCTGATCTCATCTATTGTATTATTCATTGTATATTGACTCTTTTTTATTTCCTCTAATTCCTTATTGAACATTTCTTCCATCTTCTCAATCCTTTTCTCCAGTTTATTTATCTGTAACTCCATTTTGCTTTCCAGATTTTGAATCATTTTCACAATTAAAATTCGAAATTCTTTATCGAGTAGGTTCCCTATATCTTCCTCTTTTGTTTGTGTTGGTGGGCATTTATCCTGTTCTTTTACTTGTTGGGTATTTCTCTGCCTCTTCATCCTGCTTATATTGCTGTGTTCGGGGTGGCCTTTCCGTCTTCTGACAGTCTGTGGAGTTCTCTTTATTATGTAGTTACCTCGTTGTGTGTGGGGTTGGATGGGTGACTTGTCAAGGTTCCCTGCTTAGGGAAGCTTGAGTAGATGTTCTGGTGGGTGGAGCTGCATTTCTTCTCTCTGGAGTGCAATGAAGTGTCCAGTAATGAGTTTGAGATGTCAGTGGGTTTGGGGTGGCTTTGGGCAGCCTGTATATTGAAGCTCAGTGCTATTCTCCTGTGTTGCTGGATAGCTTGCGTAGTATGTCTTTCACTGAAACTTGTTGACCCTTGGGTGGTGCCTGGTTTCAGTGTATGTATGGAGGCATTTGATGAGTACCTATCAATTAATGTTCTCTGGAACCGGAGATCTCTGGTGTTCTCAGGATTTGGCCTTAAGCCTCTGCCTCTGGTTTTCAGTCTTATTCTTGCAGGAGGCTCAAGGCTTCTCCCTCTTCTGTTTTCTGTTCTCCTCAGTGTCTAATTCCCGTCCTGACACCAGGATGCGGTGGTGGACACTTCCCCCCCCCCGCCCCCGCCTCTCCTATTCAGTCCTGCTATAGGGAGGGAGGAACAGCTAACAAATATCCCTGGCATCTGTGGGGAGTGCTCACGGTGTCTCGGCTACACTGGGAATGCTCCCCCTCGAGGCGTGTGTGCTTTCCCTGTTTATGCTGCTTAGGCTTTAGTTTGCTCTGCTGCAAGCTGTCCGCGGGTGGTGCTGGGTTGCATGCACTTCCCAGGTCTGAGTGGCTCAGGTTCAGGTCCTCGGGTACTCGACAAAGGTGCAGACTTGGCTGGGCCTGCATTTTGTGCCTTCCCCAGTCCTAGCAGCTCAGGTGACCAGGTGTTTGGCGAGTGCGGTCGCTGCGACTTATCGCCTTCCCGGTCCCTGCCGCTCAGTTTTCTGGGGGTTCAACCAGCACAGTTTCTCAGGCGGATATCAACCGGCCCGAACCCAAGAAGTCCTGGCCAGTATGGAAGCCCGCCTGCAGCTTGGCACGGAAAGCCTCTCTGGGGCCGCGGCTGCCCCCGCCCCAGCGCTGGCTGCCCTCCCCACCCGCGTCGGTGGGGGCTGGGGGAAGGGCCACCCGCTGCTGGCTGGCTCCACTCAGCGCCCAGTTCTGTGGGCGGGGCTGGCTTGGGGCTGTTTCACAGGCTTTTTCCAGCCCTCTCACCCTTCAGCTGCAACCTCTGCTCTGGTATCCCAAGTTCGAGCCCTCAGTCTGCCCTGGGGCGCCCAAGCCCGGTTCTCCCTCTAAGCGCAGCCGCCGGTTCTCCCTCTAAGAGCAGCCGCCGGTTCTCCCTCTAGGCGCAGCCGCCGGTTCTCCCTCTAAGCGCGGGCGCCGGTTCTCCCCCCAAGCGCAGCCGCCGGTTCTCCCTCTAAGTGCGGGCGCCAGTTCTCCCTCTAAGCGCGGGCGCCGGCTCTCCCTCTAATCGCAGCCGCCGGTTCTCCGTCTAAGCACAGCCGCCAGTTCTCCCTCCAAGCGCACAGCCATTTTCCCTCTAAGCACTGCCTCCGGTTCTCCCTCTAAGCGCCGCCGCCGGTTCTCCCTCTAAGCGCCGCCGCCGGTTCTCCTTCTAAGCGCCGCCGCCGGTTCTCCCTCTAAGTACACAGCCATTCTCCCTCTAAGCGCAGCTGCTGGCGCCTCCCTGCCCAGCCCCCTCCTGCTAGTGAGGGGCGCGGGCCTCTGCGCCACTTCTCTGCTGAGAGTTTCCTCTGGGCATTTAGTCTGTGAGTTTTAATTATTTATGTCTTTTGTCTCCCAGTTATGCGGCCCTCTGAGGTTCCACTCTCCCGTGTTTCCAGGTGTTTGGAAACTTCTCTCTCTCTCTCTCTCTCTTTTTTTTTTTTAAGCCTCCCTTCCCAGGAGGGAGCTCCGTCCCTCCCTCTTTTGTCTCTCTTTTTATCTTTTTATCTATTTCCTACCTCCTTTCAACGACTATGGGCTGCTTTTCTGAGTGCCTGATGTCCTCTGCTGGTATTCAGAAGTTTTTTTGAGGGATTTACTCAGCGTTCAAATGTTCTTTTGTTGATTTTGTTGGGGGGAAAGTGGCCGCCCCGTCCTATTCCTCCGCCATCTTCCCGTGCTCCTAAATTTTGTTTTTAAAAACTCTTCTCCCCAAACTCCCCAAATCAGGGAGTTCAGGTCTTTTGAGCACAATCAGTCTATACTCCTTGCTTGGCCCTTGCATTAAACATCTTTCTGCTCTGAACTCTGATGGTTCACTTCATTTGGTACCCTGTGTGTCCATTGGGCATACGAACTTGGGTTGACAAGTTTCAAACTAAAACTCTGTGATCCATTAATGTGAGTGTATTTTATTTTTTACTGGAAGAGAGCAAATGACTGATATGCTTTTGGGTGATGTAGGGAATGTTACCTCCAGCTAAGAATGAGAAATGCAGGCTTGAGGCCACCTACACACTTTGCACAAGTCTCTGAATTCCACCCCACAGGATTCCTATAGGTCATGGTGTTGGGAGGAAGGAGGTCAGTTATTTGGTGCTTAATGTAGTTGAACCTGTGACTTAACCATCATGGCGTGCAAGAAAGTGGTTTTACCTTATCTCTTAGGAGACTCAAAAGTTACTAATAAAGCCACCTAAAGCCACTAGTTCTTTTTTTTTTTTTAATATTTATTTTGGGGGCTGCACTGGATGTTAGTTGCAGCACTCAGGAATCTTCATTGCATCATGTGGGATCTTTCATTGCACACAGATTCTGTAGATGTAGCATGTGGGCCCAGTAGTTGTGGTGCATGAGCTTAGTTGCACTGTGGCACGAGAGATTCCATTTCCCCAACCAGGGATTGAACCCATGCCCCCAGCATTGCAAGGTGGATTCTTAACCACTGAACCACCAGGGAAGTCCCCCAGTAGTTCTTGGAAAGGTCCACCAAGACCTCTGTATACTTGCTCACGTCTGGGAACTGAGATCTACTGTTGAAAACATCACTCAAAAATATTTGTCAAAAAGTCAGTTCAGTTTAGTTCAATCACTCAGTCATGTCCGACTCTTTGCTCTCCCATGGACAGCAGCTCGCCAGGCTTCCTGTCCATCGCCAACTCCTGGAGCTTCCTCAAACTCACGTCCATTGAGTTGGTGATGCCATCCAACCATCTCATCCTCTGCCATCTCCTTCTCTTCTTGCCTTCAATCTTTCCCAGAATCAGGATCTTTTCAAATGAGTCAGTTCCTCCCATCAGATTGCCAAAGTACTGGAGCTTCAGCTTCAGCATCAGTCCTTCCAATGAATATTCAGGATTGATTTCCTTTAGGATTGACTGGTTTGATCTCCATGCAGTCCAAGGAACTCTCAAGAGTCAAAAAGTCAAGTGGATATTTAGAAAGAAAAATAATGAGTGACATTATATTTTGACAATGATGTATTTCTATTTTTTTTTTCATTAGGAGAGAATTTTATTTTAAAAGTGTCATCTTAAACTGCAAGGATGTCCGTTAAACATCACAATTAAACATGCCAAAGGAGAAGCCATGTTGTCAAAATGCCCACTTAACCCACCCAAACATCTCAAACCCACCCTTTGCTGACCTTCTATAACCCCATTTTTTTAAGTTTTTTTTTTCTTTTTTTAAACAAGAGAAAGTAGACAGATACATGTTGGTAAATGCTAACTGTCCATATTCACATAGAGACACAGTGTAATCTCTGAGCCCAATATACAGAGAAAGGAGGAAAAAAGCTAGAATTCTATGCACTACTACACAGGGGCCTAGCACCCTCCAGCTTCCAGCAGAGCTAAGGGAGCAGAAGGTTTTTCTTTTTTTCCCACAGAGCATGGTGGTGTTGATTCCATAGTTTTTGTTGAAACAGGAAGGGATAAAAATGAATTTGGAACAGAAAGGGGTAGAGATTCTTTTCCCACTGAATTCTGCTGAAGGTATATCCCCCCACAAATAAATTGTGAACCATGGTATAAAGGAGAAAAGAGACCTCAAAAACAGGGCGACTGAGCACAAGAGGAGGAAAAAAAAAAAAAAAGACTGCAACTTGCTCCCAGGGACTGGAGAAAATTAAAAAAGGTTGGAATCCATCAGTGTTCCATTAGTCATCTTCTCCTTCATCTTCCTCTCCTTCCTCCCCCTCATCATCATCTTCATCTTCTTCACCTTCATCCTCATCCCCTTCTTCATCAATATCTTCCAATCCTTCTTCCTCTTCATCATCGTCATCATCCTCTTCTCCTTCCCCTTCCTCATCATCCATGTCAGGAACCAAGTAGTACTGTAACGGATTTGGCCAAATATCATCTTTGATGACCTCTCCTAACTCATCTGCACCTTTCCAGACTTCCATTTGATTTCAGTGGACTTTGAAGATGGATCACCACTCTCATTCAGATGAAATTCTTTGGAGAGAATTTTATTTTCGAAGTAAGGGTTTTCATCAAAATAAAAATCTATTCTGTAACCTGATTTAATGTCTTCAAATTCTGTCACTTCAACTCTTGTCAAATAATGCAGCGCCTCTTCATCCTCCTCCCCAAGCAGTGCAGACACTTGTGGATGGTTAACAAATGTTGTTACCCAAAAATTTGGGATTTTGGCGATCAATTCTGACCTCTTCTGAAAAAATGGTTGGCGGAGTTTGTTATATTTCTGTTCTACTTTCAAAATCTCCTCACTGGCTTGTTCATTAAGTCTGTCTATTTCATTTTGTACTTCATCAATATGTTCAATTGCTTCTTGCTGTTCTTTTTCTTCCTTCGGCAAGTTTGAAGAAGCAGATGCCTCGTCTGGCCTGGAGGCAGGAGTCGGCCTGGCTTTCTTCAGTTTCTTCGCTCAGCCTGTAACATTCTTCGGTCTCTCCACTCCCACCGCCATGTCTGGCTAACTCCTTCCCAGGTAGTTAGAGCTCAGCTGAGTTCTGGCACTTGGAGTCACTTAAATCCTATTTCTATTTTTTTAAGACACGCTTTTTCCTACATTTTTCTTTTTGCTTAAAAAAAAATCATATTGTATATGTATAAAGTCAGTATAACTGGCTGAAAAAATAGTTAAATAATCTTTAATATTTGACTTGCAGAGTACAAAGTAATTGGGTAGAATTAAAAAAAAATAAGAGCTATTTTGTGGAAAGAAATGTATACTTTTTAATTCAACAAACATTCATTTAATGCCTCCTATTTCAAAATAATTTTGTTAGGAGTTGTGGGGTTTTTGAAGGTAGAAAATTATAGTCTCAGTACTTCCCTGGTGGTCCAGTTACTAAGACTTGGTGCTTCCACTGCAGGGGCTGTGGGTTCTATCCCTCGTTGTGGAATTAAGGTTCTACATACTGATGAGTGTGGCCAAATAAAATTTTTTTAAAATTATAGTTTCCATTCACTATCTAGTCATTTCTATTTTTTGCTACTTTCTAGACTTTTTCAGGAATAATTTAGAAGAATACCAAGCAATAAGGAGCAGATTATTTTATATTTTATGGTAAGCACAACTCTCTGTGTGGTCTGGTATCTCCTTATGTCAGACGGTCATTGTCAAAGAAAATAACAAAATCATTTGGAGACTCCATCAAATATATGCACCTCAGACTTCAGTTATTTTTGGCTGTGCTGGGTCTTCATTATTGCACAAGGACTTTCTCCAGTTGAAGCAAGTGGGGGCTACTCTTTAGTTGTGGTGCACGGGCTTCTCACTGCAGTGGCTTCGCTTGTCTCGAACACACGTTCTAGACACATGGGCTTCAGTGGTTGTCGGTCATGGGCTCAGTAGTTGTGGCACATGGGCTCAGTTGTTCTGGCATTGTGGAATCTTCCCAGACCAGGGACCAAACCTGTGTCTCTTTCATTGGCAGGTGGATTCTCATCCACTGGACCACCAGGGAAGTCCTCCACGGACTTTTTAAAAAATCTTTTGGCCATGCCATGGCAGCATGTGAGATCTTAGCTCCCTGACCACAGATTAAACTCGTGCCCCCTGCATTGGCAGGGTGAAGTCTTAACTACTAGATCACCTGGGAAGTCTCATCCTCAGACATTTTTGTGGGTCAGCCTTCAGGATAGCCTCAGATGATCCTTGCCTTTAGCAGTCTTCAAACCCTTCTGTAATTCCCCTCCCACAATGAAATCAAGCCATAAGTGATTATGTATTCTAATAGAATACAGTGGAAAGGACAGTGTGCAACTTCACAGGCTAGGCCTTTAAAGAGGTAGCAGCTTCTATCTTGGTCTCTTGGATTGTGTCTAGAGCGGGGACCAGCAAATCAGGGTTTATGGGCAAAATCCAGCCTGTAGGCAGTTTTTTAAAAAATTCTTCTTGGTGTTAGATCTGGATTCTTTATATATATATACACACACAAATATATGTGTGTATATATATATATATCTTGTTTGTTTGTTTATTTATTTATGTCTGTGCTGGGTCTTTGTTGCTTTGAAGGTTACTCTCTAGTCGCGCTGCAAGGGCTTCTCATTGTGGTGGCTTCTCTCATTGTGGAATACCGGCTCTAGCTGTGTGGGATACAGTAGTTGTGGCTCCCAGGCTTTAGAGCACAGGCTCAATAGTGGTAGAACATGAGCTTAGTTGTTCTGCAGCATGTGGGATCTTCCTGGATCAGGGATCGAACCCATGTCTCCTGTAATGGCAAATGGATTCTTTATCACTGAGCCACCAAGGAAGCCCTGCAGGCAGTTTTTTTTTTTTTTTTAATAAACTGAGCTAAGATTGGTTCTTTGCTATGAGCATACACACACAACTCTGTGGAGAAGTCAGTATGGACACGATTGCGTTTAATCACTCCACTGCAACCCACTCCAGTATTCTTGCCTGGAGAATCCCATGGACAGAGGAGCCTGGTGAGCGATGGTCCTCAGAGCCACAAAGAGTCAGACACAACTGAAGCAACTTAGCACACGCCAGATAACTGGCCCACGGGAACCCTAAGGGATAATAAGCCTCTGTAGGGGAGGAAGACATGTCCCTCTTTCTTTCTAGGTTCTTTCTTCTGGCTGGTCTAGAATTGAACTGACATGAGACAGAATAACAAGAGGAAATCAAAGAAAAGTGTAATAATGTGTACATGGGGGAAACCCAGGAAAACTGAGTAATTCACCAAAACAGCCCAAACTTTCACCTTAAATACCACCCTCAGCTAAAGACTAAAGAGAGTGTTGAGGTAAGGTGAGTCAGTTATGGAAAGTCACAGGAAAAGCACAGCAAATGAGGGTAAGGTTGTTGTGCAGATTTAAGTCAGTGCCTTTTCGATTGATAAGAGTTTCTAGACTTAAGTATTTCTTTAAAAAGGGTTAACTCCTACTTGGTTTTCAGAGTTTTCCCAAGTCTACTGTTTTCTAGAAAATAACCAATTAAAATAATTAATATGCCAGAGACATGTTTTGGAGTGACAAATTCTGCTTCCCTACACCTCTAAGTTTAGGGGTAATTTATTGTTGCAGCAATAGTAATTAGAATATACTATATGTTTTCTGAAGTTTCCAAGTAAAATACGTATTCACTTCCTTTAATCATTCTTTGGCAGAATTTAAGCATATACAAATCATTACCATATTGTATCTGCTGATTTCTAAGCCTTGTAAGTAGTTCCTTATAAGACCTGAGGCATCACATTTACCAGGAATTCCTTGGGGTCCAGTGGTTAGGGCATAATGCTTTCACTGCCAAGAACCTAGTTTCAATCCCCGGTCAGGTAACTAAGATCCCACAAACTGCACAATGTGGGGGGAAAAAAAGAAGAAGCAGCAGTCTTGAGGCCTTACATTCCAATAAATGTGTAAGGGTCAAATTATTTCCTTAGTATTCAGAAACATATCAGTTTCTCCAAGTTGCATTTGTTTTCTGCTGACACGAAAAGCATTCATTCTGGTAAGACTGAGACCCCCTAAAGACAAGTTCCCTTTCCAAGCCTATGAGTAATCTATTCACAACTTTATTCCCTTGCTTATTTTCTCTGATCTCATTCCCTTTCTTGTCCCTTCTGACCTCAGTCCTGTGGCAACTGATCCTAATCAACCGGAGTCAGATGACTAAACTCGCTATTGTGACTAACATTATTAATGTACTAAAATTGCTATAATAGACATAATCATTAACGTACAAACTCAGGTTGTTTCTCCAGGGCAAAATGAGCTCGTAGACCCCCAAGCTACGGATGACCTGGCCAGAGAATCTTAAATCAGAGACATCCTGACTCCTGAAACTACAATTAAGAAATGTCTCAAAAATATCACAAGACTACGATTAATATAAATTTCTGTCTTCTTCCCCTTAAAACATTCCCAACTCAGAGACTAAGATGGCGTGGATCTGAGGTTTATTTCTCACTCGCTTGCTTTGTGTGCTGCAAATAAACCCTTAATTTGCTACAAACACTCACTTTCAGAGTTTGGCTTTTTGCTCCACACATGAACCTTGGCTTGGTTATACTGGTATTGCTCAAACCATTAATTTGAGAGAAAAGTGAATTTAGAATTGTTGGCCATCAGCTAGTCAGTTACCCTATCAAGCAGTTTTTTTTTTTAATAGTCCTGGAAAGCATTTATTGTTCCCTTTTTAGAAATGGGAAAATTAAGGCTCATAGAGGTTAATGGCTACAGTCATAGAACTGATGAGTAAGAGAGTTAAGATTGAAGCCATCTCCTGACTGCACATTTAGGTGCCTATCGCTCTAGGCCTTAGGTCAGTCATATCTGTCCACCTCATCATGAAACCACATGTCATTCACTAAGCTTTCATAGGCTCAAGGTGCCAAAAATAGATGCTTTCTGTTAGTATCATGGAATGGCCAACAAGCAGTATTTTTAAAGTCTTTACCATTTGCCTATTATTGTGCCAATATTGATTTTTAGATCTTAAGGTCCAAGTTTATGTTCATTATATAACCTTTCCAAAAAGGTACTGAGTGACACATTGTCTGGTGCTGGGTATTCACTGGAAAATAAAACCCATACCTCCACCTTTATGGATCTTCCAATCTAGTCAGGGAATTATCTATCTGATAGTCTTTTCTTGGTTATCAACTTACTGCTTAGTTATGGCTTTATAACATTGCATGACTGAAAAACAGTAAGATACCTTGAATTTCATCAATTACTTAACCCTTGAAGTAAGGTTTCCTTTCTTCTTTCTCCAGGGCAAGATGAGCTCTAGCTTAAAGCTAAATCCCCAGAAGGAAGAACTATTAGATCAAGGTTCAGAATGACAGGGAGAGATAAGGTCATTGCAAATAATATTATTCTACTTTGAAAGACTTTCTGCTGAAAGAGATTTGGCTGAAGTAGCTTAGCTGATGGCAGAAAAATCAACTATGAAATATAAGAGTTTCATCAGACTGTGACATAAATCAATTTACCCAGTCATTATTCAGTCAATGGCAAAACAACTTTCTCTTTTGGCCCTTTTGCAATGCAGTAAATTATTTTGCTACCTGTGTAGACCTTAGGTCTCAATTAGTAACTATTTTGTTTTGATGATGACTTTGATTAGTTTTAATTTCCTGTGCACTGACCAACTGAAAGTGATAAGAAAAGATGGCCTCAGCCATGCTATATGGCAAAGAAAGTCACTCCAGACTTCAGAAATTTGCTCCAGGAAATCACTCCCATTAGAATCTTGAACTTCCTTGGTGGTGCAGTAGATTAAACAATACATCTGCCGATGCAGGGGACATGGGTTTGATCCTTGTCTGGGAACTGAGATCCCACATGCCTTGGAACAACTAAGCCTGTGTGCCACAATTACTGAAGCCCATGTGCCCAGCCTGTGCTCCACCACTGCAATGAGAAGCCTACACACTGCAACTGCTGCTGCCTCTGCTGCTAAGTTGCTTCAGTCGTGTCCGACTCTGTGCGACCCCATAGATGGCAGCCGACCAGGCTCCACTGTCCCTGGGATTCTCCAGCACTGCAACTAGAGAGTAGCAATAAATAAGAGTTCGCTTATAACCAAACAAACTTGTTTTTCAGGGAAAGAGTGACAGTGACAAGAGGCTCTAAGTGTTGTTTTACTGATAAAAGGTCAGAGAGAAGTCATGTTTTTTAGACTTCTTGGAGGAGGTAAGGGTTGAGTGGGGGTGGTGTGGGGAGGGGAATGGAGGAGACCCCAGAAAAGACTCAGTTATTCCTGTATACAACAGCACTTTCTCGAGCACTTACATGTGAGTCATTAGGCGGCGGTCTGGACAAAAGTATGAAATAGACACGGTAGTATTGCACTTGTCCTCAAGGCACTTATAGTCTAGTGAGCGAAACATGAGGGTAAATGGAGGAAAGTGGGCTTTCCTGAGAGGGATAACAAACTCACATTTGACAAGTCAGAGAAGATTTCCTGAAAGAATTTCCTAAAGCTGAACTCAGAAACATTGTTGCTTTTGTTCAGTCACTAAATCATGTCCGACTCTTTGTGACCCCATGGACTGCAGCATGCCAGGTTTGCCGGTTCTTCACTATCTCCTGGAGTTTGCTCAAACTCATGTCCATTGAGTCGGTGATGCCATCTCATCCTCTGTCGCCCCTTTCTCCTTTTGAACTCGGAAGTGTGACAGAGACAAAAGGAGAGAAGAGTGTTCCCAAGGAGGAAACTGCATGGATATAAAAAGCTCAGAGGCAGGAGTGGCGTCCATGGAGTCACAAAAAGTCAGACAGGACTTGGAGACTGACGAACAAGAGAGAGCAAGCATAGAGTATTTAAGGAAAAGAAAATAGTGTGTAGGCTGAGGGTTGGGGGACAGTAATGGGAGGTAAGACTTCCCAGATGGCTGAGTCAGAAAAGAATCCACCTGCCAAGCAGGAGCAGAGAAGGCAATGGCAAGCCACTCCAGTACTCTCACCTAGAAAATCCCATGGATGGAGGAGCCTGGGAGGCTGCAGTCCGTGGGGTTGCTAAGGGTCGGACACGACTGAGCGAATTCACTTTCACTTTTCACTTTCACACATTGGAGAAGGAAATGGCAACCCACTCCAGTGTTCTTGCCTGGAGAATCCCAGGGATGGGGGAGCCTGGTGGGCTTCCATCTATGGGGTCACACAGAGTCGGACACGACTGAAGTGACTTAGCAGCAGCAGCAGCAGCCAAGCAGGAGACCACCTGCAGTGCAAGAGACCTGAGTTCAATCCTGGGTCGAGAAGATCCCCTAGAGAAGGAAATGGCAACCCACTTCTTAGCTAGGAAACCCCATGGACAGAGGAGCTGGTGGGCTACAGTCCATGGAGTCGCAATGAGTTGGACATGACTTAGTGACTAAACCACCACCACCAACAGGAGGTAAGGAATCCTCTAAGTCTGGTTAAGAAGTTTGAGTGTTAGCCTGAGGGGAAGAGAGTGAGGTGATTAAAAGAAAAAAAGTGGGCTTTTAAAAAGAAAACTCTGGGCTTCCCTGGTCCAGTGGTTAAGAAGAATCTGCCTGCCAATGCAAGGGGCACAGGTTTGATCCCTGGTTGGAGAAGATCCCATGTGCCACAGGGCAAACTAAGCCCTTTGCGCCACAACTACTGAGCCTAAGTGCCACAACTACTTGCCACAAGTAAGCCCACTTGCTAGAGTGGGCAACATGCTCTGCAACAACAGAAGCCACTGCAATGAGAAGCCTACACACCGCAACTAGAGAATATCCCCTGCTTGCCACAACTAGAGAAACCCCATGAGTAGCAACAAAGATCCAGCACAGCCAGAAATAAATAGATATTGTTTAAAAAAGAAAAGCAAAAATCTGGAGAATTCCCTGGCAGTCCTGTGGTTAGGACTTGTGCTGTGCAGTACAGCAAAAAAGAGAAAAAACAAAAAAGAAAACAAGCTTCAGGGGAGATGGAAACTTCTGTCATACAAGTAGTGGATACTTCCCTGGTGACTAAGATGGTAAAGAACCTGCCTGTGATTCGGGAGACCTGGGTTTGATGCCTGGGTTGGGAAAATCCCCTGGAGAAGGGAATGGCTACCCACTCCAGTATTCTTGCCTGGAGAATTCCATGGACTGAGGAGTCTGGTGGGCTAGTGTCCACGGGATCAAAAAGAGTAGGATAGGACTGACTGACTAACGCTACCACCATACAGGTGAGCTGTACTGAGAAAGTTGCAGTGAGAATGAAGAGAATTAAGATCTAGTCAAAAGATCTTTAAGAGAAAGAATCTGCAAGATGCTTTGGTTCCTGATGGATATGAAACATGTTGACAAAGAAGGAGAAGAATTTTCTGTCATTGGCAACTAAATGGTTTGACTCACTGAAACAGGAGACTCTGGTGTGGGAGTATGAGCAGATAGGGTGTGTGTGTGTGTGTGTTAGTTGCTTAGTTGTGTCTGACTCTTTGCAACCCCATAGACTGTAGCCCATCAGGCCCCTCCGTCCATGGGATTCTCCAGGCAAGAACACTGGAGTGGGTTACGGTACCCGAACAGGGCTTTCTTAACACAAGAAAAGCCACTTTTGGCTTAAGCCATTTTGTGATCTAAGTCTGGATGAAAGCTTACCCTTGAACAAGCCTCAAAAATTAATGATCTTAAGGGGACAACAGAATGCAGGAACAAATGATTATTACCAGTCAAGAAAGGTAACAATAACAAAGATAATAAATCTGTTGTAAAGACCCTTAGATCTGTTTCAATGTTAAAAATTAACCTAAAGCAAATTCCTTGAGCTATTTTGCAGAATTTACCTCTCTGCCCCAGCACTCAACCACCAGATCTATTGGAAACTAATGGATGAAGATATTGCTTTTTACTGACCTTCCTGATGTCACAATCAATGAAAATTTGGGGGACTTCCTGGTGATCCAGTGGCTAAGACTCTGTGCTCCCAGTGCAAGGGGCCCAGGTTCCATCTCTGAGCAGGGAACTAGGTCCCACATGCTGCAACTAAGACCTGGGGCAGCTGAATAAATAAATATTTTTTAAAAAAGCAACTTGGGACCTTCTCCTCAATTCTATGTTGAATTCTCCTCTGCTCAAACCCCTTCATGAATACTTATGTACCCTTAACCTAAAAATTCCTTAATTTTGCTGTTCAGGGAGACACTACTTTGGGAAAGGCCCCAGGTATTCTCCTGGAGAAGGCAATGGCACCCCACTCCGGTACTCTTGCCTGGAAAATTCCATGGATAGAGGAGCCTGGTAGGCTGCAGTCCATGGGGTCGCTACGAGTCAGACACGACTGAGCGACTTCACTTTCAATTTTCACTTTCATGCATTGGAGAAGGAAATGGCAACCCACTCCAGTGTTCTTGCCTGGAGAATCCCAGGGATGGGGGAGCCTGGTGGGCTGCCATCTATGGGATCGCACAGAGTCGGACACGACTGAAGTGACTTAGCAGCAGCAGCAGCAGCCAGGTGTTCTCCTAATTCAGTGAAAGTAATCAATCCTTCCTTCTTATTTTTGGCTTGGTTGTATCTTTTGGTTTGATACCCACCAAAAGACAAATCCAATGTTCGGTTAACAAAAGCAGGTTGTTTGGGAGGTGTTGGAGGTTGAGATAAAGGTGCTGGAGAAAATGTTAACTTGAATCTCAGAACAAGACTGGCTTAGAGGTTTGCGAGTCATCTGCACAGGAGAGAAAAAAGGAGATTCAAGAACCCTGAGAGAGGTTCCACTGAAGAGAAAGAGTTTGTAAAGGAGATTTAGATGATTGAGAGAGGAAAGAGGAAAACTGGGAGAAGGGGTTATCAGGGGAACTCAGAGACAAGGACTTTCCAGAGGATGGGCGTGATCAGCAATGTTCAGCACCATTGAGAACAGGGTGGCAGCATCAGACAAACTCAGATTGAGGGACAGTGTACAACACAATTGACCTGACCTGTACTCTTCAAAAATGTCAATGCTGGGCTTCTCGGGTGATCCAGTGGTTAAGAGTCCACGTTACAATGTAGAGAAGACTAAGCACTTGGGCCACAACTACTGAGCCTACACTCTGCTGCTGCTAAGTTGCTTCAGTCGTGTCTGACTGTGCAACCCCGTAGACGGCAGCCACCAGGCTCCGCAGTCCCTGGGATTCTCCAGGCAAGAACACTGGAGTGGGTTGCCATTTCCTTCTCCAATGCATGCAAGTGAAAAGTGAAAGTGAAGTTGCTCAGTCGTATCCGACTCTTAGCGACCCCATGGACTGCAGCCTACCAGGCTCCTTCGTCCATGGGATTTTCCAGACAAGAGTACTGGAGTGGGGTGCCATTGCCTTCTCCGGAGCCTACACTCTAGAGACAGCAAACTGCAGCTACTGAAGCCAGCATGCTTAGAGTCTGTGCTGTGCAACAAGAGAAGTCTCCACAGTGAGAAGCCTGTACATTGCAACTAAAGAGTAGCTCCCGATCTCCACAACTAGAGAAAGTCCACATGCAGCGATGAAGACCCAGCACAGTCAAAAAATAAATTAAAAAAAGTCAATGCCAAGAATACAAAGAAGATGTACAAACATCTGTGTACAGAGAAACAGAGGTTAAAGGAGACTAAAGAGACATGAAAAATGACAATGCAGTGCATGATTCAGAATTTCCTTTTGTTATTTTTAAAATCATTTTTAATGGTTGCATAATCAGATAATTAATTTCATTCAATTATATTTGAGTTTATCATTTCTAAAATGGAGAGGGGAGGAATTAAGGAATTTTTAAGTTAAGGGTACATACATATTCATGAAGGGGTTTGAGCATTCCAGGTTTTCTCTAATCACACTCTATCATACTACTTTGGAAGAGTGGTTTTTATGAGCTATATTACACAGAAAAATGTGAAAATCAAAATTGTACACTGATTATCAAAGTACAAAGCTGGAAGTAAAAATAAAATTTATAGTTGCTGTGTTAGATTTGTCTGAATGTGAAGGAAAGTTCACAATTAGTTTTACTTCTAATTGTATCTTTAAATTTGCCTTCAAAAGGTCACTACATCAGCCAGCTTACTTGTGGTCAGCTCAAGGTATCTGACAGTGATTAGATACTGTTATTTAAATTTTTCACAAGTGTAGGACTCCTAATTTACAGGGTTCTATCCCAACAGAGTACATCATGAGGAATGCTGGGCTGGAAGAAGCACAAGCTGGAATCAAGATTGCTGGGAGAAATATCAATAACCTCAGATATGCAGATGACACCACCCTTATGGCAGAAAGTGAAGAGGAACTCAAAAGCCTCTTGATGAAAGTGAAAGAGGAGAGTGAAAAGGTTGGCTTGAAGCTCAACATTCAGAAAACAAAGATCATGGCATCTGGTCCCATCACTTCATGGGAAATAGATGGAAAAACAGTGGAAACAGAGTCAGACTTTATTTTTTTTGGGCTCCAAAATCACTGCAGATGCTGATTGCAGCCATGAAATTAAAAGACGCTTACTCCTTGGAAGGAAAGTTATGACCAACCTAGATAGTATATTAAAAAGCAGAGACATTTCTTTGCCAACCAAGGTCCGTCTAGTCAAGGCTATGGTTTTTCCCGTGGTCATGTATGGATATGAGAGTTGGACAGTGAAGAAAGCTGATTGCCAAAGAATTGATGCTTTTGAACTGTGGTGCTGGAGAAGACTCTTGAGAGTCCCTTGGACTGCAAGGAGATCCAACCAGTCCATTCTAAAGGAGATCAATCCTGGGTGTTCATTGGAAGGACTGATGCTAATGCTGAAACTCCAATACTTTGGGCACCTCATGCGATGAGTTGACTCACTGGAAAAGACTCTGATGCTGGGAGTGATTGGGGGTGGGAGGAGACGGGGACGACAGAGAATGAGATGGCTGGATGGCATCACTGACTCGATGGACATGAGTTTGAGTGAACTCCGGGAGTTGGTGATGGACAGGGAGGCCTGGTGTGCTGTGATTCATGGGGTCG
Source organism: Moschus berezovskii (assembly GCF_049115385.1). Lineage (NCBI taxonomy): Eukaryota > Metazoa > Chordata > Mammalia > Artiodactyla > Moschidae > Moschus > Moschus berezovskii. The sequence goes on along the minus strand of NC_142474.1, from coordinate 36,438,355 downwards.
CAAGGAGTTGGACACGACTGAGCAACTGAACTGAACTGATCCCAACATACAGGGGAAAGAATCCTCCTGCCACTTGGGTTCAATCCCTGGGTCAGGAAGATACCCTGGAGAAGGAAATGGCAACCCACTCCAGGATTCTTTCCTGGGAAATCCCATGGACAAAGGAGCCTGGTGAGCTACAGTCCATGGGGTCTCAAAAGTTGGACACGACTTTGCTGCTACACAACAAATCCCAGTGCAGGTATCTATAGGAGGCTGTGAGTGCACAGAATGCTTTCAAGGAGATAATGGAATGGAACAATAACTCTCGTTTGTCTTTTGCACGATCCTGCAATTCTGGCAGTTGTGTACTGCTACCTGAATGCAACGTGTTGAAATATTAACATTCTTTTTATTAATTTCACACCACTTTTTTTTTTAACATAGATATTCAGGTTTTTAAACATTTAAAACATTTTTCCTATGCCATTTCCTGTCCACCAAGCACACCAGTTTTCCCTGATAGCTCATTTGGTGAAAAACTTGCCTGCATTGCAGAAGACCTCAGTTTGATTCCTGGGTCGGGAAGATTCGCTGGAAAAGGGATAGGCTACCCACTCCAGTATTCTTGGGCTTCCCTTATAGCTCAGCTGGTAAAGAATCCCCCTGCAATGCGGGAAATCGGGTTTGATCCCTGGGTTGGGAGGATCCCCTAGAGAAGGGAAAGGCTATCCACCTCAGTATTCTGGCCTGGAGAATTCCACGGACTGTATAGTCCATGGGGTCGCAAAGAGTCGGAAACCACTGAGCGACTTTCACTTTCAAGCACATTGATCAATAAACCTCTAGAAATTGAACAAACTACTAATTCCAGGAACGCATCATCGACAGGGCCAATGCCCTCAGTCAAGATGCCCGTAATTGCCTTTCCCTTTTCTTCTCTGCCCTAAGTAAAGATGGTTCTGGTGACTTCCTTTCAGACCTCGCTTTTCCCATAACAAACGTGGCGCAACCGCTTCCGGTTCCAGACTGCAGCTATTGCCCGGTGGTGAGTGCAACCGGGACCTGGCGACTTTTCTGGTCCAGTTTTCTCTGCAGACTCTTGATGGCTTTCGATTGGGAGGAGGGAGGGAGGGAGCAAGGGAGGGAGGGGGCTCTCCGCGATTCTCTAGGCAATTAGGAAACCGTTCTTTCCTAATTGAGAAATTATGGCCGCTTTCCCTGGCAAGTTCCCAAACCCTTCCTACCCCCACCTTGCACGGCCTCTGCTGCCAACCCTTTGCGGAAGCCCCAGAATTTGCGTGCAGTGTGTCTAGATGAGCTTCGGTTCTTTTTTAAAAATAACTTTTCTAAACTATAATTCACATATTATAAAATTTGCTTATTTAAAGTGTGAAATTCAGTGGTTTTTCATATACCCCCAGGATTGTGCATCCATCATCACAGTCTAATTTTAGAATAGTTTCATCACCTCTAAGAAAAACCCTGTATCAGTTAGCAGTCACTCTCTATTCAGAAGGGCCTCCCAGTCCGAGGCAATTACTAGTCTGCTTTTTGTCTCTATAGGTTTGTTTGCAATATTTGATATAAATGCCATGATACAATGTGTGGTCTTTCTTGAGTAGCTTCTTTCACCAAGTATAATGTTTTAAAAGTTTGTTCTTGTGCTAGCATGTATTGGAACTTAATTCCTTTACTGCAGAAAAATATTCCTTATATGTGTGTGTTCTTGCTAAGTTGCTTCAGTGCCACCCTATGTCCCATAACCCACCAGGCTTCTCTATCAATGGGATTCTCTAGGCAAGTATACTGGAGTGGTTTGCCATGGCCTTCTCCAGGGGATCTTCCCCACCCAGGGATTGGTCAGCATCTCTTTCATCTCCTGCGTTGGTAGGCGGGTTCTTTACCACTAGTTGTTGTCCTTCAGTTGCTCAGTTGGGTCTGACTCTTTGCAACCCCGTGAACCACAGGACACCAGGCTTGCCTGTCCTTCACCATCTCCCAGAGTTTGCTCAAACTCATATCCATTGAGTCAGCGATACCTTCCAACCATCTCCTCCTCTGTTCTCCCCTTCTCCTCCTGCCTTCAGTCTTTTCCAGCATCAGGGTCTTTGCTAATGAGTTAGCTGTTTGCATCGGGTGGCCAAGGTATTGGAGCTTTAGCTTCAGCATCAGTCCTTCCAATGAATATTCAGGGTTGATGTCCTTTAGGATTGACTGGTTTGATCTCTTTGCAGTCCAAGGAACTCTCAAGTGTCTTCTCCAACACCACAGTTCAAAAGCATCAATGCTTTGGTGCTCAGCCTTCTTTCTGGTCCAGCTCTCACATCCATACATGACTACTGGAAAAACCATAGCTTTGACTAGACGGACCTTTGTTGGCAAAGTAATGTCTCTACTTTTTGATATGCTGTCTAGGTTTGTCATAGCTTTTCTTCCAAGGAAGAATGAAACTTTAATTTCATGGCTGCAGTCACCTTCCACAGTGATTTTGGAGCCCAAGAAAATAAAGTCTATCACTGTTTCCATTGTTTCCCCATCTATTTGCCATGAAGTGATGGGACCAGATGCCATGACCTTCTTTTTTTGAATGTTGAGCTTTAAGCCAGCTTTTTCACTCTCCTCTTTCACCTTCATCAAGAGGCTCTTTAGTTCCTCTTTTTTTTCTGCCATAAGACATGTTACCACTGGTGCCCCCTGCATTTTATTCATCCATTCACCAGTTGATGGATATTTGGCTTGTTTCCCCTTTTTAGCTCTTATAAATAAAGCTGCTATGAACGTCTGTGGGGGCTTCTGAGGTGGCTCGTTGGTAAAGAAATTGCCTGCCAATGCAGTCGACTTAAGAGACGCAGGTTTGCTCCCTGGGCAGGGCAGATCCCCTGGAGGAGGAACTAACAACTCATTCCAGTATTCTTGCTTGGAAAGTCCCATGGGTAGAGGAGTCCATGGGGTCTCAAAAGAGTCAAATATGACTAAGCAACTGAACATGCATGCACACATGAACATCTGTGTACAGTTTGTGTAGACACATGTTTTTATTTCTCTTGAACATATATATTGATACCTAGGAATGGAATTGCCTGATCCAAGTGTAACTCTAACAATTGAGGAACTGCTAAACTGTTTTCCAAAGTACTTGAGCTATTTTACCTTTTTTTTTGTATATGGATATCCAGTTGTCTTCAGTGTTGAAAAGACTGTTTTTGTCCTGTGGGATTGTCTTGGATGCTGGAGAAAATCAGTTGACCATAAATATAAAATTTTACGTCAAAACTCTCAATTTTATTACATTGAACTTTATGACTGTCCATATTTCAATATCACAGCCTTGATTACTGAAGCTTGTAGTTGGTGGTTTGTTTGTAGTTGGTTTTGAAATAGAAAAGTATGGATACTGTAACTTCGTGTTCTTTGTTTTTAAGATTTGGCTTTATGGACCCCTTGAATTTCCATATGAATTTTTAAAATAGTTTTGTCAGCATCTACAAATTTTAAAAAAAGTCAACAGATTTTGTAAGAATTGTATTGATCCATACATCAGTTTGGGCAATATTGTCATTTTAAAATAGTAAGTGTTCTATTCTGTGAACATAGGATGTCTTTCCATTCACTTAGATCTTTAGTTTCTTTCAACATTTTAAAACAGTTTTCAGTGTACATGCCTTACATATTTTTCATTAAATATATGGTGGTTTAGTTGCTAAGTTGTGTCCAACTCTTGAGACCTCATGGACTATAGCCCACCAGGCTCCCCTGTCCCTGGGATTCTCCAGGCAAGAATACCGGAGTGGGTTGCCATTTCCTTCTCCAGGGGTTCTTCCCAATTCAGGAGTAGAACTGAGGTCTCCTCCATTGCAGGCAGATTCTTTTCTTTTTTTTTTTTTCAGGATTAAAAATCCATCCTCTGACAAAGGCTTTACTGACAATTTTCCGTACAGTTAGTCAAAAAATAAAAAAATACAGAACACAGCAGACAGTATTTCATACACTAGAAGCCAACATGACAGGAGTCCCTTATCATGGTTAAAAAAAAAAAAAACAACCCAAACCTAAGAACTTAGTTTTTGGTGGGGAGTTAGGAGTTTGGTCCCCTACCAAATGAAATGGAGTAACCCAGCAGAGAATTCAAATCAAGGGTGTAAGATGGGCCAGGGGGTGCAGGGCAGCGGTGGTCCGATTTTAAAATAACTGCTTTAGTGACAGGCTGGAAAAGCCAGGCTTGGGCTAGGCTGTGTCTCTTACTATAATTATCACCATGTGTTCCTCCTCTAGCTTGCCCAATGTCCTCAGCGCTGACTGGAGGTACTGCTGTGAGAAGTCACAGGGCAGGAAGGCATAGAGCATGCCTGTGCTGTCTCTGCCCTTGAATCCACCCACTGGCAGGCTGATCACTCCTGCAGCCTGCTTCTGTTTCAAGTAGGAGACCAGGTTCCTGAGAAGCCGCCTGTGTAGGCCAGGCTCCACTGTGGGCATCCCCTCAGAGCCAGGCCCACTGGGGGTAGCCTGGGTGGCCAGGAGCACTGCGTAGCCACTGGGGCTCCCCTGCTTGATGCGTCGTGTGACTTCATCGAGCTTGGGTTGGCCCAGGCGAAGGCGCTGGGCAATCTTCAGGTGGGTCAGCTTACTCCCAGAAGTATGGTCTTTGAGGAGGCTGCTGATCACCCCCTGGTCCCTCTCTAGGATGTGCATAGATGTCGGGAAGCAGCTGTTTTTCAACACCAGAAGTCCGTTCCAACCCAGCTGCAGTGTCTGGGCATACTCTGAAAGATTCTTGAGCTTCTTGGTCTCGTGTTTTGGCTCTTCTAGAGGCTTGGGCTCGGCCTCGGTGGTCCGATGATTGCGCTCGCTCTCCGGGTCTTCTTCCCGTGGGAAGAGTCGGGAGCCTCGTGATGGTGGTGGTGGCTCCGCTCCTCCGCCCCGTGCCGGCTGTTGCTGAGGGAGTTGCTCCCGGACTCCTTGGTCCCTTCACTGGAATGGTTTTCCTTGCGGCTACGCTCCGGGGTGCGGTCGGAGCCTCGACCCGCAGGCTGCCCACCACCCTTGGTCCGGCTCCGTTCCTCGTAAGGGGAGTGGGTGGCCCTTCCGCGATCACTGGAGAGACTCCGGCGCTTCCGCCTGTCCTCCCAGGCCTTGGGCAGGCCCCGGTCCCCATCTCCTCCCCAGCGCTCACCACTCCGACTGTAGCCCTCGAGGCTATTTCGGCGGTTAGAGCTTTTACTGGGGCTGGTCCAGTCCCCTTCTAAAAAGGTCCGCTCTCTATCCGAGTACAGCAGGTGCGGAGGGCTCCTGTCCCGCACCCTCAGGTCGGCATCCAGGTTCCGGCGCCGCGTATACCCGTCTGGGAGTAGCTCATAGTGCACAGGGAGCAGGGAGGGCTCGTACTGCTGGGGATACCGAGTCTCCTCTGCTTTGGCAAAATCCACGCGCAGCCTGCGGTCCGGACCCCCCAAGGGAAAGCCCCTCATTTTAGCACAGGCGGCCTGGGCTGCGTCCAAGCTCTCGTACTGGATGTAGGCAAAGCTCTCTTCCTTGACATGATCAATGGTCCGAATGCTCCCCAAACGGTCAAACTCCCGGGCCAGAGCCGCCAGTGAGGTGTTAGGTCCCAAGCCACCCACCCAGAGGCGCGTAGTGGGTGCCGTACCCTATCTTAATGGGATTGCGGCCTATCACTCGACCCGACATGCCCACCTTGGCCCGGTGGGCCATGTCCAGGTTCTGGAACTTGAGGAAGGCATACGCACCGCCCTGCCCGCGGGCGGGTCTCTTGATGACCACCTCCTCAATGATGCCATACTTCTCGAAAGCCCGTCGCAGCTCCACCTCTGACACGCTGTGGTCCAGATTCCCAATGAACAGGTTGCGCGTGGCCCGCTGGTCGTCCTCGGGCATCAGGTCCTCCTCGCACGCGGCCGGGTAGCCGTAGGGTCGTCCGCGGTCGTCGTACAGCCCGTAGTAGTCCAAGGCCCGCTCCCGGAACGGGCCTACGGCGGCGGCGGCCGCGGCCGCATCCAAAGCAAAGGCTGCGGCAGCGTGGCGGGCACCGGGCTCCCGCAGCGGAGGGACGGCAACCGGGGGCAGCGAACGCTGCTTGTACTGGTAGCCGCTGTGCAGCGGGAGATAGCCGAGCCCGTCTGCGGGCGCGGTCGGGCCTGGGGGCGGCAGGCAGATTCTTTACTGACTGAGCTACAGTATTTTATTCTTTTTGTGCTTTTGTAAATGAAATTATATTATTTTATTTTTATCTTTCTTCCAATTTATTTTTGTTTATCTTTGGCTGCACTGGGTCTTTGTTGCTTCACGTGGGCTTTCTCTAGTTGCGACGAGTTGGGGCTAGTCTCCAGTTGCAGTGCATGGGCTTCTCGTTGCGGTGACTTCTTTTGTTGTGGAACGTGGCTCTAGAGCACAGGCTAAGTAGTTGTGGTGCAAAGGCTTAGTTGCCCCGAGGCATGTGGGATCTTCTTGGACCTGGGATCAAAGCTGTATCGCTGTATTGGCAGACAAATTCTTAACCACTGGACCACCAGGGAAGTCCTGATTTCATTTTTAGATTGTTTACTGCTAGTGTATATACATACAAATGATTTTTCTGTATTGATCTTGTATCCTGCAACCTTGATTAACTTGTTTAGTTATTCTACTAGTTTTTTTTAAGTGGATTCATTGGGACTTTCTGTACATAAGATCATGTCTTCTGCTCATAGAAATAGTTTTACTTTTCTCTGTCCAATCTGGAAAATTTTTATTTCATTTTCTTGCCTAATTGTGCAGCTAAAACCTTCAGTACAATGTTGTATAGAAATGATGAAAGCAGTTATTATTGTTGCCAATCTTAACGCAAAAGCATTCAGTCTTTCACCATGAAGTTCCATGCTAGCTACAGGTTTTTCAAAAATTCCTGTTAGAAAAAAAAAAAAAGTTGCCCTTTAGGACTTCCCTGGTGGTTCAGTGGCTAGGGTGCATGGGTTTGGTCCCTGGTTAGGGGAAGTTGTGCGTGCTGCAAGGAGTGGCCAGAAAAAAAAAATTGCTCTTTATCACATTGAGGAAGTTGCCTTCTATTCCTAGCTTGTTGAGTGTTTTGATAGTGAGTGTTTATTTGACTTTGTCAAATTATTGTGTGTGTGTGTGTCTGCTGTGGTTTTTGTCCCTTATTCTATTATAGTGTATTACATTGATTTGCAGACGTTAAAGTAACTTTGCATTTCTGGGGCAAGTTCTGCTTGATCACAGAGTATAATCCTTTTTATATGTTGCTAGTTTTGTCTGTATTCATAACATGGTCTATAGTTTTCTTGTGATGTCTTTGTCTAGTTTTGGTGTTAGGATAATACTGGACTCGTAGAGTAAACTTGTAAGTGTTCCCTCCTCTTCCATTTTTTAGAATAGTTATCTACAAGAAGGTGCAGTGGGAAGAATCAGGGCTTGTTGGAAAACCTGATAGAAAGGATTCTGAGGTTGGGGAACTAGACTAGACATTTCTGAGTGGTAATTAATGTTTCAGAGGTGTAAAGAAGAGGAGAAAGCCTTGGGCTGATCCTTGAAGAAGTCTAGTTGGAGATGGAAGATGAACCACAGAGCAGGCAGAGATGGGATGTCAGTCCAATGAGTGGCTTCCTGAAAAGTAAAGAAAGAATGTCAGAAGAAGGAGTTTCTAGAAGTTATGGTGGAGAGATTGAGTTGGTGGAGATGAGGAAATGAGCCAGTTCTAGACTCCTAAGTCTGTGGAAGTGAGAGGAGATTGGCTGTAAGGAAGGCAGGTGTCAAAGGTTTTCTTTTTGCTGTACTTTCTTGACAACTTTTCATATTGATATAATTCTACCCTTTCAGAAAATTGCAAGACTAATACAAGGAACTCTCAGATAATATTTTCCAGATTCATCAGTTATCTACAGTTGCCTCATTTACTTTATCATTCTCACTCTTATACATGTACATATATCGGGAGGTTCTCAGTTCATATATTGTTGAAGCCTAGCTTGAAGGATTTTGAGCGTTACCTTGCTAGCATGCAAAATGAATGTAATTGTGGGTAGTTTGAACATTCTTTGGCATTGCTCTTCTTTGGGATTGGAATGAAAGCTGACTTTTCCAGTCCTGTGGCCACTGCTGAGTTTTCCAAATGTGCTGGCTTATTGAGTACAGCACTTTAACAATATAATCTTTTAGGGTTTTAAATAGCTCAGCTTGAATTCCATCACTTCCACTAACTTTGTTCATATTAATGCTTCTTAAGGCCCACTTGACTTCACGAACCTTCAGGATATCTGGCTCTAGGTGAGTGACCACACCATTGTGGTTATCCGGGTCATTAAGATCTTTTTTGTATAGTTCTGTGTATTCTTGCTACCTCTTCTAAATATCTCCTGCTTCTGTTAGGTCCTTACCATTTCTGTCCTTTATTTTGCCCATCTTTGAATGAAATGTTCCCTTGGTATCACTTACTTTCTTGAAGAGATCGCTAGTGTTTTCCATTCTGTTGCTTTCCTCTATTTCTTTGCATTGTTCACTTAAGAAGGCTTTCTTATCTCTCCTTGCTATTCTTTGGAACTCTGCATTCAGATGGATATATCTTTTCTTTCATCCTTTGCCTTTTCCCTTTCTCTTCTTTTCTCAGCTATTTGTAAGGCTCTTGAGAGTCCCTTGGATAGGGGGAGATCAAGCAGTCAATCCTAAAGGAAAAGGTGATCAAGCAAGGAGACCAAGCTAGACAATCCTAAAGGAAAAGGAACCCTGAATATTCATTGGAAGGACTGATGCTGAAGCTCCAATACTTTGGCCACCCGATGCGAAGAGCCGATTCATTGGAAAAGACTCTGATGCTGGGAAAGATTGAGGGAAGAAGGAGAAGAGGGCAACAGAGGATGAGATGGTTGGATGGCATTATGGACTCAGTGGACATGAATTTGCAAACTCATGGAGATAAACTCATGGAGCAAACTCCAGGAGATAGTAAATGACAGGGAAGCCTGGCATGCTGCAGTTCATGGGGTTGCAAAGAGTCAGACAAGTCTGACTAACTGAACAACAACAAAAATATATATGAATATGTTGCGGACATCATGTTTCTCTAAAACTAAAATATTTGGGTACCATTCCAAAGAATAAGGACATTCTTTTACATACCAGTTTTTATTAAAAATGGGAGCGATTTAAAAAACATAAGTGAAGAGCCAGTGAAAGAGAAGACAGAGAAGGGATTATCATCACTTAAGGCTTCTGAAAAGGTCCACAGAGTTGAATCTAAAGCCCAGGTATAGTGGTTGGCCTTTGCCACAAAGGGACAGCTTGGCTCAGATGGTAAAGAATCTGTCTGCAATTTAGGAGACCCAGGTTCAATCCCTAGATCAGGAAGATTCCCTGGAGAAGGGAATGGCAACCTGCTCTAGTATTCTTGCCTGGAAAAATTCCATGGGCAGAAGAACCTTGAAAGTCCATGGGTTGCACAGAGTTGGACATGACTGAGCACAGATATGGGAGCCTTTATTATGTTTTGATGGAGATGAAGTTCCTCTGCTGGATTCTGTTTGCTTGTCAGTTGGGAAGTAAGATGATCTACTGAAATGATGAGGACATTGTGAGAGTGATGGGGAGGGTCCATTTAAAGGAGAGTAGAGAAAACATGAAAGTGTTGAGGGACTTTCCTTTGGTCCAGTGGCTAAGGTTCTGTGCTACCAATGCAAAGGGCCTGGGTTTGATCGCTGGTCAGGAAACTAGATTCCACATGCTGCAACTAAAACCTGGGGCATCCAAATAAATAAATATTTTTAAAAAGCAGGGGACTGAGAGGAAGTTATGAGATAAACACCTCAGGATTTATTTGGCCAGACAGCCTATTATATGTGGGTACTCCGATACTTAGAGTGAGTCAGTCTACCCTCACCTGTTTTATGACTCTCATGTCCAGTAGTTAGATAGTTGAGGAAAAGACAGGATGGGCAGGGTGGGGAAGATCAGGGTATTAATAAGATTGTGGACCATAGAATATACTGGTAAAGAATGAAAGAAGCAAGATGGCTGCAGAATGGAAAATAGAGGGGCAGCTGGGCTGGTGATAGCTTGGGAAGAGAGGAGCTTATGATTTGCTTCTTTTTTTTTTTTTTGGATTTCTTTTTTTAAAATTTTTATTTAATAAATGGTACAAAGCACAATGCCAAAAACATTAACAGTTAAAATTTCACCAAATGAAAAAATACTATAGAATACACACTTGTAAAAAGCTACATTAAGTTATTTTACAACTGCCTCAAGCTGCAAAAAGAAAAAAAACCCAATACCATACCTAAGTTATCCCTCTCTCAAAGTAATGCCATTTATGTTATAAACCATGAGCACCCCATCAAAAGACGGGAACTGCTTTTGTTAATTCATATATATATATATATATATGTATATATATATGACTGTATCACTTTGCTATGCGCCTGAAACAAACACAACACTGTAAATAAAATACAGTGCAATATAAAATAAAAATAAGTAACAGACCTTTGGGGCTTTACACCGAGTTAGAGTTCCTATCAGAGGGATAACAGCACCACAGCCGTGCTGAATCCACATGAAGGAGGCACACAAATGACTGGATATATAATTTAATCAGAACCATAAGAAAATTAGTATGTGTGAATTCTGAAGCACTTTCAACATGTTGTAGGAATAATGTGGACTTTCTTGAGTCTTACACACTCATAAGTAAATGGTCTGTGTCTCGTGCCTTTGTTGGTTTTCTGTGAGCTGTAGTTTCTGGGAAGTGAGCAGCTCTCATTCCTGTAACTCTTGTAATCCAGATTTGTTTTTTAATTATTACTATTTTTACTTCTTGGAGCTAGCCATTTTTGAGTGCAGAGTCTATACTAAGTATTTTATGTGCATAAATTTTGTATAATTCTTATGACAACCATTTGTATAGATGAGGAAACTGACGTTAAGTGACTTGCCCAGGATGACAGCTAAGAAGTGAGATCTGTCTCTCCAACTCCAGAGCCCCTGCACATCTTGGGACATTCCTGCAGATCTTCCTAGCTGTGTTCCCTGCTTCATGTTTACTCTCCTCTGATTTCTATTTCACTCAGCTGACAGAGTGAGCCTTTGAAAATGCAAACTGATTATATCTTAAGCATCCCCTCAGAAACTTTCATTATTATCAGTTTTTAAATGGAAATATGTATAAAAATAAGGTGAATTGATAGAGTAATAGAGGGTTGAATAGCTGATTATTGGAAAAAGAGAATCATAGTAAAATGTTAATTGTGAAATCTAGGCAAAGACCATGTGTGACAAGCCCACAGCTAAGATCAGGAACAAGACAGTGATGGCTACACTTGCCACTTCTGTTCAACATAGTATTGGAAGTTATAGCCAGAGCAAGAAAAGAAGTGAAAAGCATCTCAATTGTAAAAGAAGTAAAAATGTTGCTATTTGCAAATGACATGATATTATGAATGGAAAACTCTAAAACCTCCGTCAACAAACTATTAGAACTAATAAACAAATTCAGCAAAGTTGTGAAATACAAAATCAACACACAAAAATCTGTTACATACTGAACTATTGCAAAGAGAAATTAAGACTACAATCCCATTTATAGTTGCATCAACAAGAATAAAATACCTTGGAATAAATTTTCTTCTTAAATTTTTTTTGTTTTTAACCTAGGAATAAATTTAACCAAGAAAATGAAAGATATGTATAGTGAGAACTACAAGATATTAATGAAAGAAATTAAAGAAGACACAAATAAATGGAAAGATATTCTGTGCTCATGGATTGGAAGAATTAATATTAAAATGTCCATGCTACGCCAAACAATATGCATATTCAATGCAATATCTATCAAAATCCCAGTGACATTTTTCACAGTAATAAAACAACAACAACAAAACACTAAAATTTGTGGAGCTATGAAAGATGCTGAATAGCCGTAGCAATCTTGAGAACGAAGCTGCAGGTATCATGCTCCCTGATTTATATTCAGTTCAGTTCAGTTGCTCAGTCGTGTCTGACTCTTTGCGACCCCATGAATCACAGCACGCCAGGCCTCCCTGTCTGTCACCAACTCCCAGAGTTCACTCAAACTCATGTCCATCGAGTTGGTGACGCCATCCAGCCATCTCATTCTCTGTCATCCCCTTCTCCTCCTGCCCCCAATCCTTCCCAGCATCAGTCTTTTCCAGTGAGTCAACTCTTCGCATGAGGTGGCCAAAGTATTGGAGTTTCAGCTTTAGCATCAGTTCTTCCAATGAAAACCCAGGACTGATCTCCTTCAGAATGGACTGGTTGGATCTCCTTGCAGTCCAAGATTTATATTACAAAGCTATAATAATTAAAACAGTATGGTATTGGCATAAAAACAGACACGTAAGTCAGTAGAACAGAATAGAGAGTTCAGAAATAAACCTATGAAGCAGAGAAGCACATTCAATGGGGAAAGGATAGTTTTTTCAATACATAGTGCTGGGAAAATTGGCAGCCACATGCAAAAGAATAAAACTGGACCACCATACACAAAAATTAACTCAAGTGGATTAAAGACTTGAATTTAAGACCTAAAACAGTAAAAATCCTGTGAGAAAATAGAGGTGATATATGTCTTGGCAGTGAATTTTTTAATCTAAAACCAAAACCAACTGAGCTATCAGGGAAGCCACATGTGAATACATTATATATATACATATAAAGCTTTTTTTAATTCTACGTATAAGAGAGATCATAAAGTACTTGTCTTTCTCTGACTCATTTCCTTTATAATGCCCTCTAGGTCCATTCACATTGCTGCAAATGGCAAGATTTATTCTTTTATATGGCAGAGTATTACATTGTATATGTGTGGCTTCCCTGATAGCTCAGTTGGTTAAAAATCTGCCTGCAATGCAGGAGACCCTTGGCTGATTCCAAGGCACCTTTGTAGGCAGGCAGGATACTTGGTTGTCATTCACTGACCTGATTGTTCCCTTCCAGAAACCTCTAGAGCAGTGTTTGGAAAGATGAGAGCAGAAGGAGGAGCCACAGATGCCTGCAGCAGATATGTTTGCTGAAGCTTCAGGCTTGGTAGGCTAATTCAGCACCTGTCCAAAGACAGGATGTTCTTACCTCTTTGGGAACCTTGATCACTCCTTTCAGAAACAATCAGCTGATGTCTTGGCTCACTGTCTGCCTGAAGGAATGTCCCACAATGGCATGTGACTGGGTGCCCTCAGACAAGAATGATCTTGCCATGTCTCTTTGTTGATTTGTTTTTATACCTCCCTATTTTAGCCTGATCAGGTGGTAACTTGGGCTGCAGTCAGGAGGCTCTGCAGGCACAGAAGGCTGGCAGGTCTTGGAGCTGGGTTCATCCTAGGTTGGTACTTTCTACACAGGTTTCCTTGGGTGAGTTACTCTGGTTCTCCCATGTTTGGGGACTGACTATCTGACTGTAAATGAGGGTGATATGTAATAAGATTACCTGCCTCATAGGACTGTTGTGGAGGAAGCTCTTAGCACAAGGCCTGGCATCCAGTAAGCACTCAATAAATGTTAACTTCTCATATTAGTATACTGTTCATGTTATTCTGAAATTGCTTCTGTCATTCAGACATACATCTTGCAAGTTCTGACTGTCATTTTAACAGCTGGATAGTATTCCATAATTTGGAATACTGCCTCCTCCCAAGCCTATGTTTCTCCTGTCTGCTGTAACTCAATTGATAATATAGCCCCATCACTGAAGCTGTCACTCGTTGTTGACTCCTGGTTCCTCTTTAGCCCCTTTATCCATTTAGTTGTTAAGTTTGACTCTCATCTCTGTTCCTAAATATGTTCTTAACCTGCCCCCTGCTCTTGACTGCTAAATATGTTCTTAACCTGCCCCCTGCTCTTGACTGCTAGTGTCCTGCCCTCATTCACATGCTCTTCCTCCCTGGGACCACAGCAGGTGATTGAATTCCTGTTGCTTCCGAAATTGCCTGCCACTGGGCTTACTTAGGCCCTGCAAATCCGTTGCTGTTCAGCTGCCAGATCTGCAGATCTGTCCATGCGTCTTCTCTTCGTGGTGCTTGATGGCCCATGGCAGTCACACGGCATAATGTTGACCTTCGTAAGGTTTACTGATGACAGCTGATGAGGCAGAGAGTAGCAGAGGGTCCATGATCTCCCCAGGCCCATAATTACTTTACAGAGAGGTGGGCAGGGCTAGCAAAGAGCCTTGCAGCCCTCAGATAGACATCAACCAGGGTGGGGTAAGGGACACGTAGTTTTTAACAAGAAATGTCCAAATGCTGAACCCAGTAAGCCACCTTTGAGGTCTTCAGAGCTCAGCTAGAGGATGTGTATATCCAAGTTGTTGACAAGTCCAGGCCTTGCTGTCCTTCCTAGAGCTGGTAAGGAAGAGCAGAGGTTCCCACGGCTATCTATCTGCAACCACAGGTTTGTCCCTCCCAAGTTAACCAATACGTGACTGTCCTTGACTCTCACTTCACACTCCCGACACCCCCTGCTACTTGGAGTGGCCCAAGCTGGTTCCTCTGGGAGCCAGCCATGGTCTGCCCCATGCCTGGGGACAGTCTCCTTCAGAAAGCCTACTGCCCCTCGCTGGGTGTCTCTCCACCTTATCATGGTGTTAGAATTGTCTGTCTCTGTGTTTGGGTCATCCAAACGTAGCAACCCAAAGGAAGTATCTATCATACTCACCTTTGTATCCTCGAGGCCTGGCATGTTAACAGTTGTCTGAAGGTTACAGAAGAAGATGCAAGTCACCTGTAATCTCACTACCTAGTAATTAAGCCACTGAATTAATTATCACTGGAATTAAGATGGAGTGTGCTGGAGAAGTCCATGGACTGAGGAGCCTGGCAGGCTACAGTCCCTGGGGTCAGAAAGAGTTGGACATGACTGAGCTACTAACACTTTCACTTTCACTTTTCATACCCTTCCAGACTTGTTTTTTCTAGCTATGTGGGTGTGTACATGCATGCTAAGTTGCTTCAGTCATGTCCTCTCCTTTGCAATCCTATGGACTGTAGCCCTCCAAGCTCTTCTGTTCATGGGATTCTCCAGGCAAGAATACTGGAGTGGGTTGCCATGCCCTCCTCCAGGGGATTTTCCCATCCCAGGGGTTGAACTCTAGTCTCTTATGTCTCCTGCTTTGGAAGGTGGGTTCTTTACTACTAGTGCCACCTGGGAAGCCCTTTCTAGCTATAGGTCTGTATATTTCATACACACGCATCTCACACACGATATTTTATAAAATCTGGGTGAAACCCTACCTGTAGTTTTAAAATTTTTTTCCATTTAATATATCATGGACAGTTTCCCATATTGTTAAATATTTATTCAGTCCTTGGATTGTGCTGCTGCACAGTATTTCATCCTTGTCAGACATGCAGTTCATTTTCCAGCTGAAATTATTAATGGCTCCTTTCTGTACTGAGAATTATTTATTTCTCGTAATGGAGAGACATAGTGAATAAATACTGGGTCTAAAATGAAGACAAGGAAAACTGTTAATAACAGGAAAGTAAATTATTCTGATTCTACTGTTGTTTGGCCTTTAAGGTGCTTTAAGCCATGGCTATACTGGAGGCTTCTCTCATGCAATGCCTTCTATATTGAATTGTCTCATTTTTTTCATGCAGGACTATGGCAACCCAGGAGACCACTCCAGGTAGCCAGACAGAGGAAAGCAATGCTTTGGACCTGCCATCAGCTTATGACATAAGGGATTATGTGTTGCAGAGACCCAGCCAGGAGACCAACAGTGAGGCTTTTAGTTCTGAGGAAGCTTGTTCTATTCCTTGCTCTTCTGATGTGGATCCAGGTAAGAAGCAAAGTTTAAAGCAAACGAATATTAAACAAACACAAAACTCCTGACATACATGTATGTGATAGTTTGTTTCTCTGCCTTCCAGTGGTGGATCTCTGAGGAATCATTCCTTGTCTTAGAGAGAAAATCATCTAAGTGAAACTGTTGGGAGAGACTTCAAAGGACAGCCTCCCTGGTGAAACCAGGGCAAGGAGTGGTTTCCTGGAGGCCCTTTTGTTTGAGTCTTTTTCTGATCTCCATCCAAATACATTTAGAGGCAGGGAACACTTGGTTCAATAGGGAAAGAGTAGAATTGTTTTTTTGTTTTGTTTTGTTCTTTTAAAATTTCACAAAGAGGGAAGTGGGAGGGGGGTTCAAGATGGGGAACACATGTACACCCATGGCTGATTCATGTCAGTGTATGGCAAAAACAATGACAATATTGTAAAGTAATTGGCCTCCAATTAAAATAAAAAGAAAAAAACTTCAGAAAATAGCCATGTGGGCCTGTTGTGTGTCATGGAGACTTTAGTGTTCCTCTTATGAAGTATACTCTGAATTTAGGTAACAACCCTTCTGTAAGTTTCCCTGGCTAAATTGCTTGCTGCTACTGCTGCTAAGTCACTTCAGTCATGTCTGACTCTGTGCGACCCCAGAGACGGCAGCCCACCAGGCTCCCCCATCCCTGGGATTCTCTAGGCAAGAACACTGGAGTGGGTTGCCATTTCCTTCTCCAATGTGTGAAAGTGAAAAGTGAAAGTGAAGTCGCTCAGTCATGTCTGACTTGTAGCGACCCCATGGACTGCAGCCTACCAGGCTCCTCCGTCCATGGGATTTTCTAGGCAAGAGTACTGGAGTGGCTTGCCATTGCCTTCTCCGGCTGAATTGCTTAAAAGTCTATTATTTAAGTTTAGTGACAGTTCTTTGACCTAGTTAGTGACAATTTCTGGTTGTAAGCCCGTCTCCTCCCTGTTTATTGCCTAATCCAGGCCCGGATGTTCGCAGATTCAGAGTTCTGCCACTTACTGGTTATGTGACTCGGGTCATATTTCTTAGCCCGTCTGAGCTCTAGAACTGTCTGCAGAGTGGGAGTCAGGATGCTTGCCTCGTGGAGTAGGTTTAACTCAGGAAACAGTAGAAGGGAGCCATCATAGTGTTTGCCATACATAGATGGTCAGTTGCTGTTATTCTGGTGCTGTTATTACTGTTCTTAATATTAAGAAACCCAAATAGTATTTTTTTCTAATGTGAAAAATTGTATTCATTTCCAAATATGTATTTTTAAAGAGCACTCAGGCACTAAGAAAATATTGACCGTAAAGGTGATGAGTTCATCATCTGGCGACATCATTCCTCCAGCGTTGCCAGTAAGTAAGGTGTGTGCCTGTCATTGCCTTTAAGAATTCTGTGGGGATATAGAACAGTCTCTGGGACTCTGTGGGAGAGGGTGAGGGTGGGATGGTTTGGGAGAATGGCGTTGAAACATGGATATTATCATATGTGAAACGAATCGCCAGTTCAGGGTTGATGCATGTTACAGGATGCTCGGGGCTCGTATGTGGGGATGACCCAGAGGGAGGATAAGGAGAGGAGGGAAGTGGGAGGGGGGTTCGGGAGGGGGAACTCATGTACACCTGGGGCGGATTCATGTCAATGTATGGCAAAACCAACCAATATAATATTGTAAAATAATTAGCCGCCAATAAAAATAAAAATTAAAAAAAAGGATTCTGTGGGGAAAAATGATTCTTTTAAACTCCCTTATGGTTCTGTTCTGATTTTTTTAAAATTAATTTATTTTTTATTGAAGGATAATTGCTTTACAGCATTTTGCTGTTTTATGTCAAACCTCAACATGAATCAGCCATAGGTGTACATATATCCCCTCCCTTTTGAATCTCCCTCCCCATCCCACCCCTCTAAGCTAATACAGAGCGCCTGTTTGAGTTTGTTGAGCCATACAGCAAATTCCTGTTGGCTATCTATTTTACATATGGTAATGTAAGTTTCCATGTTACTCCTTCCATTCATCTCACCCTCTCCGCCCCTCTCCCCATGTCCGTAAGTCTATTCTCTATGTCCGTTTCTCCATTGCTGCCCTCTGAATAAATTCCTCAGTACCATTTTTCTAGATTCTGTATACATGTGTTAGAATGCGATATTTATCTTTATCTTTATGACTCACTTCACTCTGTATTATAGGTTCTAGGTTTATCCACCTCATTAGAACTGACTTAAATGGGTTCCTTTTTATGGCTGATTGTGTATATCAATGGCCATCTAGGTTGCTTCCATGTTCTAGCTATTGAAAATAGTGCAGCAATGAACAATGGGATACATGTGTCTCTTTCAATTTTGGTTTCCTCAGGGTATATGCCTAGGAGTGGGATTTCTGGGTCCTATGGTGGTTTTATTCCTGGTTTTTTAAGAAATCTCCATACATCATCCATAGTGGCTATATAAATTTACATTCCCATCAACAGTGCAAGAACATTCTCTTTTCTCCACACCCTCTCCAGCATTTGTTGTTTGTAGACTTTTTGATGAGGGCCATTCTGACTGGTATGAGGTGATATCTCATTGTAGTTTTGATTTGCATTTCTCTAATAATGGGCAATGTTGAGCATCTTTTTATGTGTTTGTTAGCCATCTGTATGTCTTCTTTGGAGAAATGTATGTTTAGGTTTTTTCCCCACTTTTTGATTGGGTTGTTTGTTTTTCTGGTATTGAGTTGTATGAGCTGCTTGTATATTTTGAAGATTAATCCTTTGTCAGTTGTTTCATTTGCTATTATTTCCTCCCATTCTGAGGGTTGTCTTTTCACCTTGCTTATAGTTTCTTTGGCAGTGCAAAAGTTTTTAAGTTTAATCAGGTCCCACTTGTTTACTTTTGTTTTTATTTCTGTTACTCTAGGATGTGGATCCTAGAGGATCTTGCTTTGATTTATGTCATCGAGTGTTCTGCCTATGTTTTCCTCTAAGAGTTTTATAGTTTCTGGTCTTACATTCAGGTCTTTAATCCATTTTGAGTTTATCTTTGTGTGTGGTGTTAGGAAGTGTTCTAATTTCATTCTTTTACATGTAACTGTCCAGTTTTCCCAACACCATTTTTTGAAGATCTATTCTGATTTTTAGGACATAGTAATCAGGATCAGTCAGCCTCCTTTAGTTCTAAGCAAGTACTAACTTATTTCTTATCCTTTTTCTTCTAGGCTCAGAATTGTAGTTCATTTAACCTTTCCTCTTTCCCTCCCATCCTGCTGCCTCTGCATTACTTCTCATCCCAAAGAGAACAACTGTTAACTACTTTGAATTGAGGTGACCATTGAAAGGTTTATATTGGATTTAAAATCTAGACATTTCATGGAAAAAATATTATTTTGGAAGCCGTTATAAAGGTCTGACAATGGAAAGGAGTACTCAAATCTGAGACAACTGTTTTGCATAGCATGGGTGGTGGTGGTGCTGCATTAGACTGCCTGCTGTGAATTCTGGTTCTGCTTTTTTCTGTGGTTTGGGAACATCGTTTGGCCTCTCTGTGTAGGTTCCTTCATTTGTAAAATAGAGATAGTAATGCCTACCTTGCCATGGGGCGGCCATAATGAGATCAAAGTGAATGAGGCATAATGCCTGGCACATGGTGGGCTTTGGAAACCCAGCTCTTCATGCGTTTAGCTCCTGGGCCTCTTAACACACCGCCATGGTGACGAAACTCCTTTTTTTAAAATAATTCGAAGTTTAGTTGACATTCAATATTATATAAGTTACAAGTGCACAACATAGTGATTCAAAATTTTGAAAGGTTATACTCCATTTACCGCTGTTATAAGATACTGGTGATATTCCCCATTATATGGTATATCCTTATAGTGTATTTATTTTGTGCATAATAACGTGTACCACTTAATCCTCTTTGCATCTTACCCCTCCTCCTCCTCTTCTTCCCACCAGTAACCACTAATTTGTTCTCTGTATCTGTGTGTCTGTTTTTTTGTTATACTTATAGTTTGTTTTATTTTTTAAATGCGATGTATATAAGTGGTCTGATGTTTAACTTAGCCTGATACTCCCCAAGTCCATTCATGTTGTTGCAAATGGCAAAATTTTGTCCTTGTTTATGGCTGAGTCGTATTCCATTGTATATACATACTCCATCTTCTTTTTTCATTCGTCTGTTGATGGACACTTAAGTTGCTTCCATATCTTAACAATTATAAGTAGTGCTGCTGTGAATATTGGAGTACATATATCTTCTCAAATTACTGATTTTGTTTTTTTCAGATATATACCCAGGAGTGGAATTTTTGGGTCAGATGACAGTTTGCTTTAGTTTTTTGACAAAACTCCATAGTTTTAGTGTGGAGTGGCTAAACTCCACACATCAGTGGCTGCACCAATTTACATTCTCATCAACAACATATAAGGGTTCCCTTTTCTCTACATCTTCATGATAAGTTCCATTTAAATTCATTACCTCCCACCTCAAGTGGAGCCTCCTTGTTGCCCATCCATCACACAATTTTTCTCCAACTTGTTCACCCTCCTGGGTCACTGTGTAGTATTTTCTCCTCTCTTTGCAAATCCCCATTACCTCCTTCAACCTTTCTCTCAGCTGCTCTTGGTTTCCTATTTCATTAAGAAAACAGAAGCTCTCAAAAGAGAATGAGCACACCCTCACAACCCCACACCCATCAGCTTCCTTCCCTCTTCTCTCTTGTTTCTGTTTCTGAGACCCATCCCTGCCTATTCTTCTCTTTTTGTCTACTTTCGTCTGCTCGGTGTCGGCACTTCTGGTAATCTCCGGCATCATTGGTTTCTTCTCTACTGGTCATTCTCGTGATTGTACAGACATGCTTTAATAGCTCCCATCTTCACAAAATACCCACCCTAGACCCCAAATCCCCCTCTAGTTATAGTCTCATTCCTCTGTTCTCTGCTACAGAAAAACCCTCAAAAGAGTCATCTACACGTGCTGTTTCCAGTTCCTCTTTTCCTTGCTTCTCCTAAAACCCTCCAGCCTGGCTTCTGGCTCCATCACTCCATGGAAATAGCTCTTGTCAAGGTCATTGTTAGATCAAAAGCCTTCTTCTTCTTCTTTTTTTAATGTTTATTTGGCTGCGCCAGGTCTTAGTTGCTGGCACATGGGACCCTTAGTTGCAGCATGTGGGATCTAGTTCCCTGATCAGTGATCAAACCTATACCGCTTGCATTCGGAGTATGCATTCTTAGTCACTGGATCACCAGGGAAGTTCCTAAGCCTTCTCCTTCTTGATCTGTCAGCAGCATTGACTTTTTTCCCTTCTTGAATTCTTTCTTCATTGGGCTTTCAGGGAAGCAGCATCTTCTTACTTGTCTATTTGTTTTTAGTCTCTTTTGCCTGATTCCTTCCTCTCCAGCCCTTTAGTGTTGGAGAGCCTGGGGCTGAGTCGTCAGCTCTTTGCTCTGTCATCACACACTTCCTGAGTGATTTTATCCAATGTCAGGGCCTTAAATGCCCTCAGTGCCCTGCTGAGTCCCAGATTTCTCTCTCCAGCTTGGATCTCTGGCTTGACATTTATACTAACTATATACTTGACCTCATCACTTAGATTTCTATTAGAGTTTCCAAATTTGACATGAAGTGAAGTGAAAGTTGCTCAGTCGTGTCTAACTCTTTGCGAATCCTTGGACTATACAGTCCATGGAATTCTCCAGGCTTTCCCTTCTCCATGGGATCTTCCCAACCCTGGGATCGAACCCAGGCCTCCTGCATTGCAGATGGATTCTTTACCTGCTGAGCCACAATACATACCCTAAACCAAATTCCTGATTCCTCTACCCCTTCATGTACACATATATGTACTTGTTCTTTGAGACTCTGTCACCTCAAAAAAGTGCTTCCTAGGCAGAATCCTAGGAGTCATCCTCAACTTCTTTCTTTCTCTTTAATCTCATATCCAGTCCATCAGCAAATCCTGTCAATTCGCCTTCAGGTTAAATCTAGACTAAACATTTTTTTGTCATCTCCACTGCTACACTTTGGTCCCTGCTACTGTCATCTGCCTTCTGGGTAATTGTTAAATCTCCTAACTAGCTTTTCCCACATCTAGTCTATCCTCCTACATGTAAATCATATTATGTTAGTCCTTGGTAGCTTCTTATCTGACTCAGAACTTAATCCATACTTAACAGGACTTAGGCTTCCCAGGTGACTTAGTGGTAGAGAATCCCTGGGTCAGGAAGATCCCCTGGAGAAGGGAATGGCAACCCATTCCAGTATTCTTGCCTGGAGAATCCCATGTATGGAGGAGCCTGGTGGGCTACAGTCCACTGGTCGCAAAGAGTCAGACACAAATGAGAGACTTCACTTCACTTTATAACAATATTTCAGTGTTTGGTTGCTGACAAGATCAGGGAGTGTGTAGTGTCTCAGGTCTCCTAATCTTGATGAGCTTCCCTGGTCCCTTTAATCTTGCCTCAGGTGGTCTCTTGGCTGCTCCTCCTTTGAGAAAGTTCACATCTGATCTCTGAAAGTCAAGGAAAGTCATGGAAGCTGGAGTCTTGCCTACAAGAAATGGGGGACAGTAGGCTGGGGTCCAGTGGGAGGCAACCATCTGGTTGTTTAACAGCCTGCATCTGATAGTTTATGCTAAAGGGTTTATGCTCAGGTTTATCCCCCACAGAAGGACTTCATTCTAACATCACTGAGGGATGCTTACATGGAATGCTGGTTATTTTGTTGTAAACATTCCAGAGAGGCCTATTGTGAGAAGATTTTCTACAAAGTAAACTTAGGTTGTCACTGGTGGTCTGGCTGTTACCAGGCCATGAACATGAGGTGGACAGCCCCAACCTCTGGGAGAGCCACTGCTTCAAGTGCCCAGCCTGATGGGCTCTGCTCTGACCTGAGCTGTGCATTTTCTACTGATAAATTGAATCTTTTTCCTCCCTTTGCTGCATGTTCTTGCTGGTTGTGGTTCCACAGCCCTCTGGAGACTCTGGTCCATGTGTTGGCCCAGTACCTCTGGACCCACAGTTTGTCAGACCTTGGCCCATCTGCATGCCAGTAGCTGTGAGTGTCCTTATGGTGGTCATCCTGTCACAGCTCCTCAGCACATCCACTTCCCAAGCTGACTTCATTCTTGGTTTGCATTTTGTTTCTGTGTGTTGTTAGAAAACTTCTTCCAGGGACTGGTGAACGGGCAAAGATTTCCAGTTACAGTCACCAGGGTCACCTGCATTGTGCACCCACCCTGCGACTCGCTCACTGTCCTTGTGGGCTGTGCTTGTGTGGCTCCAGCTTGGCTCCTTCTGTAAGGACCCTGTGTCCCTGTGCAGCTGCCTTTGCTGGGGGCCTGTCACCGACCCGGCTTCTGGAGGAGGCCCTGCTCTCCCTCCTCCCACCTCACCTCACACAAGACTCTTCCTCATTCCTGGGCCGTGACTTGCACCCGCACTGCTCCTGCTCACGTGCTGGAGCAAACCTGGAGGGATCGTCCTCTGCCCTTATCTCTTTATGCTCAGCTGCCATTTCATTGCCTGTGCCCTGGGGCAGGAGGCTGGTGGCAAAGGACTGAGATAGATTTCCAAGAAGTATTAGTCAGAAAAATTAGTATTAGAGTATTAGTCAGAAAAATCTCAAAGCCTTGGTTGTTTCCATCTGCGTATCTAAGGCAAGTGAGGCCAGGCTCTGTCTAAATAGAGATTGTCAATCATGAAGTGACCAATGAGCCACTTCCCATGAAATGCTGGGAGCAAACAACAACTTGTCACCTCCACCAGGCACAGGATTACAAAACGCCCTCCCTCGGCACTTCCTGGG
Organism: Moschus berezovskii; assembly: GCF_049115385.1. Classification (NCBI taxonomy): domain Eukaryota; kingdom Metazoa; phylum Chordata; class Mammalia; order Artiodactyla; family Moschidae; genus Moschus; species Moschus berezovskii. Next base: position 36,414,798 of record NC_142474.1, on the reverse strand, counting down.
GAGATCAGGCAGAAGACCCACGTGTCAAGAAGGTCCTCCTGAAATACTGTTTCCTTCATGTCCTCTATTGAAGTCCCCTTGAGATGTCATGGTCCACTTTCCTGCCAGTTCCTCTCAAGGCTTATGTTCCTCCTTTTCAGGGCTGTGTAATCTGATGTCTGCAATATTTGTTCAAAATATTTAACAACCAATTCAGCAGTATTACAGTATTTTAACGACTGGCAAGGCTGTGCAGGAACAAACCAGCTGTCTACAGGCCCCTGCTGGTGCCTAACTACTCATTAACACAAGTCTGCCTTTCCTGTCAGGCCTGTTTTTATGCTAAGTCAGGCCTTAGTGCCTCGGCTGCGTTGTTCCTCTCCTCAAGTGTACTCTTGTGTCCCTAGTCAGCACCAGTCCGCTCCAGAGATTAATGAATTGAACCTGTCAGTCAGTTGATGGACTTGAGCTCCTTGCCTCTCAGATACATGTTTCCTTTGTCTTTTGTTACTGGGCTCAAAGAAAGCATACAATAAACAGGATGGAAGCCCAAATCTAATGGCAAATAGTCCTCTAACCTCTCAAACTCAAGGTCACAAAGACTTCCTGGAGACAGTCTTGTGTTTACCACTCTAGCTTGATAAACTCTGGGTAGCTCATGTGGCCTGTGTCATCAGGGCCCTCGCAAACCTTTGTCCTGGAGAGCACCCACAATGCATTCTAATGCAAAGCTCTCTGCATTTGTTGCTTTGACGTTGCAGTGTGGATGTGGGAAACTTCCGTCCTTTCCTCAACTTGAACTTCCAAGAGTAGTTGCTGGGGAAATTGGTTGAGTGTATACAGCAAGTTGAATATTAAACACAGTGTCTTTGATGATTAAAGGCCCTGCTAATGAGTGGCTATAAATTTAAATAAATAGTGGTTTGCTGCTGCTTCTTCTTCTTTTGGAATCTGTCAACATCCCAATCTTCAAAGGCCATTTTATATCCTGTGTGGTTAGGCATTTCATCCAAGGACTTTTATTAAGAGTAGATAAATGTATCTTTTTCCTGTGTGCAAAATCCATTTGTGATTTTTGCAAATTTTATTTCCATAAGAAATTAGAAGCTCTTAAATTTAAAATCTCAAAATAGAATTTACATAGTAATTATAGAATTCTGGATGTGGTATTATCATTTTAAACAGGAGTCAGGGTATGTTTCAGACATGGATATAATGTTAAAGAGATTTTCTTTATAGCTGCATTAAATAGGACCCAACCTAGTGGCTGATGGCTCAGCATCCTCTAAATTGGATCTAAGATACAGTCAGGAAGGGAAGGAAGAAGACTGATGAACCAGTTCTCTGAGAAATCATAGAGCACAATCTGAAACTTCTATCACATGTCAAGTTGATGGGTTTTATTTGGAAGGTTTGAGTATTCTTCATGGCAATGCATCTCTGCATTTGTTACCACTTCCTGGATTTAGTTATGCAGATTCAGCCATCTATGCTTAATATTCAAGTTCTAAATGGGTTTTGAACTTCTTCCCCCTGTTGGAAGGCAGCAGTGTGTCCTAATTGTGTGGCCCGGAGAGTGAAGGATAAACCATAAGTGTACATGATTAAGCGCCACAGAGTTAGAGAATGGTTCAGCTTATGAGCCAGATTACCCAAACTGTGCTCCAGGCAGCCCTTTGGGAGCTACAGGTCAGGACTGGAGACAGTAGTGAGCTTAGAGGGGCCCTGGACTCTCCACTCCTGCTCATCCGTATCAGCTTCCACATATTCATTCATTGGAAGAAAGGATGCCAGGACCAACAAAAGGTTTAAAAATCACAAAGCTTGGGAGTTCCCGGTGGTTCAGTGGCTAAGACTCCGAGCTCCCAATGTCGGGGGCCCAGTTTTGATCAGGGGATTAGATCCCACAGGATGCAGCTAAGAATTTACATGCTGCATCTAAAGATACTGCAGGCCACAATGAAGACTGAAGATCCTGCATGCCACTACTAAGACCCAGTGCAGCCAAATAAATAAATAAAAATAAATATATAAAAAAAGAGAAACAAACCCACCAAGCTCTCCTCGTTGTCTTGTTTTCTGTAAGGGGAACTTGAACCCCAGGATAATGAAGAAAGTCACCCAAAGTCACATAGTGACCGGGCAACTCCTATTTCCTTGGTGACCCTTGTAGAAGCTACTTCTAACTGACTTTTCTATCCTTTTTTTTTTTAAATAAAAAGATATAGTTTTGTATTTTAACTTGCTAACTTGTAGATGCTAAGCAGTCAGTAGAAATGATAATTGAGTATTAATAGAATTATTTTTAAGGCTCAAGAATGCTGTTTATGATCTGTGCCATCTCTCATCATCCTTACTTTTGAGTGTCAAGGACATTTGCAGGGGGAGAAGAGATTTGTTTACTTCTGTGCACTCTGCCTGCAGTTACAGTTTTAAAAAAGATCCTGTTAAGAGATGTATTTATATCTTCAGTTCAGCCATACATAAGTGTCCCCATGGTCTGACGCATAGCTCTCTTCAGGGGCTTTTCCAAGTGAATGTTCATTCATGACTTGTCACTCAGCTGTGTCTTCTTTCAGTTTCAGGAAACAACTCAGTGGAAACGAACGTACACTATCACTAGTTGCGTTCATCATCATGTATTTGTCGGACAGAGAGGACTGTATACAATTAAAAGGAGACAGGAAGATCTGTAGTTTATCATTTATTTACACTTGCATTCTAGGCACTGTGCTATGCATTTTACATGCTTGGTTCCTTCTGATTCTCAGAACTACCCCAAGAAATAGAAATTGTTACGATCTCTATGTTACCTATAAGAAAACAGAGCCATAGAAAGGTCAGTATGTAACATATTAATATGTTATCCCCCAAAATATGGAAAGTTCAGTTCAGTTGTATCTGACTCTTTACAACTCCATGGACTGCAGCACACCAGGCTTCCCTGACCATCACCAACTCCCAGAGTTTACGCAAACTCATGTCCATTGTGTCGGTGATGCTATTCAACCATCTTATCCACTGTCGTCCCCTTCTTCTCCCGCCTTCAATCTTTCCCAGCATTAGGGTCTTTTCAAAAGAGTCAGCTCTTTGCATCAGGTGGCCAAAGTATTGGAGTTTCAGCTTCAACATCAGTCTTTCCAGTGAACACTCAGGACTGATCTCCTTTTGGATGGACTGGTTGGATCTCCTTGCAGTCCAAGGGACTCTCAAGAGTCTTCTCCAACACAGTTCAAAAGCATCAATTCTTCGGCACTCAGCTTTCTTTATAATCCAACTCTCACATCCATATATGACTATTGGAAAAACCATAGCTTTGACTGGGTGGACCTTTGTTGGCAAAGTAATGTCTCTGCTTTTTAATATGCTGTCTAGGCTGGTCATAACTTTCCTGCGAAGGAGTAACATGTCTTTTAATTTCATGGCTGCAGTCACCATCTCCAGTGATTTTGGAGCCCCCCAAAATGAAGTCAGCCACTCTTTCCATTGTTTCCTCATCTATTTGCCATGAAGTGATGGGACCGGATGCCATGATCTTAGTTTTCTGAATGTTGAGCTTTAAGCCAACTGTTTCACTCTCCTCTTTCACTTTCATCAAGAGGTTTTTTAGTTCTTCCTCACTTTCTGCCGTAAGGGTGATGTCATCTGCATATCTGAGGTTATTGATATTTCTCCTGGCAATCTTGATTCCAGCTTGTGCTTCATCTAGCCCAGCGTTTCTCATGATGTACTCTGCATATAAGTTAAATAGCAGGGTGACAATATACAGCCTTGACGTACTCCTTTTCCTATTTGGAACCAGTCTGTTGTTCCATGTTCAGTTCTAACTGTTGCTTCCTGACCTGCATACAGATTTCTTAAGAGGCAGGTCTGGTGGTCTGGTATTCCCATCTCTTTCAGAATTTTCCACAGTTTATTGTGATCCACACAGTCAAAGGCTTTGGTATAGTCAGTAAAGCAGAAGTAGATGTTTTTCTGGAATTCTCTTACTTTTTCAATGATCCAGAGGATGTTGGCAATTTGATCTCTGGCTCCTCTGCCTTTAAACTGAGACTCAAGTCTGGGTCACATTGACTTTAAGGCAGAGCTTTAAAGAAATGCCAACATCAAGGTGTGAATAACTACTAAGTAGGGCTTCCCTGGTGGCTCAGAGGTTAAAGCATCTGCCTCCAATGCGTGAGACCCAGGTTCGATCCCTGGGTCGGGAAGATCCCCTGGAGAAGGAAACGGTAACCCATTCCAGTATTATTTCCTGGAGAATCCCATGGACGGAGAAGCCTGGTAGGCTAGAGTCCACAGGGTCGCAAAGAGTCGGACACGACTGAGCGACCGGATGGACAGACGGACGGATGGAATTTTGTCTTAAATATTTGCAGTTACGTCTTTTGCAGAGTCTGTGTGAGCCTCTTTCTGCTAACTCTAAGTATCTTCACAGCAGTCTCAGCACTCTCTCAGGCCACAGGGACTCAGGTTTGTTGACCAGCATTGTGTCCACTGCCCGCTGAGTTCCCCTGTCAGCCTCTCATCTTTCCATTGTTGAAGAAGCTCTAACTATCTGTAGACCAATTGAAGAGAAAGCACTGACTTTTTGAATAAATTTCTTACACAAGGATAGATCTACCTTGTTATGTTAAAACTGAAGGAAAACGAAGCTGGGATTTTTAACTTTGCTGGGATATATGGAACTCTTGATAGCTCTGTCTGTCCAGAAAAATTTTCTTATCTGGCCATGGAATACTTCATATTCTTGGCTCTTTGCCCTTTGAAGCTGTAAATCAAATATATATATATGTTTTGCCGAGTGACTGCCCTTTCTTTCCTGACCCATAAGCTCCTTGGAGATTTTGGTAGAGCTGGGTTTTGCTAATATGCTCAGAGTTGTAAGAACACAGCTTATTGGAACATAACTGTTAAGGATAAGTGTGCTTTAATTCATTCCTGGGACTCTGATGCTAGCCTCTCTGGGTTCCTGGTTTAGCTCTCTGCTTGGTCTAAAGCGCAGTGACTGGCACGTAGTAGGTGGGGCCTCCTCAGTGGAGGCTGGCTGAATAAATGAAAAACACATTAAGTGAAATTTGACAAGATTTTAAAATAGATATTAAGTATCACTGTACCTCGACCACCAGTTTATAACTTTACCGTCAAATTTAAGCTGGGATTGAGCATATGGGTACTGTAGGACAAGAAATAGTCTATGTTAAATAGCATGTATTCTCATGTAAATCCTGAAGATTTGGCCAACTCTGATTTGAAATGTGTTCAAGGAATTCCCTGGTGGTTAGAATTCTGGGCTTTCACTGCTGAGGGCTCGGGTTCAATCCCTAGTCAGAGAACTAAGATCCTGCAAACCCCACGCATGGTAAAAAAAAAAAAAAAAAGAAAGAACCAAAGTGTACAGATTAGTCCAAACTGGTCTCTCTCTAAAGCCCCCAGTATTTTTCTTTTTTCCTTTTATTTTTTGGTAAGAAAACCACATGGAAACGAACATCTTTGAGGAGATGTAATGCTACTGAGAGTAGAGATTTATCACCGCATTTTCCCATCATGAAGTATGTTTCAAGTAGAGTTATTTCCTTCATATTTTTTCAGCAAAGATCTAGTTGTAGTACATGAGATTACAGTTTTAAGGATATTCCTAACGACTGCCTTTTAAAGCTCTTTTCTTAAGAAAACTGCATTCTTTTTTTAAGAAAGTGTATGTTATAGTATTGTGAGTTTTTTCCTGCTTACAAAATAATACGACTGAGTAGAAAATTTAAATTCTAAAAACAAAAAAAGGAAAGAAGTTTAGCTGTGTTTCTCTACAATATATTCAGTAATTGTGTTATGTCTAGTTACAAATAGCTTTTTGGGAAACAGACTCACTGGAAAAGACTGATGCTGGGAAAGGTTGGGGGCAGGAGGAGAAGGGGACGACAGAGAATGAGATGGCTGGATGGCATCACTTACTCTGTGGACATGAGTTTGAGTGAACTCCGGGAGTTGGTGATGGACAGGGAGGCCTGGCGTGTTGTGATTCATGGGGTCGCAGAGAGTCGGACACGACTGAGCGACTGAACTGAACTGAACTGAGGGCATGTTATGCACAATATAGATACAAAGATGAGGAAGTTATCCATGGCCAGTGCCATTTTAGAAGTAGAGTTTGGGGAAGAATGGGTTAAAATAGTATCCCATGGTTTTAGCCAGTAAGGTTTAAGCAGCTGCTCTGGTTCTGGAGCTTGGCAGTTTGCCCAGCAAGCTCTTGCTGTGGGGCAGAGTTTGAGTCTTCTGCCCTCTAGTGGCTTTTTTTTAAAATGTTCTGACCCTTGCAGAGGAAAAGAATTTAAATATACCATATATAAATAACCTACTTATCAATGCAGGTAGACATAAAGAGACCAGGGTTTGATTCCTGGGTCAGGAGGATCCCCTGGAGGAGGGCACCCCACTCCATTGTTCTTGCCTCAGAGAAGCCTGGCGGGCTACAGTCCATGGCGTCACAAAGAGTTGGACACAACTGGAGCAACTTAGCATGCACACACAGTACCAATATGTTAAGCCTTTGTAAACCTTTGTAAGTCATTCTTTGCAGTCTTTTGCATGCCTTTGTAATTCATTCTTTGCAGTTTTTTGCACCTTGAAACTTAAAGTTGTTAGAGATTACTCATTTGAAGACTGAGAAGAAGCTAACTTGTTAATTAGGCCTAGTTAGTGCATCTTTTCGGAGAAGGCAATGGCAAGCCACTCCAGTACTCTTGCCTAGAAAATCCCATGGACAGAGTAGCCTGTAGGCTGCAGTCCATGGGGTCGCTACTAGTCGGACACGACTGAGCGACTTCACTTTCACTTTTCACTTTCACGCATTGGAGAAGGAAATGGCAACCCACTCCAGTGTTCTTGCCTGGAGAATCCCAGGGATGGCGGAGCCTCATGGGCTGCCGTCTATGGGGTTGCACAGAGTCGGACACGACTGAAGCGACTTAGCAGCAGCAGCAGCAGCAGTACATATTTTCACATGTCTTTGATTATTCACAGGGTAGAATACAAATATAAAGAATGCTATCTGATTTTTTGTTTTGTTTTGCACATTTGCCAAGTTAAAAGTTGTGTCTTTTTCTGAAATGATAAAATCAAAAGATTTAAGTATGGCTTACTGATTAAATTATAGGAGCAATAAGAGGTAAGAAATTTTAAAAATCTGTAATCTGACAAAATGGTGTAGATCCATTTCTTCCTGCTTTTCTCTGCTAAGTATAATTATAAACCCTGGAAATGCAAGTGACAACCAAAGGAGAGCATTTGCAGTGGTAAGAAGAGGATGAATTGATCTGGGGATCCTAGGTCTGAGGGAGCAGCATAGAGAAGGTGCCAGGCCTGGCACACCCTGACCTACATCTGGCAACCGGAAGGGGTCACATAGGATCTTCTCTCCCCACAATTGACTGATTGTCCATCCAAAAGTATCAGGAAAACCCAGCTCCCAGCAAGGAGCTATTTATAGGGGACCCATAACAGTAATAACCAAGACAAGCACTCTCCTCCACTGGGCACAAGATGCCCCTCCCCTACTAAACCAGACTTAGGCATACAGGAGGCATAAACAAGGGTTCTGCTAGCACTGTAAGTGACCCAGCCTGGGAAGTCTCTTTATCTTCATGGGCTTGAGACTCCCCTCCTTCACCAACATTCACTGGAGCAGCTGGAGAGCAGTAAAGAAGGGGACACTGGAAAGGGGAACCCTACCTCCATAAGCAGCCTGCCTGGGAAGCCTGCCACAGGGCCTGAGATCTCCCCCTGCCAAGGAACACCCCCATAGGCCAGGCTAGGCCCTCAGACAGTACTGGCAGGGACCTGTAGTGTCCTCAGCAGCACCAGACAAACCAAAATGAAATGCAGCATCTGAAAATCAGATCACAGCCCACAGAAAGCAGGCCAGAACCTGCATGCCGAACCTAAAGAAAAGGATTGTCTGCTAAAATGAAGGATTTTGAAATAGCACCAAGATTCCCTAGGGCTTCCCTGGTGGCTCGCACAGTAAAGAATCTGCCTGCAGTGCAGGAGACCATGGTTCAGTCCCTTGGTCAGGAAGATCCCCTGAAGAAGGAAATGGAGGCTTCTCCAAAAAATATTGTTTAAACATAACAGACAAAACGTTCAGGATACAACCCCAGATCACCTCTCATACCAAGAGCTGAAAAGTCACAGCGACACACCAACAGTGAGATGAATCACAGATTTGGTGTTAAATGACAAGGGCTTTAAAGCAACCAACATAAAACGCTTGACAATCAATTACAAGTTCTCTGGAAATAAATGAAAAATAGAAAATCTTAGCAAACAATTAGAAAAAGAAGCAAATGTAAATGATGGAGTGAAAATACAATAGCCAAAAAAAATGATGAGTTGAACCCCATTAAAAACTTTTGCTCTTTGAAAGCCCATATGAAGAGGATGAAAAGATAAGAAACACACAGGGAGAAAGTATTTGCAAGTCTGATACCTGACGAAGGAGTAGTATCTCTAGAGTACATTAAAAAACCTCTCAAAACTCAACAGAAAAAAAAATCCAATTAGAAAATGGACAAAAGAGACATTTCTCTGATGTGACAAATATGTTCAACATCATTTGCCATAGGGAAATATAAATTAAAACCATAATGATACCTATCTGAATGCTAAGATAGAAAATAATGATAGTACCAAATGCTGATGAGGAGGTAGAGAAACTGGGTCATTCGTGCATTGCTGGTGGGGATGTAAAATGGTTCAGCCACTCTGGCAAGTGTTTTAGCAGTTACCACATGTGCATTCTTGGATGTTTAAAAAATTCTGAAAGAAATGAAAACTTAGATTTGTGCAAAAACCCATATAGGAATGTTCGTAGCAGGTTTATTCATAATAGCTGAAAACTTGAACCACCCAGATATCCTTCAACAGGAGGATTGTTAAAGTGTGGTGCATTCACACCAGGGAACACTGCTCTGCAGTAAAGAGGAATGAACTAGCCATATGCCCAACAGCTTGGGTAAATCGCCAGGGAATTAGGCTGTGTGGGAAAAACAGCTACCAAACTGTATTCCATTTATATAACATTTTTGAAATATTAGTTTTAGAAATTGGAGAACAGATTAGTGGATGACATGGAGGTTGGGGTAGACAGAGGGATGTGGGCCTGGTTATAGAGGGCAACATAAGGCATCCTTGTGGTAAGGGAAGTATTCTATATCTTGACTGTGAACGGATATGTGAACTTATGCATGTGATAAAATTGTGTAGATACACATAAATCATTTTAAGAAAAACTGGGAACTATGAATAAGGTGGTTAGATTTATCCATGTCAATATACTACATTTGAAATATGTTAGGTGAAAGAGGGTAAACATTCACAAAATCTGTCTATATATTTCTTAGCACTGCATTTGAATCTTTAATTATCTCAGTAAAACTTACAAAGGAAAAAACCTGTTGGACATCTCAAGAAACACTGATCCTTTTTCTTTTAAAATGCTTGTCAGATCACCTTTTCCTTGTGCCTTATATTTCTCTGAAAGAACTTTTAAAAACATTATACAAATAAACAGTTCCCTATCCTTGATTATTTTCACTGTTTCTAATGTTTTGCCATTATAAAGAACTGTGTTCAACATCCTTCTGATTAAACCCTTGTATATTAAATTATTCAATTTAATTTTTAAATTTAATTATTAAACCCTTGTATATTAAATTAAATTACCTTTAAATTATTCTTCTAGTTACATTCCTATAAGAAGAATTGCTGTATCACAATAAATTTTATATATATATATATGTATGTATGTATGTATTGCTTGTTTGTTCTCCAGAACAAAAGGGATAAAAATCTCTTTAAAAAAAAATAAGAAGATGCAATTCACAGAAGAAAAAAACCCAAATGACCAGCAAACATATAAATTAGCCCCACTAGTAATCAAGAAATTGCAAAATAAAACAATAACTAGATACCATTTTACATTCATTCGCTAAGCTGAAGTTAATGTCTACTAATAGAGCTGGAGATGCAGAGGAATGAAATTCTTATAACTGTTGGTAGGGTCAGTTTCTATGAGCCCTTGGAGAGCATAGTGAAGATGCTCATTGTCTTTGCCCCGCCTATTCAGTTTAATCTTCTCAGTAAACACACAAGAGAAAAATCTCAGCACCTGCACTCCAGAATACATTTACAGCAACATTTATTGCAACATTGCTTAAAACAGAAGAAAAAAAAATGGACACAAAGTAGTGTCTACCAGGGGAGAATGGATAAACAAATTAAGGTGAATGTATAACTGCATATGATGTAGCAGTTAAGATGAATGAACAAGAGCTACCTGTATAATTATTACACACACAGTGTCAGCTTACATTAATCACTGAAAGTGAAAGTGTTAATTGCTCTGTCATGTAGCTCGCCAGGTTTGTGTGTTCATGGGCATCCTACAGGCAAGAATACTGGAGTGGAGTAAATGTTCCCTTTCCAGGGGGTCTTCCCGACCCAGGGATAGAACTTGGGTCTCCTGCACTGAAGGCAGATTCTTTACTGTCTGAGCTGCCAGGGAAGTCCAGGTCATTAATGGTGAGGTAAAAAAAAAAAACCAAGTTGCAGAAGGATACAAACAGTTTGATACCACTTGTCCACAGTGCTTTTGGGGCCAAAAAAATCACTTTTTTTCCAGACTTATATCAACATTAATATTACAGTTTTAAAATATTGTGATAATTTGTCACTGGCAAAAAATGATTTCTTGTTTTCCCATCCAAGTACTAATCATGCCCAACCCTACTTAGCTTCCGAGATCAGATGAGATCGGCATGTTCAGGGTGGTATGGCCTTAGAGGATTTCTTGTTTTAATTTGCATTTCTCTGCATTTTCTTGGACATGTTTTTTCTTCTATGAATTGTTTTCTATTAGAATTTTCATCTTTTCTTACTAATTTATGAAAGTTCTTTATCCATCAGGAGGGCAGTTATTTTTTCCAGTTTTGCCTTTTAATATTAATGTTGTTCAATAGCTAAGTCGCGTCTGACGCTTTGTGACCCCATGGACACCAGGCTGCTCTGTCCTCCACAATCTCCTGGAGTTTGCTCAAATTCATGTCCATTGAGTCAGTGATGCTATCTAACCATCTCATCCTCTGTAGCCCTCTTCTTCTTTTGCTTTCAAACTTTCCCAGCATCAGGGTCTTTTCCAATGAGCTGGCTCTTCACAGCAGGTGGCTAAAGTATTGGAGTTTCAGCTTCAGCATCAATCCTTCCAATGAATATTCAGGGTTGATTTCCTTTAGGATTGATTGGTTTGATCTCCTGCAGTCCAAGGGACTCTCAAGAGTCTTCTCCAACAACACAATTTGAAAGCACCAATTCTTCAGTGCTCAGCCTTCTGTATTGTCCAACTCTGTACATTACTACTGGAAAAACCATAGCTTTGACTATACAGATCTTTGTCTGCAAAGTGATGTCTCTGCTTTTTCTTTTAATTTATTTATTTTTAACTGAAGCATAAGTACTTTGTCTCTGCTTTTTTAATATGCTGTCTAGATTTGTCCTAACTTTCCATCCAAGGAGCAAGTATCTTTTAATTTCATGACTGCAGTCACCATCTGCCTTGAGTTTGGAGTCCAAGAAAATAAAATCTGTCACTTCTTCCATTTTTTCCTCGTCTATTTGCCATGAAGTGATGGGATTGAATGCCATGATCTTAGTTTTTTGAATGTTGAGATTCAAGCCAGCTTTTTCACTCTCCTCTTTCACTCTCATCAAGAGGCTTTTTAGTTCCTCTTTACTTCCTGCCATTTGAGTGTTATCATCTGCATGTCTTTGTTGATTATTAAATGTATGTATTGATTAAAGTTTGTTTTCTCTAAAGTGACGAAAATAATATATATATATATATTTTAAGTAAAATACTGCAGGCCAAAAGGGAGTAGAAATGGGACATTCTACAGTCTCACCTTCCCCTTTATATGTCCTAGTGGTAACTAGTAGTGTTGTGTGTATTCGGTTTTTGGTAGTATACCCATAAATGTGTCTCAGTGTGGGTAAATCTATGTGTGTGAATATATGTATTTTAGAGCAGTTGTTTATGTACAATTTTTACCCAAAATATCTCTAACAAAAACATTGTTCTGCAACTTGTCTTTTAAAATACCACATTCTATCACAGCCATTATTAAATGTTAATATCTCAGTCCTTTTAAGGTCTGCATAGTGTTTTGGAGTGCAGATATCCTATAATATATTAACTATCTCCCAGTTTTAAAATTTATTTATTTATTTATTTCTGGCTCTGCTGGGTGTTTGTTGCTGCACAAGGGCTTTCTCTAGTCGTGGCTAGCAGGGGCTGCTTCATCGTGGTGCACAGGCTTCTCGTTGTGGTGGCTTCTCTTGTTGTCTGCATGGGCTCTAGGCAAGTGGGCTTCAGTAGTTCTGGCATGCAGGCTTAGTTGCTGCACAGTTTGTGGAATATTCCCAGACCAGGGATTGAACTCATGTCCCCTGCATTGACAGGGGGATTCTTAACCTCTGTACCACCAGGGAAGTTCATTAACTATCTCCCTATTAATGGCTGTTTGTTCCTCCAAATTCTGATAATTGCAAATAAATACATTGTGTGTGTGTAGAGATTTTAGGTTCTTACATAGTCAGTTTTATCAATCAATGCTTCTACTTTGGTATAATATTTAGAAAATCATTCTCACTCCTAAGATGATATAATTAGATACTTCTGGTATTATTGTTATATTTATTGACTCTGCTGCATGGCATGCAGGATCTTAGTTCCCCTATCAGTGATGGAACCCGTGTCCCCTGCAGTGGAATCCTGGAGTCTTAACCACTGGACTGCCAGGGAAGTCCCTCCTGGCATTTTTAAGGAATAGTTGTTTGTTTGTTTGTTTACTTTGAAATCTTTATTTTGGTGAAAGGTATGGGGCAATTCCAAATGGGAGCCAGTTGTCTTATTGCTATTTATTTCCTTTTATCCTTTCCCTCTGCTTTCAAATGTTTCCCTGACTTTTTAGAAGACTGTATTCTTCATTCTTTTATTTTGGGAGCTGAAGTAGTTTGTCTTTGACTTGCAGTTTATACCTACTAGCTTTCTGACCTTGGACAAGTTGCTCTGCTTTGTTCGATTTCCTCACTGGTAGAATGAGAATGGTTGCCTATTTCCTATTGTCCTGAGAATTGAGTGAGGCAGCTGGAGCTTATCACACTGAATAAGACTTGCTGCCATTACTGCTGGAGAAGGAAATGGCAACCCACTCCAGTGTTCTTGCCTGGAGAATCCCATAGATGGAGGAGCCTGGTAGGCTGCAGTCCATGGGGTCGTGAAGAGTCGGACACGACTCAGCGACTTCACTTTTCACTTTCATGCATTGGAGAAGGAAATGGCAACCCACTCCACTGTTCTTGCCTGGAGAATCCCAGGGACGGGGGAGCCTGGTGAGCTGCCGTCTATGGGGTCACACAGAGTTGGACACAACTGAAGCGACTTAGCAGCAGCAGCAGCAGCCATTACTGCTGCTGCTATTAGAACCAGTACCACCTCTCGGGGTGTTTCTGGACTCCCATGTCTTCTTTACCGAATTCCTTTCAGGAGTAGACCAAGCCTTGTCCTTCTTCATGTTACTCAGTACTGAGCAAAAACGTGATTTGCACTGAGACAGAGCCCTTACAGAGAAGTTATTAACACTGACCCAAAGTATCTGTAGAATTACTTCCTAGCATTTGCTATTAATATATATGTTTTCTACTAACTTTGAACATATTGTTAGGCAAATCATCTAATCCTGTTCTCATATTAACTCTTCATTTCTAATGTTGTGATTGTCAGTGGATACCTTCTCATTTGCAGAGTGCTTTGATTAGTTATTTGCAGATGCTCCTAAGTAGCCTTTACAAATAATCATGATGAAGGTTCTCACTTAATTTGGGGTAGCTTTTAGCAGAGCTGAGTCTGTGAGAATATATTATTTAACATGGTTTTTATAGGTCTAACCAGTCAAATGAAGAAGTTTTTCAGATTGTTTTCTCTGTATCAAGTTCTATGCTATAGATTGAGAGTGATATAAAATACTCAGAATAGATGAGTCCTTTGAGAGTCCCTTGGACTGCAAGGAGATCCAGCCAGTCCATTCTAAAGGAGATCAGTCCTGGGTGTTCATTGGAAGGACTGATGCTAAAGCTGAAACTCTAATACTTTGGCTACCTCTTGCGACGAGTTGACTCACTAGAAAAGAGTCTGATGCTAGGAGGGATTGGGGGTGGGAGGAGACAGGGACGACAGAGAATGAGATGGCTGGATGGCATCACTGACTCGATGGACATGAGTTTGAGTGAACTCCGGGAGTTGGTGATGGACAGGGAGGCCTGGTGTGCTGTGATTCATGGGGTCACAAAGAGTCGGACACGACTGAGCAACTGAACTGAACTGAACTGATACA